>NC_045623.1:109142738-109445462 GCF_009829155.1 Mustela erminea | reverse complement strand
GTCTCTCTCTCCCCCACCCCTTCCTCCCTCTCCCTCGCTCCCCCTCCGGGGGGGGGGGGTGCCTGGGGCCCTGCTGGTGGGTGGAGAGTTCAAGCCCTGCCTTCTGCTCTCACCCAGGCACCCCCCAGGGACCCCCACCATCCCTGAATCCTCTGGGTGGATTCCTGCGCCCAGCGTGGGCCCTACCCCTGGCGCTCACTGGGGCTTCCTTCAGCCCCTAGCAGAGACACCACGGGGTCAGCGGACCACCTCCCAGCAGCCGTGGGGCTGTTTCAGCCAAAGATCCCACGGAGTCCCAAGGTCTCTGAGCACATCCCCCACACACACCCCCAAAGCCTGTCTCCTTCAGAGAGTGTGTCTGAGAAAGGGGTCTGACACACACCCCGGGCCTGAATCCGCATCTCTGGAAAGCACCTCAGCACCCAAAGCTTCCTGGAACCCTGAGCCAGGTGGGGGCGGAGGCCGTGGCTGCTGTCTGCCCGCCCCAGTGCAGCCTCCTACTGAAACACAGGCCTAGCGCCTCCGGGAGCCAGTCCCTCTCAGACCTCCGAGCTCAGCCCCACTGGAGGAAGAGTGGCTCGCTCCAGAATGTTCTGAAAACCACGAGGTGGGGGCCCAAGAGTGATGGCCCCATGCCCTGGTCAAAGCCCTTGCATGGCCAGGCCTGTCATCGTTGACATGTTTTACCAATGGGTGCACATCCCAGCGCCTGGTGGTTAGCCGGGGACCACCCGCCTCTGGACTGCTCCCGGACGCTGCCCCAGGACTGTTGCAGTTGTAACTCGCATTGTCCCCCGCCCCTGTCCTGCTGAGGGGGTCCCACACGGCCTGAGTCCAGACCTCAGTAAAGGGAGAGACAGGAGCCTTTCCCACCAAGGTGAGGGGTGGGGACTGCGTGGGAGCTGCCGTGGCCGGAAGCTCTTCTGGGAACCAAGGGCGGCCTTCAGGCCCTTATCTGAGGTTGAACACACCGTGGACTGCTCCCCCCGGGGAGGAGCTGTGGTTTTCCGGAACAGCTGGAGAGCGGGTCCTGGGCGGTGGGGGTTTTCAGGAGAAGCAGAGCGGGGCCTGGAGCTGGCCTGGGCAGAGTCATATGGTGGGGGTCCCTCTCGGGGCTCAGTGACCCAGGAGGACAGGTGGTCTGCCTGGGCACATACCTGCCCCGACCCCAGGAAGCTGGGCTGAGTAGGAGGGGGCAGGAGCCTCTCAGCAGCCCCTTACCTCAGCGCTGGTCCCCACCCTTCCCCCCACTGTCCCAGGCTCTGCCCCTCCCCGTCGCCCACCCACAGTTCCGTCCCCCAGAGCCTGGATAGACTTGCTCAGGCCTCACCTACCTAAAACCCCCAGGGGCAGCCTCTGCCCGCCCTTGCCCTGGGGTCTCCACTTGACTCTCCAGCCCCTGAGCCCCCGGGGCCCTGCACAGACTCTTTTTTTCTTTTTTTAAAGATTTTCTTTATTTGACAGAGATCACAAATAGGCAGAGAAGCAGACAGAGAGGGTGGGGGGAAGCAGGCTCCCTGCTGAGCAGAGCGGAGCCCGGTGTGGGGTTCGATCCCAGGACCCCGGGATCGTGACCTGAGTCGAAGGCAGAGGCTTTAACCCACTGAGCCACCCAGGCGCCCCTGCACAGACCCTCTTCACCCAACAGTCGTTCTATAAATCACAGAGACCAAGTCTCTCCATGCACTCCCTCCCTGTTCCATGTCCACGGAGCTGGGGGGCCCTTGGGGCCCACACAAGCTTGCAAGTCATGGGGTTCTGGGGGTTCTGGGGGCTCTGAGGAGGGCAGGAGCAGGGTGGGCAGATGGAGCTGGGTTGAAGGAGAGGGGGCGTCTCTGGGAGGGGCATGGGGGGTAAAGAGTAGGGACCCATCCAGCCTCCGCGAGGGTTCCCCTGAGCCCTCCTGCCCCCCCGCCCCCCCCCCCCAGTCTCCCTCCCTCCCCTCTCTGGCCGCTGGCCGCGTCCAGCCTCGGCCCCGTTCTCCACCTGGGCCTTGGAATCTCCCAGCCTGCCTGGTGCCGCCCCCGTGCTGACGGTGGGGTGCTGTCGTCCCACACGGGACCCCCCCATGGGGAGTTTCCACGCTGAGTCAGCCGGCAGATAGGTCTCGCAGGACCTGGGTGTGTACAGGCCGGAGTGTCGTCTGAGGAAGATCTGTGACTGCAGACGACCCGACTCTCCCCACACCAGCCCCCACCCCCAGCCCCCACCACCACCGGGACCGCTGAGCTAGGACTGGGGAGCCCCTGTGGAGGGTCCAGGAAGCCCTGAGGATCCATGTGCCCCACCGGTGGGGGTGGGACCATCAAGTGACCCAGGTGACAAGAGAAGCCCAGAGGAGAGCTGGCCCCCTAAAGCAGGGGGGACAGGGGTTGGCAGGCGGAGACCTAGCCTGGAGACAGAAGAGGGGCCAGGGGCGTGACCAGCAGGTCCCAGAGCAGTCTGCTGGGGCCCCCGGAACACAGCATGGTGTCTCCCACGGTCCCCTGACACCCGGCCAGTCGACCTGCGCTTTCTCATTTATTAGCTAATTCGCCCGGACCCTCACCTGGAACGTGGGCTCTGTGGGCGTGCCGGGAGCCTGGGAGCCAGCGGGCGCGGAGAGAAGGTTTCCCATGTGAGTGAATTCAGGAAGGCACCGTCAGCACCCCTCCTTCCAGGGGTGGAGAGGCCACACTGTGCCGAGGTGGGGAGGGGTGGGGGTCGCGAGCCTGGGCATAAGACACGCAGCTCTCTCCACCGCCTCCTTGCGGCCCACCGGGACTGAGTGGGGCTGAGGGCCAGTGAGTCAGGGGGCCCTCCTGGGAGGCAGGCAGGCAGGCAGGAAGGGGGGTGTGGGGGCGCTGCAGCTCTGGGACCGTGGGCACGTGCTGGTGCCTGACAGGCCTGCTGTCAAGACCAGCCCCCACCGGCCTTCCACACCCTGGACAGCAGTGCCAAGAAGCCCTTATCAAGCTGCAGGTGCCAGGTCCGCGCGGAGGCTGGAGGACACGGCTCAGCTGCGATGGGCAGGAGCCTAGAGCGACTCGGGAGGTGGTGGGGGCGAGCAGCAGGTCTGGCCTAGAGGGTGGGGGCCAAAGGCAGGGACCGCAGAGGCTGCCCTCCTGACCAGGAAGACTTGCCTGGAGAAACTGGCCTCGTCCTGGACTTGGGGCCAGAATGACACAGGGACAGACCCCTCCCAGGAGCCAGCAGACTGTGTGACCAGCACAGAGCACAGAATCCAACTGTCCCAGACGCCAGGCAGACTGCCAGGGAGGGGGGTTTGGACAGGGCAGCAAAAAGGCACACAGGACACGTGTCCATCATGTTGCCTTCCTCCAGGAAGCCTTCCAGGGTCCCTGCTGAGCGCTTGGGCCCGGACTAGAATGGCCCTGACTTCTGCCCCACCCCCGGCCCCGCCTCGGCTGGAAGGAGCCGGCCGGGGTGGGGGGGGGTACTGGTAGGGGCCTTGTCTCCCTGCGCTGCCCACCCCAGAACACGGCCACTCAAGTCGCTGGACAAGTGTTTATTGAGCACTGCCTGCAGCCCAGTCCTGCACCGGGCCCAGCCTCCTGTCCTGGAAGCCAGGGGCCCACAGACATCACAACCCCAACAGGGCCAGCAAGGGAGGGAAGCAGCCACGGCTGCGGCTGTACGCCCCATGGGGTCTGGCCACAGCTGCTGCCTCTTCTGCATGGTCTGGGGGACTGGTCACTGACACCACCCCCCACCCACTTCCACCATCGAGGGGAGCAGGGCCGGGCCCAGAGCTGGGGCCCCACAGTGGAGTGCAGAGCCCTTGTTCCCACGGGCCAGCCCTGGGACGTGTCCTAGGAGGGTCCGACTCCGGGTCGGCCTTCGGAGGACAGCCAGCCTCACACCCACAGGTGCCTCAGGCCCTTGTCCTCGGGCAGCGGCTCCCCCCGCTCCTCCTCAGGGAGCTGGCAGCTGCAGGCGTCCTCGGCGGGCGGCGGTGCCTCCAGGAGCAGCTGGGTCTCTGCAGAGCGGCTGCGGTCAGCGGGCAGGCCAGGCACCCACCTCTCCCACCCCAGGGGCACAACAGACCTGGGGGCCACACGCGCTGCCGTCTCAGCTGCCAGACGTGCAAGCCCAGCTGGGCCGCACTCAGGACCAGGACGCAGGCGGTCACGGAGAGGAGGGCGATGGCCAGCGTGTGGTGCGTCTCGGCGGGCGGCAGCCCCAGGCTACACACGGCATTGTGTGTCTTGTTCCCGGGAAACACGGGGGGGTGCCCAAACTGGGAACAGCTGGGACACACAGAAGAGCCCTCCATCAGCCCTCGCCCACCCGAGCGGGACTTCCACGTGGCTGCTGTCCTCCGAGTGGGAGGCGGGTCACCAGGAAGGACAGGAGAGGCCCCTCCCTCAGGAACTGGCCAGCCACCTGAAGGCCCCACCAGCACTCACTCTGACCAGGGTCTGCAGCGACCCTCCTGGCCTCCAGAGAAGGTCCCTGTGGCACAATCGACACACTCAAAGCCGAAATCGAAGTTCCCTGGAGACAGACAGACCGCTGGGGTTTGCTGGGGTAGGTGAGACAGGGTCCCTCCTTGGCCCCTCTGGGGCCTGGGTCCAACAGGTCTCTGACGCCTGCGAGACTGAGGCCCAAAATCAGGGCTCAGGTGTGCCCCATTCCAGGGCAACCATCTGTGGGCGAGGCAGACTTGGGGGGACCCCAAGGCTGTGACCCTGAGCTGGTGGGGGTCCCTGGGGATCTGGGAGAGGCGGGAAGTGCAGGGGCCTGTCCACTGGAGGCTGGAGGTAAGGGAGCCCAGAAGGCGCAGAAGTAGAAACCAGGCCAGAATCGGGCCAGGCCTTACACTTGGTCCAGCAGCCGGGAGGGCAAGCGGCCAGTGAGGGTCCCGGAGAGAGAAGGTGACGCTTGTGCCCCACCCTACCTCCCGAGGGCCCTCAGGCTACACCAGGCCCCTCCCAGCAGGTAAACAGGCCCCAGGAGAATCTGAGCTGCTGCTTCCAGGAAAAGGTTGCCCCCCAGACAGGGCAAGAAGGGGCGGGCGTGTCCCCACACTAACATACAGGGTACAGGGAGGACTGGCCAGACGGCCCCTGGACACCCCCAGGACTCCCCCAACCAGCCCTGAGGAATGCCCTGGAGCTGCACAGGAAGCCTGTGAAGAGAGGGCAGGACTCGCTGCAGCCGCGGGGGTGCCAGGACCCCATCTGGGTCCAGACGACAGGCAGCCAACGGCCGCACCCACCTGGGCTTTGCCACGGAGCTGCCGGAGCCTGCCTGCCCAGAGGCCACGCACGTACCCGCCACACACAGGCACTTCCTTCCACACCCTTGTGGCGCTCGCCACACACCCACCGCCCTGAGCTCTGGCTGGGCCCCGGTCAGACCCCCAACCCGCTCAGGCCGCAGCTGCCGCCGACTCACCATGGGGCCGCACCTCCTGGCCCGGCGGGCAGGCGTGATGCTTGCAGCTGGTGCACTGGGGGTCCCCGCAGTGGAACCCGGGCTCCACACACGTGCAGTCCGCCTCAGAGCAGGGCTCCGCTGAGCCTGAGAAAAGCCAGCCCTCTCAGCAGCTGGGCCAAGCCCCTCCCTCCTCAGGACTCCCCCCACCACCCCACCAGGGCCCCCCAGAGGGAATGGGCCATCCACACCTCCACCTTTAGTCACCCTTAGAGGTCAGAGGGCTCCTGTCTGGGAGCCAGCACCCCAGTGGGGTCCTGCTGTCTGCCTCCCCCACAGGCACCCCTGTGACCTGGCTGTGTCCCCCACTGCCTTGAAGCTGCTCCCACCCAGGGTGGTTGTGACTTGGCATGTGACCAGAACATGTCCCTGCTGGGCAAGGGGGCCGCCTGGGGGACCTACTCCCTCTCCCCCTTTCCTCCTGCCTGTCCCCGCCTGCCGCACTGAGACTGAGACCCTCAGAGATCCCCCTTCTCAACCCCCAGGCTGCAGGAGGGCGACACTCTGGGTGTTTTCCCTGCAGTATTTGTCCCCAGGAGGGCACATGCCCCTCGCCCCTCACCCATAGAGGCAGGTCCGAGGCAGAGGTGGGGCAGAACTTGTGCTGGCCTGAGGGGCAGAAGCCGCCCAGTAAGAGCTGGGACAGCTTTCCTCCGCCTTGGGACCCAAGACTCTCCTTGGGGAAGGTTCTCACCCCCTAACCCCTGGCTCCCCACATGGCCCCTGGCCCGAGCTGAGCTCCCCTCTGCTACACGCCCCTCACCCATTGCCCAGGGTCCGTGGGCTCCGGACCCAGAACATCTGCCCGCCACGCCGTGGAGGCCGGGTCCGAGCACAGGGAGAGGGCGCGGCGCTGCTGCGCTCCGAGACAGGCTCCCCGCGCGCCTTACCCTGGGCGCACCGGCGACAGCAGCGCGCGTCCGTCCCGGTTCCACGCAGTAGGCGCTCGGGGCCGCAGCTCAGACCCCCGGCGGGGCGCTGGCCCAGGCCCAGGGCGCAGAGCAGCGTGACGCCGCACAGGGCCGCGCGCGCGCCCCTCGCCTCCATGGCACCCATGGCGAGACGGAGCCGGGAGACTTTAGGGGATGGGGCCCGCCCCGCCCCCATCTGGGCACGCCCAGACCCCGCCCCCAGGCCCAGATGCCGGGAGCGGGGAGAAACGGTTCGCATCCGACCCCCCGTGACCCCCCGCAACCCCCGATTCAACGGGCGGGCGGAGCACCGGGGGTCGCAGCGACGGCTCCGTGTGACCGCAGCGGTGACGTGTGGCTGGAGCTTTGTCCAAACCGCAGAAGGCACAGCCGTGTGGGACCCTCAGTAGACCCGGGCCCTGGAGCCCGTCGGAGCCCCGCGGCCGCTGGAACAAAGGGCCAGGCGGCAGGGGGACGGGGGCAGGGGCACGCGGGAAATCTCGGCGGCTGCCCCTCAGGCTGGATGGGAACCCAGAGCTGCTCTCAGTAGAAGGATCGTTTTCTAAGTCAGGGGAGCCCGCCGGTCTCTGCCGGCGGCAGCGCACAACCACAGGGGGTGGGGGCCCCCAGGAGACTGTGTGCGGCCCGCGCAGGGGTGGTCACCTGGGGGTTCCTACATGTCCCTGCCCTCTGGTCCAGGAATTCCTACCCGGAAGCTGAATATGCCCCCAAATGTGTGTGGGGGGGTAGACCCTGAACATAGCTTGCACCGGCGGCCTCGTCGGGCTGGACTGGAAGGGAGCAGGTCAGAAATGTTTTCTGTTCTAAACCTGCAGCCCATCAGGTTGAAGGGAGGGCCCCGGGAGCTGCAGGTGCTAAGTGCAGACGGCGCCCTGCGGTGGGTAGTGGCCACGGGTGTGCTGGTGCAGGGACCCCCGGGAGGACAGTCTGGCTGGGGACGCTTCCCTCGCTGTGTCCCCTCCGTGTCTGGCTGTGTCCCCTACCCCTGCCCCAACTTCCTCAGGAGAGCCCCAAGGGCTTTTAAAGATCTCCAACTACCTGTCCTCTGCGAACCCTACAGACCCCAGAACATCATGGTCCTACCCCACACCAAGAGGCCCCCCATTTCCAGGGATGGGGACAATGCTCCCCTTACTTTCTGGGGATCAGGACACACACCCCCACTTGGCCAACAAGGTCTGACCAGGCTCCAGGTCACACACACACACACCCTCACACACCCTCACACATGCACACACACACACACACACACACATGCACACTCACACACACACACACTCGCGCACACGCACACTCACACAAACACACTCACAGCTTACAGCTCTCAGGAGCCACCCCTCACCTCCCAACCCAAGGACCTCCTCAGATCTCGGGACAGGCCGCTAGTAAGGAGAGGTCTGGGCATTGACTAAACCTCCAGGTGGTCTGCTCAGGTCCCGGCACAGACTGCTGGGCTGGTTCCCACCCAGACCTCTCCAGACGAATCTGGTCATCCCGGGGCAGTGGAGGGCCAGCCCCTGAGCCAATTTTCTGTGCCTGCAACTCACCGTGAGACTGTCCCATCCCCCGCCGCCTCAGCTTCCCCGTGCGGCACAGAGGGCTTCTGGGGCCCTGCCTCCTCCCGTGCGCCTCCCTGGGGCCCGGGTCTCAGGAGTGGGACCGTGCTTACGGCTCTGGGCTGGAGGTACTGGTCTCTGAGGCCTGCAGCTGCCACCCGGCCTGATGGGCAGCTGTTCCTTTCCTGAGGGAATGGACAGGAATTAGCCATGGGTGACTCAGCTCGCCGGGTCCCAGGATGCACGGCTCCTCCGCAGGGGGCAAACCTGGGGGTGCAGGGAAGTGAGGAGGCTCTCGGGTGGGCTGTGGCTCCAGGCTGCCCGAGGCTCCGCGGAGCCCTGGGATCTCCCACTCCAGGAGATGGGTCTGAGCGCGGGGACAGAGCGGGAATCCACACCCAGAACCCGCAGTTCTAGACCTTCATCCGCTGCTCACTTCAAAGACCTGAGGGGTCAGGTCTGGGGCAGTACAGGGTCACCCCAATTCTGGTAAGTTCGCGATATACTGTGGCCCAGGAACACATGATCGATACCCTACAAATGATGCTTGTCAGACTGTGCCATGGGTCAGCTGCTCCTTCTGGAAGCGGGGACACGGTTAGAAGCTTCTGGAAACAGCTGGGCAGGAGGAGCTCCGTGCAGAAAAAGTCCACGGGAAGGGCCCGTGGGCGGGCAGGAGAGGAAGATTCCTCCGTGGCTGCCGCCCACAGCTGCACACAAAGCAAACAGCCCACGTTCAATGCCCACAGAGATAGCGGCTTCTGAGCAAGGCCCCTCGGAAGGCAGGAGTGACGTCAGCCCAGCGTCAGTGCCTGCATCTTTCTTGCCCCAGCCCCTCCGGAAGCCCCACCCCACCCCCACCGACCCAGCCACAGGCTCTGGGGACTAGGAGAGCCTCCAGCGCCGGGCAGCCAGGGGAGCGGCGATCTTTATCTGCTGTGTTTTCCCGGGCCCTAGGCCGCTCACCGCACTTCTGCACTATCAGCTCTTCCCGGCTCACACGCTTCCCCTGTTCCTGTTAGCAGACGGCCCCTCACGGAGGCCGGGCAGAACCAGAGGCGCGTGGGGCCTGGAGAAGGGGACCCAACAGCAGGGCCGGGTGGGGACGGGGTGGGGGCGCAGAGGGGGACAGCGGACAGACGCCGGGCAGGGCCCGAAGCCCAGGCCTGGGGCGGAGACAGTGTGAGGGTTTTCAGCAGACAGGTGGGGGGAGGGGCTGGAGAGTGCTTAGGGCTGGTGTAGAAGCAGAGAGAAGATGAATCTGGCCCACGGCAGGTGTGGAGCTGCCAGGTGAGCGGAGGGTGTCCTGGCTGAGGGAAGAGCTGGAGGTGTGGTGGGGAGGCCTCAGGTGCAGGATCTGACCCCGACCCTGCCCCGACCCTGCCCCTCTACCAGGTCCCCTAGCACTTCTCTGCAGCCTCCACACTATGCTGGTGACCACTGTCCCCAGATCAAGGGTGCGGGTTTGCCGCCTGCGCTGAGGGTACAGCTCACGTTGTTTTGTCCACTGCTGCGTTCCCCCCAGAACACGGGGAACTCAGTGGGCCTGAGCATGGGACGGCTCTCTGTCCTCCCCTGGCAGCGTCCAGGCTCCGGGGCAGAGGGCTCAGAGGTTTGAAGACACATTGGACGGGCCTCTGGGGTGACCCTGGGGACAAAGATGGCCCAGGAAACAAGGAGGGCTGGTGGCCAGGGCTCGGCCGACATCAGGGCCAGAGTCTTGCGCTGGCCGCAGTGCCTCTGGCTTCAGGTCACCCAGCAGCTGCGGACGCTCACCATCTGGCCTGGCAACCCAGCAGGAGGGGCACCATGGTCACGGACAAGTCCTTGTCCGTGGGACTCTACTGTCGATGGGCATCGGCATCGGGGTTTTTCAGCATTCACCCCCAGGGCCAACTGCAGCTCAGCTTGATTGGAAATCTCCACTTTCCCAAAGCAGCGACACCCAAGCTTCCCCACTCACTACCCACGACATACACGCAGGTCTGGCAGGCATGGGATCTGAGAGGTCTCGAAAAAGAATGGCTCTTGAGCTCTCTGCTCTGCAAGGACAGACAGAGACCTGAAGGGCTGTCCTCAAACATCCCCTTTGGGGTCTCCGGACTCTGACCTGCTCCCATCAGTGCTGGAAGCTGTGGGCTCGCCGGGGGAGCCTAGGGCCTGTCCACCCAGGTGCGGGGCTCGGAGAAGCGGCTCCTGGATGCCGCCAACAAGCCGCGGGGTCATTGGGTCCCCCAGGACATGTATGTGGCCTGCCCGCCCCCCCGTCTGAAGCCGGGACGTGCTCAGAGAAGGGGTGAGGACAGGGATGCCAGGGTCTCTGAGGGGGTCCCATACCCCTGCCGCGGCTGGAGAGGCCCCCCCGCCAGAGTGGGTCTGGCCCCGGCACTCCCACCATGGCTGTGTGGCACTCAGCCCGCGGGCAGCCAGTCGGAGATGGTTCGCCAATGTCATTTATTGGGGGGCCACCCTGGGCGGGGAGTATGCACGGCATACGTAGCAGAGCCCTGGGCGCAGGCCAGGAGCACCTAAAACGGTGCGGGGTGGGGGGGTTATGGGACACGGCGGCCTGCGCGTGGGGGCACCCCAAAGCCCCTCCATGTCTAGCAGGCCCTGGGGGCTGCCAGCCGGTGGGGGGAGCACTAGCTGCTCCAGTCTTGGCTCAGATCTTGGCCAGGGCGGAGTTGGCGTCGGAGTGCTCCTCCTGGATAGGGGTCCGGAAGCTATTTCCACCTGGGGAGGGGAAGGAGCAGAGGCAGGAGGTGGGGGAGGTCACAGCCCCCATGTGTGGGAGGCCTTCGGGGCCGGGGTCACACGGGGTACTCACTGGGGGGCAGCCGCCAGGCTCTGTGGTGCAGAAGCAGCGCCAGCGCGGCCGCCACGGGAGCAAGGAGGCCCAGGCCCAGGCCCAGGACAGCAGCCAGCTGGGGGCCTGCAGGGAGGCAGGGCCTGCTGGGGTGGGGTCCACTGGAGCAAGGGGTACAGCCCCAGAGGGCCTCCAGGAGGGCAGAGGGCACCCCCATCCCCCCTCCCTACCCCCCTTTTCCTTGCCCTGCTGGGGGGAGGCCAGGCACCCCCCTTACCCCTGGGGGGCTCTGTAGGGGGCGTGAAGGGCTCCTGAGAGGCCCTGGCCCAGGCTGTGGTGGGCTGGGTGGTGGGGGGCCAGGCTGGGGGGCCCTGGGTCTCCCATGGCAGCGTGGCCGGGGGGCTCCTGTTCTCACAGACAGCATCTGAGCTTTGACTGGCTGGCCGCACCGTACGCTTTCCTTTCAGGGTACAGCTGACAAAGGCAGGGGTACTGTTCAGGCCGGAGCCTCCGACCCCCAGCCAACTCCTCCCAGAAGGACCCAGAATGAGGCAGGACCAGGGACGTGTGGGGAGCAGTGGCCATCAGAGCCCCCCTGGGTCCTGTCAGGCAGCATCCCACTCCTAGCCAGGGGACAGGCCAAGGACCTGCCCAAGCCCCACAGCCCTCAGGGACCCCTGCCCCACACTCTCATTGCCCATGTCCCCGCGCTGTGCTGCCCACACTGCTCTCCTCCTGCCCTCCGTGGAGGCCCCGGCTGTGGATGCGGCTCTCACGGTCTCCCAGGGCCTGGGACAGAGGCATACACTCCTCACCCCAACCCGGCACCCAGGTTGGCCCAGGGCTGAGGCAGTGGGCAGCATGGTGGGGCCAGGAGTCACGAGGGGCCAGGGGACAGGGGCCTCCCAGGCCACTCACTTGGTCCAGGGCTTGCAGGCCTGGTCGTCCCCTGGGGAGAAGTGCCCCGGTGGGCACGGGGCACAGTCTGCAACAAAGACAGCAGGACGGTCTCCTCACCGCCGCCTCGGGGACCTGGACGCAGCTGCTGCTGGGAGCTAGTCCTGTAGGGCTGGGCGCTCCCCCACCACAGCCTCCAGAACCGCCTCCCGGCCCACATCCCACCCACTGGCCCTGACCCGGGCCCCCCGTCTTTCTTGGCCTGGCCTGTTTGTTGGGGGAAAGGAACTCGGTCTGACCTGTGGGGCTGGGGGGTACAGTGGCAAGTGACAGCAGGTGATGTGGACGACAGGCTTCCTTGCCAGCCCCAAGGACCCCCCGCAGGCACGCAGACCCTGCCCTCTCGTGCACACGCTGCCCGCCGCCACCCCCGGGCTCACCGACGCCACGCTTGAAGCCGTCCTGGGGCTCGGTGCCTGGCTTGCAGCCGCAGACCGTGTCCTGCGTGGGCGTGCATCTCTGCTTCGGTTCGCTCCCACTTCCTGGGGGGGGTCAGGGGAGGCAGCCACGGTCGGCAGAGCCGCGGGCTGCTGCGCAGGCTGGAGGACGGGGGCCGAGGGCTCCCGGACCAGCAGCCCCCTCGCCGCCGTGCGGGGCTCGCGGGGCTCCGGGCTCTCTCCAGTCCCTGGATGCCACGTTCCTTCTGGCTACGTGGCCCGTGGGAGGCCCACCCAGGGTGGCTTCGGCCTCCCTTCAACCCCCCATCGGGCCCACAGCAGGACCCTCGGTGGCGCTCGGATCCCGCTCTGGTTGCTTGTCACGGCCAGCCGGCAGGCACGTGCTCCTGCCTGATTCCTCGTGGCCTCAGCACCCCCCTCCCTGGGAGGAAGGAGGGGCTCCGAGGGGGCCCCCATGGTGCAGCAGGCCCCACTGTGGTTTGGGGTTTGTCTCTGTGGCTATGGGGACCTCCTGGGAGCGCCTGGGCGGGGCGCAAGGGACTCGCTCGGGGGTCTGGGATCCGGGTCCGGGTGACGCTCACTCTGATTGCACTGGGTACAGGGTTTGCAGGGCTCATAGTTCGTAGCCTCATTGTAGAAGCCAGACCGACAAGGGTGGCACTCGGTGTCCTGGCCTCCGCTGCAGCGTCTCTCCATCCCATAGCCTGCAGCGGGAGGCAGGCCGGCCTCAGTGCGGCTCCGCATCCCCAGCCTCAGTCCTGGCGGCCCACGGCCCTGGGCCTGGCTGCCGGTCCCCCACTCCGCCGGCCTGGGTCCGCTAGCCCATGACCCCCGTGTCCCGGGACCCCATCTGCTTGTTCCCCTCTCCCCCACCCCCATCCCCCTGTGTGTCCCGTGCCTAGGACCCCACCCTCCTGTCCCAGGGCCCCCCCGGGCGCCCTCCCAGCTCTGTGGCCGGGCCGCTCACCTGGTGGGCAGTCCTGACAGCACCTGCCGTCTTTGGGGTAGGCGTCCCCCACGCAGGTGAGCCGGGCCGCAGCACCCAGCACGAGCCCGAAGAGCAGGAGGGCTGAGGGGGGCCGCCGAGCCTGCACGAGGAGACGAGGATTCATCGCAGGGCGGTGCAGGAGTCTGGGGTTTTTCCTTGCAGGATGTGGCTATAAGGGCTGCGGGGGAGGGGTGGGGAGGGAGAGAGGAGGAGGGACCAGGAGAAAGGAGGCCCAGGAAGGGCTGGGGACCCCTGACCTGGGCTGCTGGCAAGAAGGCGGCTAGTTTGGCAGCAACCCTCCAGGCTGCGGGCTTCTCTCCTGCCCTGGGCCCTCCTCGCCTCAAATACGCCCACTAACCTGCGGCTCAGTCAGCGGGCAGTGGGGCGCCGACCCGGCTTGCAGACCTGGGGCCAAAGTGAGGACCTGCAGCCGCCAGACCCCTGGCGGGGCCAGCACATCTAGTCCGCATCCACCGTCCACACCAGACGCCCCCTCGCCCCACCTCACCGGGGGCATGGCGCCCCTTCGGCTGGGCACACGGGTAAGCCTCCTGCTCTGGCCAGCCGACCCCTCCAAAGGCTCGCTCCCTCTGGGCGCCCGCTTTCCCTGTGGAGGGCAGGTCGGACCCCTTGGGAGCAGGTGTCTGCTCCTGCAACCACCCACCCCGCCGACAAAAGTCTACACTCACGGCAATCCTCACCCCTCAGCAAAGGGGTGCACAGAGCACACGGGTAAACTGAGGTAGCACCCTGCATCAGGAGACAGGCCTCACACCATCTGGACCCTCCATAGGGCACCAACTCAAGGGGAGAGCAGCCCCGAACTCCAGAGCACAGTCCCTGGCCCAGGCGTCCAAAACCAGCTCAGAGGGGGCGAGCGTGAGAGTGTGGGCAGCGCGGCAGGGGTGTCGGCGGACGTGGCAAGCACATGAGTGCGAGGCAGGGCTGTGCTGCGCGCAGCGTGTCTGAGCGCAACAGGTGTCCCCAGATTCACGTGTTGAAACCCTGACCTCCCATGTGGCTGTTTGCAGGTGGGGCCTCTGGGCTGCTGGTCAAGTTTAGACAGGGTGGTGGGGCCGGGGGTGGGGGGGAGTCCAGATCCCAAAGGCTGGCTTCCGTCTGGGGGAGACCCCAGGACAGCGCAGCAGGAGACTGCGTGAGGACGATGCACAGGTACAGCCCTGCCCACACGTGCTCTCAGAAGTCCGGCCCCAGGACAGGGAGACGGTCGTCCCCGGTGTTCTGTTAGGACAGCACCTGCTCTGCGTCCTGGGTACGAAGTATGCCGCGAGCACGTGTGAACCTGTGCCACGTGTGGCACGTGTGCGGCTGCTCCTGTGGGGGCGCCCGCAGCCCAGTCTGGCTCTGTGTCCTCCCCGGTGGCCAGGCCAGCCCAGCCCATCCCACCCCACACCCACGCTGGGCTTGGGGTGTCCCCACAGCACCAATGGGACAGTGGAGACCACAATGGGACAGGATGACCCACCGGATGGCCCCCTGGAGCGCATGGCACCCTCGGACACAGCCCCAGGTGGTTCCAGGGCAGGCGCGGAGGGCCGCGTGCAGGGCTGTGGCGTGGAGAGAGGAAAGAACACTCGCGCGCGGCTCGGACATCACTGGGTGCCCTGGAAGCAGGGGAAGCTACCCTGGGTCGGTTTTTTTGAACCCTTCAAACCCTAACCTTGAGATGAAATTAACCATACACTAGTTAATTGGCGAAGTTTCGGGGAGAGGCTGGAAATCCCCCTCCCTGACTCCCCGACGGCAGGTGAGGAAGCGGAGCCCGCGGCCCACCTGTGGGAAATTCCTCCACGGAGCAGGGCAAGGCTGCCACGGACGGGGCCACCGCCCACAACAGCGGGGGCGGACGGAGAGGCAGCCTCTGCCAGCAGCCAGGGGGCCCCCAGGGGAGGGGGTCGGGGCGCCAGGCAGCCTGGTGTACGTGCCTGTGCGTGCCCCTGTCTTCCACAGAGGGGGACAAAAACCTTTGTTCTTTTGACGCACTGTAGCTTCTGAGGTTGAGCTCACTTGGGCATCCGGTGGGCAGCGCCCCCGCCAGTGTGCCCCTCTCCTTCTCTGGGGGCCACGTGGGCACTGCCTACCCTCTGGCAGTTCGGGTCCCCGCTGCCCCGGGGCCCTCCCCACCTGGCCCACGAACCAGGCCCTGTTCACGCTGACCCGCCAAGCACAGACAACCACGTCACCCACGCCCCTGCCAACTCACCCACGTGGGCCCGGCCACGGTGGGGACCCCCTCCCACCACACACTCCCAGCCCTTCTGAAGTCTTTCTCATCTGCCGGGCACCTGGTACAGGTGTCGCCGCGCCGCCTTCCGCTACAGCGGCCCCACCCCACGCTGCTTGGAAGCGGATCCCTGTGGCAAGGGCGGGTCATGAGGGCAGCTCAAGGCACTCCTCTGCCCACCAGGCTGGAGCCCCCACCTGAGCAGGGCCCTCCAAGGCCCGAGCAGACCCACTGAGGCGCCACAGCCCACAGCTCAGGGGTCCTGAGGGGATGCCCAGCACGGAGGGGGCAGGGGCAGGGGCTGGAGGCGGCAGCTCAGAGGCATGTGAGGTGAGGGATCCTCAGTCTGTTAAACCCCTCACAGCTCAGTGTCCTCTGTCCCCACATGCTGGACAAGCACTGGGCACGGCTGACCTCCAGAAAGGGTCTGGGACAAATCCAGGTCTGGCGGGACCGCCACCAACAGCCCCGTCCCGTCCCCAGGCTCTCAGGCCCTCCCAGGCCCTGACCACAGGCTCGGTGAGACTCCAGGTCCCCTGGCCGCCTCTGCTGTTCGCCCACAGCCAGCCCAGCGCGGAGGGGGCTCTCCCCACAGCCCCTGCCCTAGGGGCTGGTCCTCAGATCTTCCCTCTCCGGCCAGCACTTCCCAGGGGTCTCACCTCCGCGCCACGCTCCAGACCCTCGGCCCCCGCGCCCCTGCGGGCCTCCCCGCCACTACGCGCGTCCCTCACGGGCAGCCGCACCCAGGGGCCTGGCAGGAGCGTGACCGAACCTCTGTTCGCCCGGATCAGCCGCCTCAAAAGCACTGAGTGGAAGCCACCTGGCCACAAACGTTCCAAAATCATTTTATGAGCTTTTTTTTCAACAAAGAAATGAAGCTAGGCGGAAAAGGCAACTCTATCTTAACGTACATTAGTGAGATTCTCGTCACAAGTGCTTGTGTTTTCGGAGCCGGAACGTCGTGGCAGGAACCCCCCCTCCCTGGCCGGCGCAGGCCCCCCACAGAGCACACGCCAACGCAATGCCAGCGGGGAAGGGGCAGGGGCCGTGCTGCGCCCCGCAGCGTGGTGCGCCCGCAGGACCCCGATGTGCCCGGTGCCCGGAAGTCAGACACCCGCGCGGGGGGCACCGGCCCGCAGCGGCACTGGCCCGGGCCGGCCACTCAAGCGCACCTGGGGCAGGGCTGGACCGGCGGCGGCAGCCGGGCCCGGGGCTGGGGGTGAGGGTGGGGGTTGCGGGCTCAGAACTCCTCGTGCACGTTGCGGGCGTAGTCCATCAGCTTGCTGCCCGTGAAAAACTCGCTGTACTTGAGCACCTCCTCGGGCTCCAGGTGCTGGTTCTGGTTCTCATCCGCGATGGCGATCATCTGCTTGGCCTCGTTCAGGGCGTTGTACTCGTTCATAGGGTCCATGTAGTCCTACGGGGTTCCGGGCACCGGGTCAGCGCAAACCCCTGGCCACCACGGCCCTCCCCAGCGCGCCCGCTCCCTGGCCGCACGAGGGCCATCGACCTCGAGTCTCAGCTCCACCATGACGCCAGAAGTCCACACCTGGTGACGAGGCCGTGAGACACCCCCCTCCCCACCGCCAGGCAGACGCCCCTGCCCCCCACAGATGCCCTGTCAGGGAGGTCAGCGCCTCTGGCCTCAGGGAAGTATCTGCATGGCTCTGACCCTGTCACCAGCCTCAGAAAGCAACGCCTTATTTAAAACACCCCACGGGCTAAGAGTACAGAAGCAGCAAGGAGGGGATGTGGGCATGTTCTGGAATGTTCTGGAAGGCAAATACCAGGCTGGAAGTGGCTCAGGGCCAGACAGCCTTTGCCTATGTGGTGCCTGAGACTCGCCGCCTCCCGTCCTCCTCAGGGCACGCCTGCTGCTTCCTTCCTGGAGGGGCCGGCCGGAGGGCCCGCAGCCTTGAGCGGCTGCGGGAGCCTGCCCGTGGGTCACGCGATGCCCGGATACAGGCATGGACACGGACTCAACGAGCCGCCGTTCAATGCTCGAAGCAGATGTGTGCGTCAGCTATCAAGAGGATCAGAGAATTCTGGTGCAAAGACAGTGAGTCATGCAGTGACGGGGAAAAACAAGCCCACACAGCACCCACACGGGACCGGCAGAAACACTTCAGGGGAAGATGGATTCCAGCACGGCCTGCACCCCCGGCACCCCAGCATCTCACCCGCTGCCCACTGGGGAGCAGCTGCTTGGAGCCAGAAGAGGCCGAGGCATCCCAGGCACCCTGGCCGGGGGCAGGCCAGCACCTCACTGGCCCAAGCACCGCAGGTGACCACGCTGCCCGGTGACTGCCCCTCCCCTGCGTGTGGGGAGCTCCTCCAGGGGCCACCAAGTGTCACGACGAGGGGCCGACACTGCCGTCCCTTCCCCCGCAGCCCCTCGCCTACGGCCCAGCTGGAAGCCTGGGGGTCTGGGCCCCAACTCAGGGTGGGGGCAGGGCGGTGCCCCCCAGGCACCTGCACTCACCTCCAGCTCAGCCATGGTCACGATCCCATCATGGTTGGCGTCGATCAGTTCCTCAAACTCTTTTTTTCGGTCTCTGACCCAGCTGTCATCGATGTCCTGGCCCTGCTGGTTCTCCACTGTGCCGGCGGGCAGGGAGATGAACTCGGGCAGTGAGAGCTGCTTGTCGCCGTCCTGGTCTGCAGCACAGGGGGTGAACACTCAGACTTCACGTGGATGTGGGGCCACCTGGGCCCCCCCAGAAGAAAGTCAACCGAAAGAGGTTACCTGCCAAATTTTCAGTGTGTTAAATTTTAGCCTAAAGCTGTTTTAGGTACGTCTCACCTGACCTGCTCGAGAGCCTGGCCGAGGCCAGATGGCCCAGGACAAGGCCTGATGTCCCCACACCACTGTGGGGCCCCACAGCCTCCAAGACCCCCAGGCCGACCCCTGCCAGGAGCACTGCTGCAGGGGTACAGTGGGCTCCGCCCTCCAGCCCAGCCACCAGCGGGGAGCCCCCCACGCTCCCCCGCAGGGCAGGGTCCCAGGCCAGGCCTCACCCAGGTCTCGGACGATCTCCTTGACCATGAACTTGAGCATGCCGCGGCTGTGCTCAGGGTGCAGGAAGGACAGGAACTCGTCCTCGGTCAGAAGCAGGTCCGAGGGGGGGCTGTCCGCCTGATACCAGCGGTCCTTGAGGTTCTCCAGCACTTCCTGTGCTGAGAGAGGCATCCCCATGAGGACCCAGGACACCCGCCCGTACCTGAGAAGTTCTGAGACACGCCGCCTGGGAAGGCTGGCTTAGGACACTGGTGAGTGCGGCCAAGGGCCTTGCTGCTCGACGGAGAGCTCAGCCCTCAGCATCCTCAGGGAGACAGATGGTGCAGAGGCCGCCAGACCCAGACCCTCCCAAGTACAGGGGCCGACCCCCTCCGTGTACAAACCCAGACCCCCTAAGACACGGACTCCTCCCCCAGCCGGGCACACACGGGCGCAGACCCCCAGCCCCCGCCCCGTGCAGCCCCAGCCTCGGCTCACGGCTGCCGTTTGCTCCCGGGAGGGGGGAAGCACCGGGTGGGTGGACTCGCCCGGCCCCTACAGAACGAAGCACACCTCGTTCCTTTCCAGCTCTTGTACACACGCCGCACACAGAGGCAGGGCCCTGGAGGAAAACCCGGCTTCCAGCTGTGACTCAAGCACCCCCGCAGACCGGCGCGCCCCCACTCTCCCTCCTAGCATGGGAAGTGGGGCCCAGAGCTTGCCCCCACAGCCTCAGAGGCTCCGTGACCGTCCAGGGCTTCAACAGGGCGGAGTGGCAGAGGCCGGCCAAGCAGGAAGAGCCGAGGCACCGAGATCTGTCCACGCCCTCACTGTAGCCTCCGCAAACAGGGGCGCCCAGGCCTTGGCCCATCGCAACAGGGACACAGCTGCCTCCCGCACAGCACCCGCCCCCTCGAGTCTCAGTACCTTCTGATGCACAGGAGATCCCGTGGTGACCTACTTTTAATGGCAAACCCACCTAGCGGACGGTGGCAGCAAGCGGCGCTCCTGCCCGCCACGCATGGGGACAGGCCCAGACTCTGTGCCTGACAAAGGAAGGTCCATGTGACTCCAGCAGCTCAAGCACCTCGACATGAGCTCACTGGAGACTTAAGTGGGTGCTGAGACCAGCAGCAGATGACCACGAAGAAGAGGACACACAAGCAGTACGCGCGGCTCCAGCAGCCGGAGGGAGGCGGCCACCCAGCGCTGCGAGCCCGTCTGCGAGCCTGGGGACAGCAGCCCCATGAGCCCCAGGGAGGCACACGGCCTCTCAGTGCCCGCCTGCGCTCCCCGGGCCTCCCAGACCCTCAACACTGCTATTCACTTCCGATGCCCAGACCTGCTCACCCCATCCAAACGGAAGAAGGAATGAGGAGCCTTGAACACGAGTGAGATGAAGGAGTCAACAGGCAGGCTGCGGCAAGAGAGTTCATGCCCCAAAGGACGGGTCCTGACCCCAGGCACACCCGAAGGAAACGTGCTGAAGACAGACCAGCTCCCGAGAGCAGCCAGGGCCAGAGCGCCGACAGCCCACGCCCAGCAGCCACCCCAGAGGCTGCTGCCAGATGCCCTACACCGGCAGGAGGACAGGGGCCTCCCAGAGCCCCCCGATGCTTCCAAATACTACCTTCAGGGGACAGCTGGAACAACAGGACAGACCATGGAAATGCAAAACGGAGAAAGACACAAGAAAGGCAAACCACCATTTCAGAAAAAAAAAATAATCACATTCAAGGCACAGACTTTCAAAGGGACAGAAGTGAAATCCTGGACGGTGTCCCGGAGAACTGGGCAAGGCCAGCCGGCGCCCAAGGGCACCCGCGCTGCTCAGGACAGGCGTCTGGTGCTGCTGGCCACACATGCACCACAAACAGACTGAGCCCGAGCGACCAAGGTGTAAGACAGAGACGAGGTGCCTGTGACGGGCGGCCCCCGGGGGGACAGGTGGAAGGCTGCCGCCGCACACACTGTAAGACGCTGCAAGAAAAGGGTCCTACAGACCAGGGCGTCTCGTGCAAACGCGCCCCACGGAAGATCCGCAAATGAGACCCAGAAACACACAAGAAGAATCCCAGACCGTGAGCAGGCGGGACTCACCCCAGGCGCTCAGGTGGTTCAACACCCAAAAACCAGTTAACACGAGCGTCCCAATGGGCAGAAGAAAAATCACACGATCCTATCAACAGGCGCAGAAAAAGCATGACATAAAATCCAATAGGCATTCGTGATTCAAACTCTGAGCACACCGGGAATAGAGGAGCCGGTCCTCCGTGGGACAAAGAACACCTACAAAAACCCTACAGCTCATATCAGCTTAATGGAGAGAAAGCGGACGCTCTTCCTGTAAGATCAGAACAAGAAAAAGATGCCCCCTCCCCACTGCTTCCCAGCACTGCACTGGAGTCCCAGCCAACGCAAGATAAGAAAAGGAAATCAGAGACAGACCGTTGGGAAGGAAGAAACAGTCCGTGTTCACAGACGTCACAATCGCCTGCGTAGGAAATCGGAATCATCTGAAGACCACAGGCCAGAAGGTTAGAACGGCCAGTCACCTCCCTGCGTGCCAGAAAGGCAGGCCGGGAATCAGGATTAAGGGCAAGCAAGAAAACACAAACAGAAAGAAAGAATGACTACAACCTACGGGGGACAGAGGGGTCCGGGCCATGAAACACCAGCGCCGACAGACAGGAGTGCCCACCGTCCACCCCGCAGGAGGCCCAGCAGCAGGGACACCTGCGGCCCCGGGGCCACAAGCTCCCAGAGAAGACACGCCGGGACAAGGTGGGGATGATCCCAGCACTCAGAGGAAGGACAGGACACGACGGGCAGCACACCAAACCTGCCACCCAGCTGGGTAGGGGCCCAGGCGGCACCCAGCCGCACTCCAGAAGCGAGCCGCCCCCGCGGCGCACTTGCACCCGCACACGTGCCCGAGTTTCCCCGGTGTCCCTGGGGAGGCCTCACACCTCCCGCGCCACAGGAGGGCAGAGCTCCGCGGGGCTGCTGGCCGGCCCCGCCCATCTCCACGTCCCTGGCACAGATGCAGCCCCCCAGGACCCGGTCCTCACCCCCAGACCAGCCTCCCCCGCAGCACGCCCCGGGGAGGCCCAGACCGCAGCCCCCCGCAGCCCCCCACAGCCCCCCGCAGCTCACTCTCCTCGCCGACTTTCAGCTCCTCCCCGCTCCTCAGCTTCTCCACGACTTCCTGCTCGCTGTGGCCTTTGCTCACCAGAAACTTCACCCTGTACTCGTCCCACGACACGTGGCCTGGAAGGGAAGGCCACGCTGCCAGGCTGCTCCCCCGCGCGTGGTTTTAGGAACAGCGAGGTCGCCGTGTTCGGACCCTGCCGGTAAGCCAGCCCCACAGGCACGTACAGCAAGGCAGGAGCGGCCCCCGCCCAGGCGCCCCCCGGCCCCACCGCCCAGACCCTCACTTCCTCTGCCCGCTGCGCACACCGCCCCCTCCTGCTGGCAGCCTCCCGCCCCCGCAGGTGAGGGTGAGGCGGGCAGTACCGTCGCCATCGGGGTCCACGGCCTGGAAGTGCACCTTGCTCTCCTCCACGGCCTCCTGGAAGTGCTCCGCCGTCTTCTCCATGATCCAGCGCTGCATCTCCTTGGCACTGATCCTCCGGTCCGTGTTCACGTCCACCCTGCAGGCACGGGCGCGGCGTCAGACGGGGCCTCTAGAACCCGGGACAGGACAGACAGACAGACGGACCAAAGGGTGGCCAGCGGGGCTCCACCGTCACGAACACAGACTCACTCTGCCCAACGGTGACGCCGGAGCTGTCCGCGGACAGCGGGGCTGGCAGGGCAGCCCAGCACCACTTCCCCACAGTCCGGGGCCGAGGGGGAGGCCAGACTCGGCCCTCACTCGCAACAGGCGGCCCCGTCAACCCACATGGACATGCCCAGACACTTGGCATGGGACCAGAGCTGTGACGCCAGAGCACAGCCACGTTTCAGACACGGGTACCGACGGCTCCGTGGAGGAGCAAATTTGGATGCAAGCGTGTGCACACGCGCGTTAGCAGTGCCCACGGATGCAGTGGCTCACACACACGTGGGCAGACTAGCACGTATGGGCCTGACCTAACACACCTACGGACACACCCGTCACCCGGCCCCGCCCTCCAGGAGGCCCCCCGGCAGGGACACCAGTGCCCCAATTCCGGCTTCGACACACCGTCCACCCGGAGCTCAGGAGCTCCTGTCAGTCCCCTTCCTGGAACCGAGCACCATGAATCCTGGGTCCCGGCACACGACTGGGCGACCGTGCCACCGACACCCTGGGAGCCCGGACCCCACCGGGCCTGTGCTGGGCAGACAGCCTCCCAAGGCATGGGCCCCCGAGACCTGTGGACCCCGCCCAGGCCCAGCACCCGGCCTGCGTGAGCTTCAGGCCCAGCACACGCCAGCTAGACTCTAGCGGCCCCCCAGGCCTGGGCGCCTACTTGGAGAAGAGGACCATCAGCTTTCTCCTGCTCCTCCGCGGCTCCGCGTCCTCCTCAAACCCGTCCATGTCCTTCCCCAGGAAGACCTCCTGATGGAAGTCCTTGTTGAGGTGCCCGTCCATCTCCAGCTTCACCCCGTTCAGGTGGTCCGGGGGCAGGAGCTCAGGCTCATCCTTGCTGCCGGCTCTCTCCCGGACAGAGGAGTGGTTGGCAGGCCGCGCAGACACATCCATCAGAAGGATGACCCCCAAGAGCCAGAGGCAGTGAGGAGACAGGCCGCTGAGGGGGACCCGCCCGCACGCCATGGCCGCCCGGGTCCGGACTGCAGGACGGGCTGCAAGGGCGGCCAGGAGCTGGGGAGAGAGGAGCAGGGCAGGTGAGGAAGGGAGGCCTGGGGTCTCCCCACCACCCCGGCACGCAGGAGGCCCCAGCATGCAGTCGCAGGTCTGTAAAGAAGACACAGCCACGGTCCAACGGCGCGCCGGCCGGTACTGCTCTACAGAGCCGTCTGCTTGCTCTTGCTTTACAAGACACACACTGGACACACTGTTTCCTTTTCCAAAGATGCCCACCCAGGGGCTGCCCAGCACCACTCACCCTACCCCTTCCAATGCCCACAGTCTCCCCCCACCCCTCCTGGCTTCGGGACGGGCTCGAGTCATGGAAACTCACTCTCCAAACCCAACTCAGCATTTACGAGCTCTGTGACCTTGGCTAAGTCACCGGGCCTCCCTGCCTGTTTCCGCCCTGAAACGGGAAGCCCCCTCTCCCACCCCAAGGCTTTGTGACGACTGGGCCTGGTGCCAGCAAATGCCCAAACCCACCCACCAGGGCACCAGCCCCTTCCTACCTTTCCTTCTCAATGGCCTCTGCAGGCGCACACGTGCACACACACACACACACTCAGCCAGTCCACACACGCACACTCATATGCACATGTGCGCATGGATATACACGCACACATACACGTGTGCGCACGGGCCCCAAGGCCACATGCGCCGGTGCCCAGCACTGGGCCATCCCGCCGTCTCCCACGTCTGGCTCCTTCCACACAGGCCCACCTGTTGTCCCTCACACCTTCCAGTTTCCTCCAGATCCCCTCTGGAATGGCCTGGAATCCCCTTCTGGCTGGCGCCAGAACAGGGCCCAGCTGCCCGCCCAGGTCCCTGCTGGGCTCCTCATGGACCTTCACGCCCCACACTTCCCAAAAGGGACTCCAGCTCCTTCTCGCCCTGTCCATGACCTGTTCCTCTCATAGTCTGTCCGCCTGGCAAACACCGAAGGTCCTCTCAGGTGCAGCTGAGGCCCTCCCCTCCTCGGGCCGTCTTCACAGAGAGGAGCAGCAGACGGAAGCCCACCAGCTCCCAAGGTCCAAAGGTGGTGGCCGTGGACACGCTTGCCACAGGCCAGAGTGCCACCTGCTGCCAAGCTGGGGCACGGAAGGAAGCACAGGGCCACTCATCGGGCAGAGCAGAGGTCAGAGCCGGCCAGCAGCACTGCCACCACACCCCGGCCTGAGGGCACACAGCACTGGACCAGGGGCTCCAGCGGGCTGGACACCACCCCCTGCTTATCCGGTGCTTCCTCTTGAACCTGCACAGCATTACTCACCCGCCGGCTGACACCTTTACGCACTGGCCTCCAAACCTGACCGCTATCTGGGTTTTTCAACAAGACTTTGCTCTCGGAACTCCTCCGTCTCATTCCTCAGGCAAAGCAATCCTCAGAGGGCAGCGCCCATCTCTCTTTCCAGCTGTGTGGAGCCTGCCTGCTGCCCCAGGCCGTCCTCTGGGCTTGGACTGCCCTGAATCACACGTACTGGAACGCCACACGCTACCCGACCCCACCGTCCCAGCAGCTGTCACACTGTCCACACAACCCAGTGAACCTGTACAGGGGTTTCTGCCACACCGCAATACGTGTGATCCTGAAAACGTCGGTACTCCGCAAAAAGGCACAACAAAAGCACAGGGCCCATGGGAACAACTCAGGGGATGTGTCTCAAGACCCAAACAACTCGATCGAACGGGCCAGGAAGAAACCAGTCAGCGCTGGCCGGCGAGGGTCCCGCAGACTCAGCACGCAGCTCTCGGCGGCTACTAAACTGGTGAAGATGCTGGGCACAGGTGCCAAGGGGGTGCCAGTGGGACTGCCCCTAAGGTGGGCCCAGGAGGACATGCAGCACCTGCAAGGCCTGCGGCCAGCAAGGTTTCCTTCCCTGCGAGAGCGTAACTCTACCTCTGCGCCCCAGCTCTCCTGGCTGGGCAAGCGCTGCGCAAACCAAGACGACCTCCCCTGACACTAATACCGCCCTGGCCGGTGGTGGCCGTGAGAACACGCATCATGTCCAAACACACGGCGCTCTGCTCCCTGAAAAGACAAAGTCAAGTCCTTCCTTATCTTCAGGTCTAGGACAGGACGTTCTGCACAAAAGTAGCACCAAAACACTCGCGCAGATACCAGGACGTCAAGTGAGGCTCGGAGCGCAAACGCAGCCCCTCAGCCGCTCAGCTCCCCCCCTCGGCCTGCCCTTCCCCCTCGCCCCCGGACGGGCATGGCAAAGGCCAGGGGCCTGGCTGGCGGGCCCGGGAGTCCCCGTCTCCCAGAAGCGACGTCCGCGGAGGGGGCAGCACCACCCAGGGGCCCGGCGGGGTGCAGGCGGCGCTTCTCGGCCATCCCGGTGGGGTCCGTGCTGGCGGCCCTCCCCCTGACCTGGCCGACCGAAAGGCAAACGCGTCGCCTGAAAGCGCAGTCGCCGCTCTTAGGAGTCGCGCCGAGAGCGTCGGTAACGGCCACGGGCCGAACCCAAGGCCAGGGGCGTTCCACGCACGGCTTCCAATCTTGCCCAAGTCCCAGCCACTGGATCGCCTCCTGCGGACGAGGCGAGCGAGGGCCCCTCGCTGGTAACTGCCGGGACCCACCCGACTGCCCCGCCGACCGGCCTCCCTCAGCCTCAGTTTCCCCAGCGGCAGCCGTCGGTGAGGGCCGAGAAGACACGAGCCCAGGCTCCAGCGGCTCGGGGGAGCCTCTGCAGGCCTCCCGGCGCCCCCGACCCGGGGCCCTCACTCACCGGCCTCCCTCCCCTCGCCCAGGATCGGCCGAGCGGGGCCCGAGCGCCCGTGACGCCTCCGACGGGACGCTCCTAGGCCGCGGCCATCTTTCTTCCGGGAAAAGGCGGACCGGGAACGGCGCTGCGCGGGGGCGACGTCCCCGCGACGACGCTGGCGCCGCCATTTTTCCTCTGGGCGGAAATAGCCGCGCGGACACCGCCCCCCCGGACAACCAATGAGAAGGGCGCGCGCGCCCACGTGACGAGCGGACCCGTGACGGGCAGCACACGGCCCTCCGCCTCCGCCGTCTTCGGACGCGACCTGCGCGCCGGCTTCGGGGCCTCGGGGGCGCTTCCCGCGCGCGCGCGCCATGAAGCTGCTGCGGCGCGCGTGGCGGCACCGGACGGCGCTGGGCCTGGGCGGCCTGGCGCTCTGCGGCGCGGGGCTGCTCTACCTGGCCCGCTGCGCCGCCGACGGCCCCCGCCCGCCCCCCGGCCGCAGCCCCCCGGCCGCCGAGCCCGCGCGCGCCGCCGCCTTCCTGGCCGTGCTGGTGGCCAGCGCGCCGCGGGCGGCCGAGCGGCGCAGCGTGGTCCGCGGCACGTGGCTGGCGGCGGCGCGGCGCGGCGGCCCGGGCGACGTGTGGGCGCGCTTCGCGGTGGGCACGGCCGGCCTGGGCGCCGAGGAGCGGCGCGCCCTGGAGCGCGAGCAGGCGCGGCACGGCGACCTGCTGCTGCTGCCCGCGCTGCGCGACGCGTACGAGAACCTCACGGCCAAGGTGCTGGCCATGCTGGCCTGGCTGGACGAGCACGTGGCCTTCGAGTTCGTGCTCAAGGCGGACGACGACTCGTTCGCGCGGCTGGACGCGCTGCTGGCCGAGCTGCGGGCGCGGGAGCCCGCGCGTCGCCGCCGCCTCTACTGGGGCTTCTTCTCGGGCCGCGGCCGCGTCAAGCCGGGGGGCCGCTGGCGCGAGGCCGCCTGGCAGCTGTGTGACTACTACCTGCCCTACGCGCTGGGCGGCGGCTACGTGCTCTCGGCCGACCTGGTGCACTACCTGCGCCTCAGCCGGGAGTACCTGCGCGCGTGGCACAGCGAGGACGTGTCGCTGGGCGCCTGGCTGGCGCCGGTGGACGTCCAGCGCGAGCACGACCCGCGCTTCGACACCGAGTACAAGTCCCGCGGCTGCAGCAACCAGTACCTGGTGACGCACAAGCAGAGCCTGGAGGACATGCTGGAGAAGCACCAGACGCTGGCGCGGGAGGGCCGCCTGTGCAAGCAGGAGGTGCAGCTGCGCCTGTCCTACGTCTACGACTGGTCGGCGCCGCCGTCGCAGTGCTGCCAGAGGAAGGAGGGCATCCCCTGAGCCGCAGCCGCAGCCCACCCACCACACGTCACACGGCGCTGCAGGGAGGCCAGGACACACGCCTCAGGAGGTGGCCCCGCAGCCAGGGGGCCTGGGGCCCTCCCACTGGCCTTAGATGGGCACAGCTGACCGGTTCTGGCTAGTCACCCAGAATAAGCCCAGCCCTCTAGGGGGCCAGGTGTACTTGGCGAGCAGCAGTGGACAGCTTCTAGGTCCCAGCTCCGGGGCACACCCAGGCCTGTGCACCCCAGGGGCCACCATGGAGCCTCACTCCTGTTCTGGGTCTTGCCAGGGCAACACATAAAGTCCAGGCAGAAAGGTCCTGTCCCTGGATCTCAGCCTGCATGGGCCTAGACTGGGAGGATTCCTGGCTTTGAGGGGCTTGCACAGTCTGCCTCCCGACCCTGGCTGTCCTCTACCAAGGGCGAGGAGAGTGGCCAGAGGCTGGAGCCCACAGGCACTTGCAGACACTGGCCCCAAGACATCTGGACTTGTTCTGAGGTGGGGATCCTGTGACGGTCAACACAGGCTGTGGTTGACCGTCCACCTGGGAAGTCCCCGCCCGGAGAGCTTTGGCTGCAGGGACCTGACCCTCCGGCCCTTGCATGTTCCAGCTGAGCTGTGTGTTGCGCCCAGTGGCTTTTATCAAAATTGCTGCAGTTTGTGGGTTAGGTTACCTTTTCTGTTCCGTGTTGATGTCTTCGGTCACGTGGCGTTAACTGAACCGTGTGTCCGGCTCTTCTGCTTCAATGGTATCTTCGTCTTCGTTGCTTTAGAGTGAATTCGCGGTCAATGTCATTTGCGTTAGTCTGTGACGTATAAATACTGTAATTTGTGTAGATAGAGTTTAAGTACAAGTGTGTGGGTCTTGTACTTTTTAAATTATTTAAGGGAAGACTTTTCTATATAACTTGGGCTTTGTGGATTAGTCTGTTTTGACAGCTGGAGTTGTAGACTCGTTACTGCCTGTGTGTTTAAATGCGGAAGAATTCTAAAACTCCGTTTCTCTTCCCAGTTGACACAAAAAGTCAGTCCCATTGTTTCCTTCTGAAAAGACTTTCCTTTAAAGGGTTCCTCGTGGCCATGCAGGGGCAGGCGTTTCTCACACACGCATCTATTGTTTTAGACTCTGGGCCCAAGTTCCCAGAATCTGAGCCTTCGGAAACATCATGAGGTTTCCCACATTCTGTCTTAAGAAATCGGGCTCTGCCGGCCGGCACGTCCTTTTGGAGACAGAAAGCGCGTGCGGCCTCCGGGCTGACGGCCTCACGTCCACTCACACATCTTCAGAAGATCAGGGTTTCTTTTTTCCCATTAAATGTGAAAAATGAGTGCTGTGGTCATCACAAAAGTCTAATAAAGAGGCTCCAGGACAGCCGTGAGCCCTCCTGTCCGCGCAGGGGTGTGTGTTGCTGCACATTCCTACTCTGGCGCCTGCGCTGGGTCAGCTGCTGGTGCTGCTGGAGTCTGTAGTCCGCCTGGGCACAATGCGGGACGCGGGGAGCGAATCTCCGGCTTGCCCTTTCATTGCCTTTCCTTTGTGTTCTCAGGCTGTGGGTCTTAAGAGCAGGTGCCTTGGTGCCCTTGGGCCGCGGTGAAAACCCTGCAGACAGGCGAGCTTAAGCACCAGACATGTCTCCCTCTCAGTTCTGGAGGCTGGCGGCTCAGAGTGCCCGCGGGGCCGAGTGCTGGTGAGGACCTGCTTCCTGCGGCACAGGTGGCCACCTTCTCGCTGCGTCCTCATGGCAAGAGAGAGCCAGAGCAGGCTCCCCGGTGTCCCTTTTTACAGGGACACTAATCCCACCGGAAGGCCCACCGTCTGGACCTCAGCTGACCCCAGCTCCAAATACTGTCACGTGGGGGGTTCAAGTTCCAATTTACATTTTTGGGGATACAGTCAGTCATTGCAGATTTGGGTTAATTCTGTTTAAAAGTAGAATCTCCAGAATTTGGTATCTTGGGCCGGAAAAGATGGTATTGTGGTTGCAGTTTTCCTGTGTTTAGAAGGTAGAACCCGGGCCTGTGATCGTCAGGGGAATGTGGGCTTTCTGATTAGCTGCCTCGAAGCAGGCTTGACTGCCCCCTGTGAACAGGTTTCTAAGACAAGGATTCATGAGAGGGTCCAGGTTTGAGGACCCTGGGGTGAGCAGACGGGACCCTGCCGGCCATCTTCACTTGGACGTCTTGTCTGACCTCGGGGCTGTGGGACGAGTCGGCATGTGCGTGTCTCTGTTTCTCAGACGAGGAGACTGTGCTTGGACAGACCAGACAGCTTGCTGGGGCCACATGCCGGTGGCAGAGCCAGGCTCTAAGCCGAAGGCTGGACCGCCACACCCCCGCCCAGCAGCCACAGTCCTGCTGTGGCTTCCAGGTTTCTCCAGGGTGGACCCAAGGGAAAGCAGGGCCCCAAAGTCCAAGACCTCCTAGTAACAAAATCTAAAAATCTAGGCGTGTCTCTTTGGAGGAGGGGGTCCCTGAGCATTGGCACGCAGGTGAATCACAGGGAAGTGCCCGTGTGCGGCCAGGTGTGACCGAAATGGAAACTTCGTGTTGTTCAACCTAAATCATTAAATTTCAAGACAACCAACCAGATGCTGAGCTGATGGTGCGTCGCTGCTGCGGTTGTGATGTCAGCATTCAGACCCCACACTGGGGCTAAAGGCCAGGAGCCCCTCCCTAGAGGGACCCTCCGGCATCACCGTGTCGTGGCCCCAGGGCACGTGGGTAGAGCCTGCACTCCTCCGGTCTGGCGGGCGTTCCCCAGGTCGGGGTACCCTCCCTACCCTACCTCCCACCCACTGAGGGCTCCTCACCATCTGGACGTGTGTGCCCTATAGTGAGCTCAGGCTCTCTGGCTCTTGGGAGATGGGGAGTCTGACCACTGGACTGGTTTTATGGGAATTTAGGATACAGGACCACTAACCTGTCTCCCAGCCAGACTGGTACGTCCCAGCGGCCGGCGGAGCCCACCCTGCAGCGCGTTGGGACCAGATGGGCATGGGGTGTCCGGCACCACCCAGGGGACAGCTCTCCTCCAGGGGGGCCGTCGTCCTGCCTGGCCTACCCTAAGGCCAACGTGGAGAGCCCTGGCCACAGCCCTTTCACGTTCCTGAGAAAAGAGGAAGAGATGGGGGCGTCGAGCCTGAGCGCCTTGGCCAAGGTCCCAGGGCTAGAAAATGGGAGAAATTTCAGAAATCCTGGCAGTAACAGGAGGAATCTCCCGGGAATTATGCCAAGCAAGAAGTCCATCCCAAAAGGTTGCATACTGGGTACCTCCATCTCCATGACATTCTCGAATGGTCACGGTTCTAGACGCGGAGGACGGATCAGGGCTGCCGGCCAAGGTGGGGTCAAGGTGTGGAGTGGAAGGGGCCGCGGCTGGGTTCTGGGGGTGGAGCTGCCGGCACCTGCGTTCGATGTCCGTGTCCTGCTTGTGATACTGTCCGGTGGTTCTGCAAGACTCTACCACCGGGGGAGCCTTGGCGAGGGGCGTGGCACCTCTGGCACAGCTGCCTTAAATTTGCAATATCACAAAATTTAACATTTAATATAAAAATAATTACGTCACTAATTCCAATATAAGAGCAACGTGGGACCTGAGAGAGAGACCGGAGAGGGCAGGGCGCCCTAGGGTGGCCGGGCCCAGGAAGAGCCCACACAGTCATGCTGGGGAGGCCAGCAGGGCTCCCAGAGGCCGGTCACGAGCCCTGTGGCGGGTGGGAGCTGGTGCGCTACCCCACCATTTGCCCTGCCCCACCCCGGATCTGAGCCAAGATCCCCACCCCCTTCCCTGCCCCCCCCAGGCCCCCTAAAAGCCTGGGGGACAGAGTTGGCAAGAGTGGAGAAGGACCAGGGACATGGTAGGAACCGAAGGAGGGGAGGCCTGCGGTGTGGTGACTGCCCTGGGACACACACCTGCTGGAGGAGACCACAGGCCCACCCACAGGCTCACAGGCTCACAGGCTCACGGTTGAGCCCTAGACCCGCACAGCTCCTGGCGCCCGCCGGCCCTCATCCCTCCCAGCTGCGTGCGCATCACAGGCCACTCGCCTCTGGCTGGGTGGGCCTCCCGGGGCTCAGCACAGACCCTGCCTCGCAGGGGCGGGCCTCCCTCTGCCCAGCACCTGGCCTGGACGACAGGGTCCTAGAGTGGCCGGAAGGGGCTGGCTGCTCCTGGTCAGAACCTGCAGGGTCTGACCGGGATGGCTGGTGTGCCCCTCAGCCCCCACCTGACCCCACAAGGGGACCTGGGTCCCCTTGTGAGACCACTGCCTTTCGTTGTCTGGGGCTGAGGGAGCCCATGGCCGCTGGCCACAGACGGGCTTCAAGCAGGCCAAGCATCCGGCCCTGCTCAGGACAGCCAGAGGAAGTGCGGAGAACCACCACGTTCAGAGGCACCGGGGCAGCAGCAGCCCAGTGGAGACTGAATCACCCTAACTGGCTCCGGGGTGCTTGTGCTCTGGTCAGGAGAGAGGCTTGGGTTGTCTGTCCCTCCTACTAAGGATGCTCTGGGTTAGGGCTGCTGCCCCTCCTGCCCTGAGTCCAGGAAGCCGGCTGAAGGCCTGTGTCAGTCCTGACACCAGGACCTGGCCTCAGAACGAACAGTAGGCTCTCAAGGGGTCGCAGTCCAGGCCCTGGGGGTCTCCTCATTCCTGGGACCCTGTGGCCCTCCACTCTTGGCTCACCTCCCAGCCTCCACCCAGAGGACCCTCCGCACAGCCTTGGTTGCTGAAACAGCCCCTTCCCCTGTCACCTGGCCTCTAGGGACTCCCCTGCTTCTTCAGGGCCAGGGTGGGCTCACTGCCAGCCTGGGCTACCCCGGGGTTCCTCCCCCTCCCCCCCCACACACCTGGTCCCACTCACCCCCAAGACTCTCCTCTGACCCTGCCCCATTCCCAGTCCTTCCCGACCCCTGTCTCCCCGTCGTGCCCCATTCCCCCTTTCAGACCCTCACACCCTGGAAGAAGCCCCCGCAGACCATCCAACCCTCCCAGACTGCAGCCAGGTGACCCTGCTGCACTGAGGGCTTCAGAGACCCCAGAGCAACCTCCCACCCATGGGTCCTGAGGCCACATGCCCAGGGCAACGTCCTCTGCTGGGTATCACTGGGGCGGCCACCCCTTCGTCCCCAGGGATTCCGAGCCTCCCCCACTGTGGGGTCCCACTGGAGGTTGTGCGGTGGGTGGGGCGGTCTGAGTGGTGGCGGGGGAGGGGGCGGGAGATGAGACCTCAGGCCTTTGTTCCAGCTGCCGCGACCGTGACCAGGAAACTCAAGCCCGCCCCCCCATCCAAGGCCTGGGGTTGCAGGGATCAATCCCCTAGACCCCGAGGGGCCCAGAACAGGACCGATTAGCAGCTCTGTGGGGCTAGGGGAGGACCAGGAGCATCTGTTCCGGGAGGTCCCAGGGATCTGGAATGGCATCCGGATGCCAGCCTCAAGGGGGCAAATCCAAAGACTGGGCAGAGGTGTGCCCCGCCTCCAGTCTGAGCACCAACAGGGGCCCAGGGGTCCATCCACCCTCTCCAGCTGGTGGGGTCCCGGAGAGAGGACCAAGCCTTTGCGGGGCATCAGCCAAGCTGCTCTGAGGAGACGGGCTTCTGCGGAGGCTGACCATGGGGACAGAGTAACTCCCGCATCCCCTCCACACAGACTTGAAGCCTTCACCCAGGCCATCTCGGGAGTGGGGCATAGGGGCCCAGGAAGTGATGAGGGTCAAGGTCTCTACAGAGCAGAGGGTCTCCACCTGGGCTTGGAGATGAAAGCCACCCCAGAACACACCCACCCCCAGCCTAGGAAGGGGGCCCTGGCAGCTGAGTGGGCAGCCAGAGCTGAAATCTGGGGAGGCCTGAGCCGGTGGGAGCGGTCGGGGAGGCGAGGAGCAGCCCGTTGGTGGCCGCTCAGCAGGACAGTCAGGGGCCCTCCCACACACATCTGTGGCCCCTGCCCACGCGGGGGTGGGTCCCAGAGTGGCCTCCATGCACAGGTGTCCCTGTACCCCTGGCCCCAGGTCCCTGCACTTCCCGGGCTCACGGCCCTAGACCCCTCCGGCTACAGGCAGCAGGTTCGCCAAGCAGCGCTCCTGTTGCTGGGTGGTGGCCAAGGCCAGGGAGAAGCCGGGGCCACAGAGCAGCCGGGACAGTGTACTGCTCTGTCCACCGGAGGGAGCCGGGACCACAGCTGCTCCTGCTCCGTCCTCCAGAGAAAACACAGGCAGGGGTCACTGCCCGGGAAGCCCACAAAGACCCTCACCCAGACCTCACCTCCCACAGACCCAGGGCCCGACCCCGCCTGGCGACTAGAGGAGGAGGCGATCCAAGGCCTGCCCCCTCCTTCCGGCGGCATCCGTGGAGCCCCGAGGCCCAGCCCCCAAGGGGCCCCTGCACCCTGACAGGGGCGCCTGCTTGATGCTGCAAAGGCAGTGACGGATAGATGGCCAGAGCCAGCTCCAGCCCCCCGTGACAGCTCGTCACCCGTGTCGGGCCCTCCAGCCACAGGAGGAGGGATCCGACAGCCTCCTTGGGCCTCCTGGGGCCTGGCTCTGGAGCACCGTGCTGCAAGGGACCCCCCGCCACCTCTGGCTGCTGGGGCCGTGGCGGGGAGGGGTTCCCGCCTACAGCAGGGCCGGGAGGCCGAGTGGCTGCTTCCGGACAGGCTTCACTTCAGAAGTGGAGTTTTGCTTGGCCCTCTGACACCCTTCCTGTTCCCTCCTGTTCTCGCCGCCCCCTCTCAGAGCCAGATTCCAACCGAGCAGCCTGGAGGGGCGGCAAGTGCGGGTGGGGGTCCCTCCTACCCTCGAGGCTGCCGGGGTGTGTGGCACATGCAGGCTGTTGCAGAACTGACGCGATCCCACCAGAGGAACCCATGAGTCACTGCCCCGGAGCCGGGACTGCACCCCAAACCTCCTGAACAAAGGCCCTTTGTGCCCCAGCACTCCCCCCCACGCCGCCCCCAGGCCCGCCTGTGCACACCGTCACACTCACCGGCAGATGTGCCGATGGCAGCCGCGGGCACGGGTGTGGGTCAGGGCTGTGTGCTTGACCCCGGGTCGTGCTTCCCAGCCCTCCTGGACCCAGCTGCGGGCTGAAGGCCTCCACTCTTGGGTCAGCTCGGGTGCCTGGGGCTAGGCCCCAGCAGCTGGCTGACCCTAGGGCAGGACCCTCAGGTCATGGAGCGCTCAGAGCCCACAGGACACACTGGCCAAGCCCAGCCAGTGAGCAAGACCCAGGGAGACCCCGTCCCACCACCCCCCGCTCCCCAGCTCGCCTCTGGAGGCCGGCCCGGCCTTGGATTCTCCTGTGTGCAGGATAGAGACCTTGGGGGAGATAAGGCTTCCTGCTGCCCCCAGGGAGCCTCTGCCCCAGGACAGTGTCCTGCAAGCTCCTCCTTGGGCGTGAGGAATCCCTGTCCCTGGCCACCATCGCCCAGCGTACCCAGCCACCACAGTGAGCCCAGCTTGAGGACTGGCAGCAGCACTTCTCCGCCTCAGGGACCAGCAGTCTTGTAACCCCCAGCACGGTCCAGCCAGCTGGCCTCCCTGACACCAAGGACGCCAAGCCCAGCCATTCACAAGCTCAGCGACTGGTGGGCCCAGGGCTCCAGCCGCGAGGTCCTGGACACCGGCCCTGTGTGTGCTTCCACGTGTCCCAGGTTAGCACAGACCGTCCTGGCCCCAGGCAGAGAGAGAGGCGACACGGAGACCCACGCTACACAGAGCCCTCCCAGAGACCCTCAGCAGCACTCTGCAGCCCCACCCCTTCAAGTCAGAGACCCCATCCGGGCCACCACGAGGTCAGCCCAGGGACAGGCACACCCAAAGACATGAGTTGAGAAACTGCCACCCAGACCCCCGCACCCCCAGGCCAAATCTCGGTCCCTGGCCAAGGTCACAGGAGTCAGCACGTCTGGTCTGGAAGTGAGAAACTTCCAGGTGTGCCGGGAGTTAATCCAGCTGGGGAGAGCTAGTTGCCCTTGAACGGCGCCCTCACCGGCCACAGGCCCGACCCGAAGGGGCGAACTCAGACCCAAAGCTGGCCTGACGGGGCTGTATGCTGACGCCCACACTTCTTGCAGGGACCAGGGCCCAGGCTGGGGGGGGAGCTCCTTCTGCCAGCCTCACCCCATCCCAACCCTCAGCCCCCACAGAGAGGGAGAGGGAACAGGCAGCCTTCTGGCTCCCAGCCGGGACCCTCCAACCCTGCCACAGACCTCAGGCGGGACCTGGCCGCACAGCTGGCGGGGGCTCCTGGCCCCCAGGAGCACTGTCCCCCAAGAACACTGTCCCAAGCCAGATACCCACATTCCTGTCTACTCTCAAACCAGACGAGCCCAGGGTGCTGGAAGGCCAGCCTGGGGCCCAACACCGAGACACCCCGACTCTCAGAGTCCCAGGGCTACCGTGGGGCCCATCAGTGGCAGTCAGGCGATTGCCCGAAGACCGAAGGCTCTGACTGTGCAGGGCTGGGGGACACCAGAGGAAGGCTGCCCCCTCCCTAGAGACCCTACCTAGCACAGCAGGGTACCGAGCCCTGTCTGGCAAGCTCCAGGGTCAGATGGCGGTTCTGGGAAGTGAGCCCTAAAGGAGGTTAGTGAAGATCAGCCCATTACTTCCTGCTGCTTCAGGGCAGGGCATAGTCAAGGGTCAACCCGAAGCCATACAGAACTGTGCGGCCCTCTGACTCTGGCCCCAGCTAGACGCTCACGCCACCCCAAAACCCAGCTACAAAGCCAGCGACCAGTCCAGGTAAAGGTCCCCATCTCCCGGGCTCTCGCATTCCCTGGAGCCCCTGCTCAGGCTGGGCATCACTGTGAGGGCCCAGGGCCCCTTAGGGGGCTCCAGACCGCTGCCCAGACCCCAGGGAGCTCTTTGAACACCACGGTCGGGGTTGAGGGCAACAGGGCAGCAAGCTTCTTTCCACTGAAGGGCGTCCCAGGGGCTGCTCCATAAGAATCTTCATCTCCCTTTCACAGAAGACGGCCCTCCCTTCTCTCTGCGGGCTGGGTACCTGGGCTCTGGAAGGTGGGCTCAGCCTTGGGGAGCCTCACTCTGCACCCGCCCCTTGCTCACCCTGGGAGTCCACCCTGTGTCGGTGGGGGCCTGACCCCTGGGCCCCTTCAGCTCACAACACTCAATGCCCTACGGCAACCACCACGGCCTGCCCCCGCCCACATGCCTTTGCTCCCAGTCCCTCAGCCATGGAGGCCCAAGTGGGGACAGCACATTCCAGGGGAATTACAGCTAAGTGGCTAATGACCTCTGATTAGGGGTGACAGAGACAGGGAGGAAGACCAGACAGACCTGGAGGCAGGTGCTGTCGAGCGGCGGCCCGGGCCCTGGCCACCTGCCCACCGCAGGCTCCGCGGGGCCGGCCTGGTCCGTCCTTCTGTCCTCGCCTCTCATCTGTCCTCGCCTATCTGTCACTGTCTGTGGGCTCTGGGTCTGGGTCTCCATCTCTGTCATCACAGTCCCCAGAGCACGTCTGGATACCATGAGACCTGTCCCCTCCAGGACCCAACCCGGTCCAGGAGGACCTGGCATGGAAGGGACTGGCTGGCACGGAAGGACCTGTAGGAAGTAGGGAGCCCCCCTGGACGCTGAGAGGCCCCAGGCACATCTGAGAGTCTGGCCGGGGCTGGCCATTGTCTCTCGGCATTTCCCGCCCCTTTCCCTTCTGTAAATGGGGGTCAGACATGGACAGTGCCCATGGCGGAGCCTGGCGCAGGACCTCAGTAACGGGAAGTGGGAGACAGTGCCCCTCCTCCCCCAACCTCCCCGGAGAGGGCCCCGTCCCCCCCACACCCCGCAAGCTGCCAGAGCACCCCCACTCAGACCGGGCTGGCGCCTGCAGCCACTACAAAGCAGACACCCCCAGCTCGCCCCCCACCCCCGCCCCGGCCCCTGACGCCACCCTGGGGCGACCAGGGAGAGAGGTGAGGACGGGTCATCGGCCAAGCCCGTGGTTGCAGGGGCTGCCGCCAGCCCGGCACCAGCCTCTCCTGCCTCATTACCCAGCGGGCTGCAGGGAGGGTCCCCAAGGGGAGGGGCTGGAGAACGGCCCTCGGGCGCCCATCTCCTCCCGCCCTGCCTCCCGTCCCCGCCCCCTGAGCCTGCCGAGGACCCCGGAGCGCCTGCCCTCCCCTCCCCCGCCCACTCACAGGGCCAGGGCGGCCCTTCCCTGCTCCGCCTTGGAAGAGGGGCTTCGGGCCCTGCCCCAGCCCCCCAGGCATCTGGGGAGGGGCCAGGGGCCTGGCCTCGGCCCTCCAGGTGGGGCTGCTGCCGAGGGCCCAGGTGCCAGACAGAGATGGTATCTCAGCAGCTCCGCAGAGGCCCGGGCACCCCGAGACCAATTCACATTCTTTGGTCTGGGCTTCCCGGAGCCGAATCAGGGTGCGGGTACAGAGCCCAAATCCACAGGACCCGCAGGCAGGGCCTTAGCGCCCCGCCCCGTGGTTTGCGTCCCGCCGCGGAGGCCGCCGCCCGCCGTGGAGGGTGCCCTTGGCCCCGCCCCGCAGACGCATGCGCACTAGCACATCGGCGCGCAGGCCCGCCCCGCCAGGTTCCCGGGTGCAGCCCTGCGCGCACCTGACCCCGCTGGACAAGGCCCTCCCAAGGGAGACAGTGACAGCAAATGGCATCCGGCCGCCATCGGACTCACCAGCTTCTGGGACTTGTGGTTTCCCAGGCTGAATGGATCTGGGCCCCGGGGCCCCGCAGGTGCCCATAGGCTACTGCTTCCCAGACTGGACACCAGCCCACATGTCCTTCCAGGGCTGCACCCCCACCCCCACCTGCATGATGACACAGTAACCACGCGACAGGGAGGGCTGACAGCTCTTTATTGCTGGGACCACAGGTTTAGCAGTGGACAGTGGGGGTGGGTGGGCCCTGTGGGTCCCCCATCTGGCCCTCACGTGCCCAGGAGCAAGCCGGAGAAGCTGGAGCCACTCTGGATGGTGAGGGCTGTCCCAGAGCCGTTGTCCACGAAGACGGAGGCGTACTGTCCAGCCTGTGGACACCGCACAGTGGGCATCACCAGCCATGGCAGCACACAGAGGAATGAAGCGCGAGCCCCACCAGGCAGCACCCACCCGGGGGGGCTCACGTGGCCGGTGTCCAACCACACGCAGGGCTAAGCGGTGCCAGGCAAAGGCTCCAGGCCTCGGGCCCATGCCCACGCGTCTGGCCCTCTGGCCTCACCTGCAGCTGCAGCAGCCCCTCCACATGCACGGTAAAGACTCTGCCACGGCTCTCCAGGCCCGAGATGGCCTCCAGGGACCTGGACACAGCATCGCAGGGTGGGGTGAGGGCGCCTGAGTACACGGGGCAGCTCTGTGTCTGCAGCAGCCCCTCCCTCTCCGCAGGCAAGACAGTCCAGGCCTGGCCACCACCCCCTGCGGCCCCCGCAGCATCAACAGTGCCCCCAAGGAAGGCCCACTCACGTGTGTCGATGACACAGGGACTCGATGCAGACAAGCACCCGCACGGTGGTCGCGAGCCCGCGCCCGCGCCCTGCCCTGCGGCTCCCTGCGGTCTGTGGAGACAGGCACGCCTGCAGCAGCCCCCCGGGGAGGACCGAGCAGAGAGGGGCAGGGGCTAGACAGCCAGGTGCAGGCCCAGGAGCGGCCACGCTGGAGGAGAGGGGGCCCTCAGCGAGAGCCCCGGCGGGAGGTGGGGATGGAGGCATGTCTTCAAGGGGACCCAGGCCTGGGGGCTGGCCCCCACTCACCCACGTGCAGGCTGGCGGAGAACTGGAAGATGGCGGTCACCGGGGCTGTGAACCGGCCTGAGGCCAGGCTCAAGCCAGACCCCCGCAGGAAGGCGCCCTGGGCCGTGGGCTGGAGGGACAGCAGGTGAACAGCCGCTGCAGCGCCCGGGCGCTCATCTTGCACATCCAGCCTGGGGGAGGTGCCTGTGACTGACAGCCACCCCCACAAGCCCCCAGTGGGCAGGATCGGCAGCAGGGGACCCATGTTTCTGGGCCCACGTGGGCCCCAGGCCCCAAGAGATGGAAGAACCCTCAAGAGCCCCCACCAGGGAAGGCATCCCTGGCTCCTGGCGCCCTTGGGCCCCACCCAAAGTTGTGGCACACAGGACCTGCTAATCCTGACTCAGGTCACCCCACCCCCCCATGCCGGGGCCCCCCAGGCACCCTCTGCGTGCGTGTGCTGGGCGACTGTCCCAGGCTGGCTAGGAGCCTTGCCCAGCAGTGGGGAGCCGACCCAGCACCTGGCCCCCCACCCCCACTGGCCGCTACTGGGATATGAGGTGCGCCCCCCCCACCTCCCGACCCAGATGCCCCAGAGGACCAGCCCCCCCCACCCACGCGCACTCACAGCCTGGAAGCCATGCAGCTCCACCAGCGTCCTCTCGTCCACCACCAGGGGGCCCTTCAGGGCGCAGTGGAAGGCCTCGGCCACCAGCTGCCCTGTCCCCTCAGGCAGCGATGGGCCCAGCAGCCCCAAGAACCGGCGCTCAGTGGCCTCTGTGGGGAAAGGGTGAGAGCGGCGTCTTGGGTTAGGCTGTGGTCACCCCCAGGGCCCAGGCGGAAAGATCAGGGTGTGGTCACCTCCAGGGCCCAGGCGGAAAGATCTGGGACAGGGTCTCACCTTTCAGCATCTCCTGAAACTCTCGCAGCAGGGCTTCCTGGGTGACTGTGGCACCGGGAGGCCCGGGGGGCCCAGGCGGCCCGGGCGGCCCGGGGGGGCCAGAGAGGCCTCGCTGAGGGGTGGCGGGAGAAAGTTAGGGTCCCAGTGGGAGCCACAGCCACCCCTCCCCTGGGTTCAGACCCCAGGGCTCACCGACTTCTTGTCCCGGCCCCGGCACCGTTTCTTGGAGGCCCCGTCATGTGGGCGCCGGACGAAGTTCAGCCAGGTCATGTGGGCGTCTGAGAACTCAGACCCCAGGCCCTCAGGTGGCTGCAGGGCCAGGGGACAGAGCTGCTGTGCTGGCCACCGGGCCCCCACGAGGCCTCCCCTACTGCCCCCAGGGGAGAGTGGAGAGACTTGGGGCCCAGGCCACCTGGGGCAGGACTCAGCACACATGAGAAACAGGGTAATGGGTCACTGTAGGCCACCCCTGGGGACCCAGACCAGGACACACAGGGCAAGGACCTGATGTCCAGGCACCTTGGTTCTGGTTCCATATTGGAGCGACCACGTCCGCTCCCACGGCACCGGGTTCCCAAGCCGACGGGCACACCCATGTAGACACGGGCCTGCCTCACACGTCCCCGCAGGTGGGCGTTCTCGGGGGTATGTTCTCGGGGCTGGGGGGCGCTCCCCAAGAGCTTCAGAGCCCCGCAGAGCTGGGGAAAGCACAAGCACAGGCCCTGCTCTGCGCTGGGCGTCAGGTGGGTGAGCGGACACCCCTGGCCAGGCTCCTTGGGCTGGGACCCAGGCCACAGCAGCCCAGCCCACCTGACTGTTTGAGCAAGGGCTGGGAGGGACCATGCTCCCTCTCCCCTCCACCCACTCCCCCCAGCCCAGTTTCTGCGCTGGGACAAGCCCGAGAGGCAGCAGCCCCCGAAGCCCCTTCGAAGTCGAAGAAAGCACTTCCCACTGAGGGGTGTGGGCTGGGGAGAGCATCAGCCTGTCTCTGAGGCAGTCCGCAGGCCAGGCTGGGGCAGGAAGCTCATCACACGGGCAGGAACCCCGCAGACGCTGGACTGGCTGGGGCACAGCCACCACCACAGGGCTAGAGCAGAGCCCTGGCCACTCTCAGAGGGCTCTGTCCGGCAGCGCAGGCTGACAGGCCCCGCCTGCAGGGTCCAGTCCAGCGGGCAGCCCTCAGTCCCAGACATGGCAAGAGCCAGGTTCCGAGGCCAGGTGCTGCCTCCCGACCCAGGAGGGGCAGGGCTTCTCAGGAGACCAGACAGGACAGGAGGGGCAGGGAGGGTGCCTCCCACCCCTGATCTGGGGCCCACCCGGAGAAGAGGGAGAAGCCAGGAATATCTGAATATCCTGGTTCCTGGGGTACCTGCTCTCTGCCTGCTCTCTGGCTGGCTGCCAGCCTCCCTAGCCACACCTGGGGGCTCAGGGGCCTCGAGACAAGTCGTCAGTGGTGTCTAGGGGCCAAGGGCTACAGGAGTCGGGGGCAGGTAGAAGAGGAGCCCACCCCCAGCAGGAGGAGCAGGGGTCCCAAGGCCTGGGGAGGGCTGTTCTGGGGTATGTGTCCCATGGCAGCCCCCCCAACGGAGATACTCCTGGAATAGAGATTTGCCTGCTTGTCCCCAGGCAGACCCGGGCCTACCCCCAGAAGCTGCCAGTAGCCCACCCTTCTCTGGCTGGCAGGGCCCGAGGACTCACACTCCTCAGCCTGCCCATCTGGAAAATGGGGCCTCAGGCTCCAACGGGCCGCGTGGGCTGAGCGCAGCCGCGCTGGCTGCAGTGGAGACGCCCTTGGAGGCGGGAGGCCAGGATCAAAGGCACGAGGGCTTGGGCGGTGGGAGGCCTGCCCCAGCAACTGCCTCTCTCTTTTCAGGCCTGCGGCCCCCACAGGGGCAGACCCATGCTGCTGGGGTCAGCTCCAACCCCCCCCCCCCGAGATACCTGGCCCAAGATGGTGGAGGGCCAAGGCTGAGGCAGGTCTCAGAGGGGACCCCAGGGGCAGACTGAGGCCAGAGGGACTACAAGGACCAGAACACTGGCTGTCAGAGGCCATCGGGGGTGCTGGACACACAGTGGGGGGTCAGGGCAAGGATCTCCAGGAAGCCCAGGGTCCAAGCTAGCCTTCGCCTCTCCAGCCACCCAAGTTGTGGGTGACTCGGATAACAAGGGGCCTGCCCCCGCCACCTGCTCCGCAGCAGGCTGCTAGAGGCATGTAGGGCCTGGGGCTTCAAAGGGTCCAACACAGCCCCTCCCCTCCCCCACCCTTCCCCTGGGCCCGGGGCCCCAGTGGCTGCCCCAAGAGCAGCTGCTGCGAGTCCTGCCCAAAGCCCCACTCCACTCAGACAGGGCAGAGCCACAGAGAAGGTGGCCCGCCAAGAGCCAGGGGGCCGCCCTAAGCCTGCAAGTATGCGCAACCCGCCCCACGTGCAACCGGCCCGGAGCGTACCTTGGGGGAGCCCAGCAGCCCCTCGCTGTGGGACGTGGTGGCGGTGGGGGGCTCAGTGCGCTGGCTGGGCTGCTGAGGCCTCTTGGGCTCCCGCCGCGCCCCAACGCCCCCCAGGAGCAAGAGCTGCAGCCCGAGGGCCACAGCAGCGGCCGCCCAGGCCCAGTGCATGGCGCCCAGCAGCTGCAGACCCCAGTGGTGGCGGCTCAGCCCGGTGAGCGGGTACCCCCAGGTGTGCTCATGGGGGCAGGGGTGCAGCCGGCACTCAGGGCCCCCTGCGGAGACACAGCCCCAGGGGGCACCTCGCCACCTCCCTGCAACTGCAGGCAGGGTGAGCCTGGGGCGGCGGCACAGGCCCCGGGCTGGGGCAGACCACTCCAGGGACGCACTCCCTCCCGATCCCCGGATCCCCCGGGCTGGGACCGGCGCCCGCCTCCCTCACATGCAGTGCCCCGGCTGCCCGTGCACGCCGCCAGATAAACCCTCCCCTCCGCCCCAAAGCTCCAAGGGGGAGGGCTCACACTCTGCGGGCTCTGCCAGCCAACAGGGGCTCCCCTGCCAGCCCGGGGGCGGAGACGGGGGCGTTAGGCTGTGGCAAGGGGCTGCTCCCTGCCCCGGGGAAACAGCCCCCGCCCTTCTCCAGGAGGGCCGACTGGCCCTGCAAACTGTTGACATGAACTCACCCCACCCTGCTCCCAGAAAAGCTCCCAGCACCTCGTATCCAGGGGGCCCAGGGGCAGGGACAACCTCCATCAGGACAGCCAGCCCCACCTGCTCTTCCTAAGGCCCACCTCATTCAGGCCCTCCGGATCCTTCCAGCCCTGCCCCAGGCCCCCTCCAGGCCCTCTGACAGAGGTCCCCCTACCCAAGAGTCCTGGTGATGCCCAGAAGCCTGGTTCAGTCAGACCCTGCTCCTGAGAAAGGCAGGACCTGGCACAGACAGCTGTTCGACCAGGCTCCCAGCCACATCCGGGCCTAGATGACCCTGGGCACTGGCCCTCCACTGGAGTGAGCATGTCTAGTGAGAGGGGGGACTGAGTGACCTCAGAGAACGTTATGGTGGGCGGCCCGCCTGAGGCTTTCCCCGAGTCCTTCCACCCCCTCCTCTTCTTGGGGCACAAGGCCAAACCTTACTGCCCGAAGGGGTGCCCTCACCCAACCAGGCCTCTCCGCTTCCTGCTGTCTCCAGCCGGCAGGGAGAGTTACAGAAGTCCGAGGAGACGGAGCGCAAGACTTGCCCCGTGGGACCCAGAAACCAGTGCGCGGGTCCCCAGGGAGAGTTAGCGCCCTTCCTTAGCCACCAGCACACGGCGGGCAACAGGGTGACCGGGGCCAGCTGAAGCCACCCAAGCCTTGCAGAGCCAATCACCACATGACGGGGGCCAGGTGGGCTGACAGCTGCCCCTTGGTGGACCAGGCCGACGGACGGACGGTCAGAGCCATGGCTAGCCCCGAGCCGAGGAAGGTGGGGGCACACCAGGCCTGGAGGACAGCACGAGTCCTCCTCCAGGAACTCCTCAATTTCCAGACGTCCGCCAGGAATGACAAAGGCAGACTCTAGACCCAGACCACGTCCACGGTTGGCAGCTGCAGGCAGAGCCACCCCCAGAGCCACGCCTGGTGGGGAAGACGTGAGGAGCGTCTGCCCAGGGTCATCCGTCCCCACTCCTGGTCCAGGCAGAGCTGGTCAGCTTCAGGGACAACAGCGGGCGGTGACGGCCGACTGCAAGATCACCGTCAGAGACTCAGGTCCCAATGCCTGGGTCTTGAAGAGGGCACAAGGCACGTAGGCGCCTCTTTTTCTAGCAACTGCATCCTGATAGCCCCATGCTCAGAGGCTTCGAAGTGTCCGCAGAGTGCCGGGGGCAGTGGACCATCCCGGACTGGCTACTGCGTGGGCACTGCCAACTGGCCAGCCTCCAGCACAGTCCTACAGGCAGGTGGACCTACAGCGGACGGCCTCTGAAGCGGGACGGGGCAGCCACACAGCAATAGGCCTCAAACAGGTCCAACCGTGCCTGAACCATGAGGTTCTGTGCCCATCCCGAGGCACCTCGACCACAAACAGGAAGGACCAGTTCCCTGGCCCACTGGTTGGTAAGCTTCTTCCGGGCTGTGCTCTGCAGGGGGCCGCGGCCCCCTTGGGCTCAGGTCCAGTGTCAGGGAAGCTGCTTTCCAGTGCCTCCTCTCCCTGCATCCTGTGGGTCCTCTCAGGGCCTCGGCTCCCCCAATGAGCACGGGAGCTGCCTGGAAAACCATCAAAGGGACCCCGCTCTCCAGTCCACACCCTACTGCCCCAGACACCCACTGCCCCTGGAGGGAGGCCCAGGCCCACAGCCACACCTCTCTACCCACAAAGCCACAACCCAGACGCCGGGCCTTGTCCCCACAGCAGCCTGCCCCCGTGATGCCCTCGACATACCGACGACCACCCCAGCCTCAGACCCAGACCGTTCGGCTGCATTCACAAGCTTCCAGGCTCAAACACAGGCCTGGGGAAGTTTCTTGGGGACAGAGATGCTGGGAATGGTCTTCGCAAGACCACCCAGGACCCCTTCCCCTCTGTCCGTGCAGCCTGACTTTGGTCAGGGCTTCGTCCCTGGATTAAGAGACTCCCAACACGGCTTGCCCTCAGCGGTTCAGGTGGGCCAACCACTGGGGACACCCAACTGCCCTTCACCGAGGGCTCCACATGAGCGCGAGGGGCCGGTGACGCCTCTGAGGGAGAACAACGTGGACACGGGGTCAGATGCGTGGACCCACAGATCAAGTTCGTCTTTTTTGTTGTTGTGGTTGAAGTGTTTATTTGTTTTAAGCAATCTCTACACCCGATGTGGGGCTCAAACTCACGACTACGAGATCAAGGGTCACCCGCTCTTCTGACTGGGCCATCCAGGCACCCCAAGGTCATCGTCTACCTCGGGTCACTGCAGACAGCCTGCCGCCTCGGACACGGGGTGCAGGCTCGGCACGGACCGGTCGGCCCCACTGACAGAGGGTTTTGAAGAGCTGACGTTTCACATCGGGCAAGGAAATGACCCACGTTAAGTAAAGCATCTGCTGTGGAACTTGCCTCAACACCTCAGGAAACACCAAGTGCTTGGGTCAGATGCGGCCGCGGACAGAGGGCAAGGTGCGGCGGAGCGCACGCCAGCCGACACACGCGGGGCCCCCAGCTGTGGCACTGCCGCCGGGCGCCACGGCTGCTCCCAAGGCGCCGCTGCGCTGCAGACACGGGAGCTCCAGCCCCACAGGCCGCGCCGCTGGGCCGCCCGGCACTGGGCTGGGCTGGGCTTGCGTTTCCACCAACAGAGACTCAAACGGCACAACATTTAGGAACAAGATATAATGAAAGACTTTTTTTCACAAGAGTGGGTTAAATACACACGAGTGGTAAACTATAGAGCAACTTTAAATAAACAGATCGAAAAGCAAAGAATGTGGGCGCTGCACGAGTGGGCGGCCGCGCCCGAGCCCCGGGAGCGAACGCCCCTCGGCCCGGGAGCCGCAGACACGGCGCTCAACGACGCGGAGTGAGAATCCTCACACGGGCGCCTGACGCAGATGTCAGCAGCCGAGGAGCTGTGTCCAGCCCGCCGGCCCCGTCCTTCCTGGGATGCCCAGTCCATGTGTGGCCTTCCAGGGCAGAGCCCACACCGGACACGGGTCAGCTGCGGGAAGAACACGGGAGCCTACCTTTAAGGTAAAGCACACATCTGGACCAAGTGTGAGGGGAGCCCTGAGGTGCACAGAACCTGCCTGTCAGGTGTGGACCCCGGGGGGCTGCTGGGGGTCAGAGGAAATGTCCTGCGGGCACTGGGAGCCTGGAGGTGGCCACGGGAGGCCCGGCCTGGCACGGGTGTGGAGGCCAGGGCAGGAGGAGGGTGAAGGGAAGGCGGCCTTAGGGACCACGCGGGACATGGTGGCTCTTCAAGGAAGGGGTGCCACCTTGTGGTCAGAAAGCAAGTGGACGCTGAATTTCAACTTCACCAAAACGAAGAACCCACTCTGCGAGGAAGGACGGCTTCTTTCCAACGAACACAAACACATTTCAAATGCTGAGGCCCAAAGCCCCACATCTCCTGGCCCCCATCTGTGGCTGCCCCTGGCCAGCCCCTGGGCCCCACGGCCAGGCCCCCTGCCCCTGCCAGCCGGGCGCAGCTGTGGGAACTGCTCCTGCCTGGTGAGCCAGGGCTCCACTGGACCAAGAATGCACGCAGAGTATTTGATAATCGAGTTTTGTATTTTTAAGTGACCAAACCTAATAAAATGAAAAACAGGTTTACTAAAACAGGTCCAAAAGACGATACAGGAGATAAGCTATAAAACCAAAGCATGAGGCCCCTCCTCCTCGGCACCCAAGCTCCATGGTCCCCAACAGACCCCAGAGTGAGGACAGGGAGCTGAGAATCTTGCATCTCCTCTAAATCTCAATGACACACTTTGGTTTCTGTTTTCCTTTTCAAGGTTTTAAAAAGCTACCCCAGGAGTCAGGCAGGTCCACCCCGCGCTTGGCGGCACGTTCAGCCAGCCCGTGGCACGCTCGGGCCCAGTGTCCCTCGTTTTTGACCACTTCTGCCAGCCGTGGCACGTGGCTCACTCCTGCGCTATGCTTCTCAGCACGTACTTGACCGTGTAGGCAAAAGCCGCAAACCCAACTATAACAAACAAGTTCGCCAGGGCGCCGCCCAGGAGTCCGTGGTGCCGGTTGGCCTGCTGGAGCCCCGCGAGGTGTGGCCCAGCCCCTGGCGCGTGCCCATTGAGGAGCTGAAGCCCGTTCTGACCATGGTGTGTTTCCCCATCTGGAACCACATCTGGTAAGGGGAGAGCCTGGGGTCGGCTACTGAGTTCATCTTGGGCTTTCTGTTTTTGTTTGATTTCCTAAGATAAAAACAGAAAAAAACAAGGGTTGTTCTGAACAAACAAACAAATTCCTTTAGAACTAGGGATCATTCTAAGATCCACCCGTGGGTGGAAGACCTGTGGGGCCTGCGGTCGCTGGCCCCACGTGCTCAAGCCTGACACCCACCCCCGGAGGTGGGGGCTGCTGCTAACCTGTTTACAGAAGAGGGGGTCCAGGGACTTGTCAAAGTCGCCAAGCCTGCACCTCGCAGGGCCTAGACTGAGTCAGTCCAAGCGACACAGGATCACCGGGACCTCGACCTTAATGCGGCTCACCCTGCCCCTCCTGGCCAAGGGCCCTCCCTGTGGCTCAGCCGCCCACCCGAGGAGCTCTGCGTCCTGACGTCCTTCCCTTTCCCTGGCCCCCCCAGCTCCAACCCCACCACATCCAAGCCCCCAGCTCCCTGGGCACCCTGAGAGGGGCAGGGCTGTACCCGCCCATTAGCTCCTACAGGCGCACGTGGGAACCAGTGCTGTCCACGCAGTCCACGTGCAGCCCAGGGACCCAGAGCAGCACGGTCTTCTCTGGGGAAGACTGGGACATGAAATGCTCCTGACAAGGGGGAGCAAATCGGAGCTGGCCTGGCCCTTACCTCCACAACTTCAGGGAATAATTCACAAAAGACTTTGTCTTTCAAATTAAATGCTAAACTTTGTGCAGCCAGTTGTCTTTTCTAAGAAGAAAGAGAACGGAAATATCAGCCCAAAGACTAATTTCAATTCTTTCAAATTCTAAATTAATTTCAATTTTTTCAAATTTTATTTCATCCTCAAAAGCTACGGTCTTCTTGTGGTTGAAAGCACCCAATAAACTCGGTCTTCAGAATAAACTAACTCTGTCTTATGAAAATGCATGCATCTTTCCATTATCATCAACTAATAACTTTAACTCCTACTTAGACGAGAGAAAAATAGGGGCGCGTGGGGGGCTCAGTGGGTGACACCTCTGCCTTTGGCTCAGGTCATAATCCCGGGGTCCTGGGATCAAGCCCCACGTCGGGCTCTCTGCTCAGTGAGGAGCCTGCTTCCACCCCCCCACCCCCGCCTGCCTCTGCCTGCTTGTGATCTCCGTCTGTCCAATAAATAAGTAAAATATTTTTAATAAATAAATAAATAAATAAATAAATTTTAAAAGCGGAAAAATAAAAACCTGGTAACAAGGACTCGATACCTTGCTATCCATGGCCGGGGCTGCACAGCCGCCCCTTCTGCCCCCCGCCCCCAGGCCCCTGAGGAAGCTTGGCCTGTTCTTCCCACTGCGGAGGAGAACAAGGAGCCCCAGAGCAGGGAGTCTCCGCAGTGTCTGGGGAGCCCCCGACACGTGGCCGCGCCCTCCACCCCTCACCGTGAAGTCCGACGTCTCTATGCTGCCCAGGGTGGGGCCCTTCTCCACCATGAAGCTCAGGAGCCCCCGTCAGGATGGTGGAGACGGACCAGGCCGGGTTCCACGTGTCTGGGTGGAAATCCGTGATGGAAAGACACAGCCTGCAAAACAGGGACCCACTCAACAGAGCTCCCCCCAACCCTGACCTCACTCGATACTGGAGAAACAGGAATGCCTTACCTGGTATTGCACTTAAATCTTCCATTGGGCGTGATCATATAAATACTAGGAGGTTTAAAGGGAAATTCTCTGGGAAAAACTAGTTTTCCATGATAGTAGCCACCTGTATCAAAACAGAAAGAGCCTGTCATGGTTCACAGTGCAGCTCCTGCGGGGACACACGGCTCACACCCAGCCCCATGCCAGCCCTGAGACTGGCATCACTGCCCGCGGCCTCCCAGCCCAGCCCAGCCGCTCTGCCCCATCTCTGTGCCCACCAGCGGACCGCCCCGGGAACACAAGAGTTTTGCCGGAGGTCTCACTCCAAAGGAGGGGCTCATGACCAAAACTCAGGAGCAGCCTTGCCCATACGACTACCACACAAACCCTGCTCAGCCCTCCTATGCCCACCTCTCACCCAGAGCACGGCACCAGAAGAGAAGTTGTACTGGGATCCTCAGTGGCCCCCTCCTGCCGCCCTTCCCAGCATGACAGCCGAGGTCACCCCATCTCTCCTCCTCCGCTAAGCTACACCCAGCAATAAACACAACTGCCATCATTTCTCCCACCGTAGAAACACGAAACTCTGGCCACCACCCCTCCAACTCCTGCCAATCGCTCACTCTCCTTTCTGGAAAACCCCCAGACAGCGACGCCCAAGGCCACCCTGGCGAGGCCCCTGCTCCCACCGCGATCCCCCAAACCTCGAGACCCCCCAGACTTCCCCTCCCACCTCGAGTCCCGCCCTGGCCTGGCTGCCCCATTCTCACTCCACCCCCTAAGCGCAACCCACTGGCTCCTTTGGTGCCCTCCCTGACCACTCTCCCTTCTGGGGTGTCACGTCTCCTGTGACATGAGGATGCGATCGTCCGTGTCCTGCCAGCACTCCACACGGGCCTCTGGGGATCCTCCCACTCTCCAGACCCATGGCCTGAACATCCAGGCAACACTGTTCAGAGGAGTCTGAGACAGAATCTGGCTCTTCTCCCCAAAGAGCAGTGCCAACCTCTTCACCGTGCAGACTGAGCTCTGGGAAGACCCACGGCCAGACCTGCCCCCCTGCCCCCGGCCCAGCGGCCATTCCACACCGACTCCAACAGCAAATCCTGTTGGCCACACCTTCCAACTGATCCAGACCAACACTCTGGGGGACCCTGCTAGCCTCATGGCCTTCACCCCACCCCCTCAGCTCCCAGACCCACTGCCCCAGCCTACCGGAGGCCTCACACCCTCCTCTCAGGGCCACACCTGGGAGCCTGCTGGAAATGCAGAGCCCTGGGCCCAGCGCAGCAGGCTAAGTGACGCACGCTGACAGCACACCTGGTGATGTGCGCGCGCACGGAGGCTTCACGCGCTGCATGACCTCCACCTGGGATCCCCGCTGTCCCCAGCACCCTGGGTGTGGTCCCACCTCAAGGACTGGGGCACGCTAGTCCCAAAGAGCCACACATCTCTGCTCCAAGGCCACTCCTGGGTAGGCCCTGCCCACCAGGGCCCTGGCCCCCTCGCGTGAGTGCTGTCTTCCACGCCAGCCTCTGCCGGTGGCGGAGGGATGGCATCAGCCAGTGTCCCTTGTAAGGCCGACCCGCGAGCAGACAAGTCCACTGCTGAGAAACCAACACCATAAATGGCACTCAGGGCACACTCACTCAAATTACTAGGAAACGCCAAACTGGACAACAGCAAGTGATACACACAGGGCTTTTTCCTAAGAGGAAGCAGAAGAGTCGGGCACATCTGAGGCTCAGCTCCCCGGGAGGCGCTGGGAAGACAGGCACTGGCTCGCGGCACAACCGCACAGCCGCCGGGAAGATGGGATCCTCAGTACCTGCGCCAGCCCCGCACCCGTACCTCCGTCGTGCACTGGAGGAAAGCCAGGTGAAGACCTTCCACCGAGGGGAGCGCTCCGGGCAGGAGCCGGGCAGAGAGGCAACCACACAGGGAGCAAACTGCAGGAGCAAACGGCAGGTCGCGATACACGGGCAGGCGGCGCGTGAGGGGCCGCCGAAGCCCTCGGGCCTCCGCCTCTCGGCGTGGAGGTGTGCCCCGCACACAGGAGGCGAACGCCGGTGGGTCTGTGCTGAGGGGGCCCGGAGGGCTTGGTGTGAGAGGGGAAGAGGCAAAGCAGGGCCCGCAGGACAGAGCCTCGCCCGGAGGTCAAGCCCTCAGGCAGCGCACGGGAGCAGTGCCAGGCCGGCCGCTCCCACATCCTTCACTCCCAGCGTCCACAGGGGACGGCGTGAGGAGCACAGCCTCGGCCGAGCGCTGGGGACAGAAACTGCGGAGAGCGCTGTGGCCCTCGGAGGCGCCGCGGAGAGCGCGCAGCACGCCGCCGCCTTCCTCCACCGAACTGCTGTTGCAACTAAGTGGAAAAAGAGAAAAAACCCACTGGCCACAAATGTGCCGGCCCGTTCCTGGGTTCTCTGCTCTGTCCCAGGGACCCGCACCCCCACCCTTCCCTCCGGTCGGCTCGCTGAGGCTGCGCAGTCTGCAGATGAAGCAGAGCGACTCCTCCGGCTCGCTCCTGCTCTAGCTACTCCCGACCCTCTGCCTTTCCGTGTACGTTTTAGGAACAAAGCTCGCAGGTCAAGTTTGTGTGTGCCCACAGAACACCTTCGTCACAACTCTGCCCGGATCGTGCAAGATCTACAGATGGCTTCAGGGAGAACCCTCCGCGGCACCCGCGCTAGCGGGGGCGGCTTCTGAGCTGCGAGGGTCGGTAGGCCTGGGGTTTCGCCAGGGCAAGCACAGTCGTGGAGTCCAGAGGCCAGCCAGTGCCGAGCCGAGCAGACATGGACAGGGAGAGGAGCCGCGAGAGGCCGGGAAGGAAGGGTCAGGACATCCAGAAGTCAGAGCAGAAGCAAGTGAGGAGGAAGCCAGCGTCCGCACCACTGGAGTCCACAGAACCCCAGGCACTGAGGCCTGAGGTCTGTCCCCTGGACTGGCAGTTCACAGGGGTCCCTTCTTAACCAAAAGAGCAGCAAGCACAGGGCAGGCCTTAAGCTGTCGAGTGTAGCCCTGAGCTGAGGGGATGGACAGACGCGGAGGAGGGCCGAGCAGGGAGAGGAGGCCGAGCAGGGGAGGGAGGAGGGAGAAGGAAGGGGGAGGAGAAGCGGCAGGACAAGCTCTGGGTCTGAAGGGCATCTTGCTGGCAGCCCGAGGGCCAGAGCCAGCAGGCGAACACTCAGGGGAGTACTAGACACAAGGAAGCACTGGTGACCAGCGCTGGGTCTGGAAAGAGGGCGCCTCCTTCTGCCACAGAGACAGGAGGACCCCCCTGCCGGCCAGGGCCTGGGGATCAGCGGGTCTCCTGGCGTCCCCGCCGTGCATGCCTTCACCCGGGGGTGCCCTCTCCTCTCCCCGCTGCCTCCACTCCCATCCAGGCGCACTTCCGCCAGCAACAGGCCTGGACACAAAATTAATAACATTTACTACTTATTTGGAAAATAATAAAACTACAAAAAAAAACAAAAAACCTTAAAAATCAGGCACAATGCCCCTTGGCAGAGAGAAAACACATTCACTCCTAGTGTGTTAGAAAACACATGTTTAGGGACGCCGGGGTGGCTCAGTGGGTTAAAGCCTCTGCCTTTGGCTCGGGTCATGATCCCAGGGTCCTGGGATCGAGCCCCGCATCGGGCTCTCTGCTCGGCCCCTCCCCCTGCCGACTCTGCCTGCTTGTGATCTCTGTCCGTCAAACACATACATAAATAAATAAATCTTTAGAAACACACGTTTAACAACCATTCTAACGTGATCTGTCCAGATGGCCTGAAGCCCATCTTTTGCTGCATTTCTAGACCCCCCCTGCAAGCCCACCAAGGCCACACGCTGCTGCCGGTCATTTGGGCAGGCCCCACCATAACACTGTGAACCCCCCCACCCTGCAGACGGCTTCGGCCCCCCACAGGGACACACGTGCCGGTGCCAGGGACTCCCACACCAAAGGAGAGTCTTCGTAAGGCTGGGGACACACGCGCCAAACCTCCAGTGGCCAGACTCTTTTCTACTGAAATCTTATGCAAGATCTACATCCCATGTGGATGTAGATGTCGCCTGAAGCAAGGACCCAGTGGCTAGAGAGCTGAAGGTGCTGCCCACCCAGCCACAGCTCTGCCCTGGGCTTGCCCTGCCATGGCCCATCTCTCCCGCGGCCTAAACCAAGGCTGGTGCCAGGCTCCCTGCGGCCCCCGACGTGCTGACTAATCCCAGGTCTACTTTGTAAATGACACCAGACGACCCTGGGGTGGCATCAGCGGATGGGCCTCAACAGCAAGTAGGAGGGCAGAGGTGGTCGGCTGACCCAGAGCAGACCCTAAGCCTCAGTGTCCCATCCACAAAGGGGCCCAAAACTGGGCTTAGAGGGCTCAGCAGAGTGAGAGCTCCATAATTACACCTTTCCTCCCTCGGGACAATATTCCACGTTGGTCTGACCAAATCCCAGGAGAAGCTGGCCATGCTGTCCTGCTCACCAGGTCTGTCTTCCAGCTCTGATCCACTGATGGGAAAGGCCGGGTAAACCCCGGTCCCTTACAGGACAGCTTCCAAAGGACCGAACACAACGGCAAAAAACCAAACACTTCTTGGACCTGGAGAAAACGCTGGGATGGAGTCCAAGGAAGTCCAATCTCACTCGTGCACATCCAAAATAGGGCGTGATTCACAAATACCAAGTGTCTGACAGGTGAAGTCTATCAGATGGTAACAGTGGGCAACCTGGGGAGCTCAGTCATTAAGCATCTGCCTTCAGCTCAGGTCAGGATCCCTGGGTCCTGGGATCGAGCCCCCACATTGGGGGGTCCCTGCTCAGCAGGAAGCCTGTTTCTCCCTCTCCCACTCCCCCGCGTGTGTTCCCTCTCTCGCTGTCTCTCTCTGTGTCAAATAAATAAATAAAATCCTAAGGGGCAGGGGGAGGTAAAACGGCCTGTTGTTCTTCTCCAATCAGATCAGACTTACCTTCATACGGAGTCATCTCTGGGCCTCGGACCACATAGTGCCTGAGGGAGAGAAGAAAATCAGCGGGCTCCGGGATGGCAACTTCTCCAAACCTGGAGTCACTCCAAGGCTGGGCTTTGTAGGGTCCCGTGAAAACCTGATACTCAACAATACTCACAATCGGTAGATGAATTTGTACTGCAGACACTTTAGTCACTTTGTAACAGAACCCTGAAAGCGCTATCTTGTGAGTTTTCCACAAAATACTTCTGTGTCTACAGCATGCAAGGAAGAACTCCTCTCTAACAGTTACAGCCAAATGAAAAGGTTTCCAACGTTACGTCACATTCATTCTCGAGGTGTACCTGGAAACTTGCATTTCCAGGGAAACTTGTGCACCCAAATGTTGTGAAGCAGGCCAAGCAGGGGACAGCTGGTGACAGGAGTTGGCTGTGTGTCTCCCCGTGTTTGCTGTTCCTGTTCTGGGAGAACTACACACCACCTCAGAGCAGCTGTCCTGTAGCAGGAGGAACAGGCACAGCCCACAACCGTCACTGAAGTCCCCGCACAGAGCCAAGCCCAGGCTGGGCCCACGGGCCTCAGACCAAAAGCAGCCACACGCACAGACCCCACTCTCCCACACAAACACAGAGCTCCAGCTGTAGGTCAAGAGGTGTTTGGACTTAAGGGTTTTCAAACAAAACAGAAAAGAACAAAGGAGAACGTAGAACCGACCCAGAAACGCACAAGCACACACGACTGTTAACACTTTCGATTACCACCCCTTCCCACAAACACCACGTTAACGCCGTGGGCCGTACAACACCTGCTATCTGCTCGCTGATACGTTTTACTCCCGGAACAGTCATCGGTGTTCGCTGACCAGGAACAACCCTGAGAGCTAAGCACGTGAGCCACCCAGGAACACGGCCGTACTCTGTCACTGCCCAGGCCTGGCGCCCCGTTCAAGAACACAGGGTAGGGGCAACAAGCAAGTGTGGGGAACCCAGCACCCTGAGCAGCAGAGCAGGGGATGCCCAGGGCTGGGCAGGAGAGCCCAACCAGCGGGCCTGACATGGCTATCCTCGGCCAGCTCTGGGAACTGGATTCTGGAGTGGGAGAAGGTCTCAGCACCCCAACTAAATGATCTGGGCTAAAAAGAGGATCCATGCCAAAAGGAAGCCTGCCTCCCAGCTGGGAGTCTGGAAACACTGGAGGTGCCAGGCAGAGGTGCCTACATGACCTACTCCCCCTGGAAATCCCAAAGCCCTGGATCTCAACAGGCTTCCCTGGTGGACAGAACCTCAAATGTGTTGCCACAGCAAGTCTGTGAGAGCCCACGGGGATGGCAAGCTTGTCCTTGGCCTCCTACGGATTTCTGCCTCCAGTGCCTTTTCCAAGTGCCGACTTTGCTCCTTTGTTCTCTGTAAGAAACCCTAGCAGCAGCTGCTCCTCGTGAGTGCTGAGCCCGGGGACCTGAACTCACGGGCAGGAAGAGGCTCCCCAAACAAAGAGGACATCCCTGCAACGGCCATGGAACCCGTCCCTCTGTGGGCCGACTCTGTAAGCGGCGCCACGTGGTTTTTGTGGCCTGGGGGCGGGGAGAGCGCTGCTGTGAGCCTGAAGCCTCACCCACACGAGCCCCCTCACCCTGAGAGCCTTCCCCTCACCTCTCAGAGCCCTTCTAAGCTGAGGAAGGCGGATCCAGAACCCTGAAAACTACCTGCCCAGTCGGAAAAGGATTTCTTTTTAACTCTGTTCGATTGTTTCCTCTGGATTCAAGAAACTTAAAAAATACTTCCTTTTTTTTTTAAATGGGCTCCACGCTGCAACGAATTTTTAACCCTGAGATCCAGACCTGAGCTGAGACTAGCCAGCTTAACCAGCTGAGCCATTCAAATGCCCCTCAGAGACACTTTCTGAGATCAAAACACAAAATCCCTTTCAAGCAGGGGTGCCTCGGCAGCTCAGCTAACCATCGGACTCTTGGTCTCAGCTCAAGCCATGAGCTCAGGTTGCGGGACCTAGTGGCACCATCGGGCTTCGGGCTCAACGGAAGGCCTGCTCAGCGCTCCTCCCCTCCCTGCTCTTCCCACTGGCACGTACACGCGCTCTCTCTCAAATAAACAAGTAAGATTTTAAAAAAGAAATACCCTCCAAACAGAAAATGCTTACTACTTGGGCCCTACACTTGACTTCCCACAAAATCAGCAACGCCCCTGGTACGGGCAGCGTGTCTGGAGAAGCAGGTAGGTTCCCAAGGCCACACTTGAACACAGCCAAAGAGTCACTACGAAACAAGTGTCCATGAGGTACGGAGCCCGTCTCATCAGCCCAATGGCTTCCCAGGCCAGTGCCAGGTGCGGAGGTATCAGGACGCCTGACCCTTTGTCACAAACTCTCCAAGGCAGGACAGGCCACTTCACAGCACCAACAAGCAAAGAGCAGAGAAGAAGAGTCTAGAAATGTAGCTTCTCCACCAACACCTGTGAGACCGATACACTCCAACCTCTGCTGTGGATCCCACAAACCAGCACCCCCACCGCCCCCACCCCACCAAACAGTGCTCTCCAGAACTCTCTCTCCAGCCCCAGAGTGCAGGGGTGAAGGAAGACCCCATTGCAGGCCAGCTGCCACCTATCACGAAGACAACCAGGACACATCCGCAGGCCTCTGTCTGCTCACATCTAAAAAAGGTGCAGATGCACCTTGCCCAGTGCCATGGCGAAGCACGAAAGCCACCCAGGCAAGCCGGCGGAGAACCCAGGTGACAGTCAGTGTGAGGAGAGTGGCAGTCCAGAGCCTTACCATTCAGAATGTTGGAAGGAGGGGCTCTGCACAGATGTAAGGCACCGGGTCCTTCTTAATCCGAAGAGTAGTCCTGTTTCAGCCGCTGGGTCGCTGTTGTTGGAGCTCTTTTATTGCTGTTGCTGCTCATCTGTGGAAAACAAACACTTCTGCTCACAAAGGAAAGGGCGCACCACGGCCCTCCTCACCCAGACGGCTTCAGCAGTGCCCCCCTTTGCTCCCGTCTCCGCAGCCCAGCAGCAAGCCAAGTTAATCCCAGCCGCCCAGAAGCCGGGCTGCGGGCTGTCCTGACTTGCTCACCCACTCAGACGCCTGCAGGACCGGCAGAGTCTCCTTTTCCATCTGCCCCGCCACAACCTTCGTTTATGTAACATCAGATGCAAAGATTAAGGGGAAAAAAGAGAAACCCAAAGCCTCACTCCTGTCATCAAAGAACCAAAACGGGAAGAAAAATATCTGATTTAAAGGGTCCTCAGTAGGGACGCCTGGGTGGCTCAGTTGGTTAAGCGGCTGCCTTCGGCTCAGGTCATGATCCCAGCGTCCTGGGATCGAGTCCCACATTGGGCTCCTTGCTTGGCGGGGAGCCTGCTTCTCCCTCTGCCTCTGCCTGCCACTCTGTCTGCCTGTGCTTGCTCTCGCTTCTCTCTCTATGACAAATAAATAAATAAAATCTTAAAAAAAAATAAATAAAATAAAGGGTCCTCAGTAGAGGTGTGCGGAAGCCAGCCTGGGCAGGGCTCCTGAGTGACTGAGCAGTTCTCGCCAACTCTGTGCTAGGCAAACGTTCATACTGGGGAATCAGGATGCACCCCAAACCAGCCCCCACTGAGAGCCTGTTGTCAGGCATTTTCCAACACATCTACACTGGTCAAAAGTGCACGGGAGGAACAGGAGAGCCGAGAAGGGACCTCTGAAACGGGAGAGAGATAGGGACACACATGCCCTCCAGAGAGGAGAAGCTACAGGGACATGGGCAGCATCACGGGTCCAGGGAAGAGCCCTGGGCCACTCTGTAGGGAGCCACGGGGCAGTAAATGGAGACTGACAAGGCTGGGCAGGGAGGCAAGGCCAGGCGGCTAGGCAGCGCATCGCGAAGTTTTTAGGTCCAAGCCTAAAGGAAGATCAAATTTTCTGTTTGATCACTTGGACATGGGGTGCCCGGGTGGCTCAGTCGGTTAGGCGTCTGCCTTCAGCTCAAGGCCTGCATTACCCCAGGGTGCCGGGACTGAGTCCTGCATCGAGCTCCTGCTCCCAGGGAGTCAGCTTCTCCCCTCTGCAAGCCCCCACCACCGCTCTCGCACGCTTCTCAAATAAATAAAACCTTAAAAAAAAAAAAATCACTTGAACTGTTCAGTGAAGGTCAAATGGGCCACTGAGATGGGATGGTAGGGACAGGACAGCACGGACAGCTGAGGACCAGGAGTGACGTCACAGCCACCGTTCAAGAGAAGAGGCATGACCGGCTTAGGGGGGCCCCCGGGACACTTCAGCTATGCTCAGAGACAGAAGGGAGGGACGGCGGGAGAAGACAGAGCCCCCCACCCTCACAGACGTCAGAGCAGCTCCAACTTGAACTGCTAAAACGCTGAAGCTCCCCGTAAGACGGCAAAAAAGTTCTGCTGCTAAAAATAAAGCGTGAAAGCTGCGGTCTAAAATGCGATAGAGCCAGAGGACACGCAGGGGTGCGCAGGAACTGGAGAGGAGGAGCTTCCCGGCGACAGTGTGGCAAACTGGAGCCACACCGACCGTGCTCTCCTCCGTGACACTGACACGGCCAGTCAGCAATCTCGGGCCACCTGCCACAGCACCGGACATCAGTGCTTAGGATCGTCACCCTGACCTCTGGCCTGTACAGGCCTGAAGTCACCGCACCCCCCTCCCACGACGGTGCCGGCCCTCCTCATCTTCATCAGGACCTCTGTGCGCTCATTTCCCCAGCGACAGCTCCGTCGGGTCAGAGGTCCACAGACTCCTGCCCCTTTGCAGGCCGAACTCCCCTCGGAGCACTCCAGCCCCTCCACGACAGCCAGGGCTCAGTGCGCTCACTCTGCACCCCAAGGAGCGCGGAGCAAATCCTCCACACACCACTGCCCACGGCAACTTCTCGGGGCCCCTAAACTTCAGGGTCTCTGTCCCCTCCTCTCCTCCTGTCCCCACCGCACCCGCCCTAATGCAGGGTCTCGTGACTGTTCCCATGAAACCGGCCGCAACAGCCTCCCAACTGGCCTCCACCTTCCAGACTCACCCCGTTTCAGTCCGGCCTGTATCCTTCGGTCAGATCCACTTTTTCTCCACCCCCAGCTCTGAGCACAGCACTTCACGATTCCCCCAGAGCCAAGCCAGTAAACCGGAGCGCCTCCCCCTGCTTGCCCAGCCCTTGACAGAGAAGCCCCAGCTATGCCCCCTAGTTCCCCAAGTCCCTTCCTCGCCCTCGCCCGATCTGGGGGCAGAAAGTTCACTCAGGCCCTCCCTGGCCTAGTTCAGAAGTGAAGCCCCTCAAAAGCCTCCCTGATCTCGCGAGACGGCTCCACCCAGCCTCTCGCAGCCCAGCTCCGCACCACACAGGTTCCTGCCAGGCCCCAGCAGAGATTGCCGGTGAACCCCCAGTAGGACAAAGCTACGGAGCAGCCTGGGAAGGGTCGCCTGCCCGCACAGCAACGGCCCCCCGCTCCGGGCCCAGCCACGCAGGCCCGGTGGCTCACTTGGGACCAAGAGGTCGTCACGGACGGCACCGAGCCGCCGCGGCCTGCAAATGTTCACGTGAAGTCGGCACTCTGCCACACATGAAACAATTCTCGGGGTTACTCAAATGCCACTGTGTTTGGACTTCATCCCGTGGCCAGGCCGGATGCTTGATGAAGGCCACTGGGCAGCCACGCAAAACAGACGGGTCCAGCCTGGCCAGTCACCAACGTCCCTCTCATTCTGGCTCACAGTCACCTTCACGACTCAACTACTCGGCTCCCGACGGGCCCCTCCTGTGCCTCAGTCGGCGGTCTCAGCCCCTGCAGCCTCCGGCACGGACACACACCGTGAAGCATGTCTCACGTTCCGGGCAAACCCCACAGACGGGGCACGTCAAAGTGCATTACGCTGAAAGACATTTAAAAAAACGGCATGAATAAAAAATTTTCACTCTCAGAGGCTGGAACACAGCAGCCTGAGCCGGTGTCACAGGGCACCGTCCGCGCGGCCCCCGCCCAGCACCCACCGCCCGGGCCCGCCCTTCTGCGCACATCTCTTCTGCTCCGCGGCCGCGGACCTTGGCCCGCCTCTGGCCGCATGACCCGCCGGGCACGCGACACACCCAAGCCCAGGGCTGTCACGGAAGCTTCTGCTCTCTCCACCGGGTCGGGACGGCTCCACAGGCCGGAGCGAAGCCTGGGGCTGATGGAGGCAGCCCCGCGGCCACTCCTGCACCGGCCTGGGCCGGGAGCTGCCCCCGAGGTCAGCCCTTCAGAACGGGGCAGAGGCCGAACTGCCGGTTCCAGGCACCGCGATGCGGCCGCGCCTGCTGGGCACAGCCGGTTTTCCGATTCCGCCCCTTCCCACCGAGGCTGCCGCAGCCGGAGCGCACGGAGCGCCCGGAGCGCACGGCCTCCCGCCGCGGGGCTCCATCTCACGCACTTGCCAGCGCTCCGCCCGGGAGGCCGGGGCCTCCCGCTCCCGCTGCTCCACGCCTGGGCCCGGAGAGAGGCCGGGCAGCGGGTCCGAGTCCAACTCGGGCCGGCCGGGTGCTGTCGGCAGGAACGCGGCCCGCCGCGGGGCGGCCGCAGGTCACCGGCAGGCGCGCCGAGTGGGCGGACACACGGGAGGAACCGGCCCGGGGCCCCCGCAGCCGCCCGGCTCTCGGCGCCTCACGCTCCCGCGGCCACTGCCCCGACAGCCACGACCCCAGCACCCTCGCTCCTGCCGGGGCTCACGAAACCGCCTGCGGGCCGTGCAGGGGAAGCGGCGGCGGGCTCGAGGGCAGCCACCCCGACCCCGACGCCCGGGGACATTTACACACCAAGACCCGCGCCGGCCAGTCCTGGGGGTGCCGCGAGCGCCACGAACAGGAGGCCTTTCCGCAGCGGCCCAGCCGCGGGGCCACCCACACCCCCAAGCTGGCCGGAGGAGCAGCCGGCCCGGAGCCCCGGGCGCCCCGCCGTAACCGACCTCCGTTCCGCGCACGGAGGCTCCCGGCCGGGGCCCCTCGAGCGGCAGACCGGGCGGGGACAAGCCTGGCGACGGCCCCGTGCCCTCCGCGCGGGCCGGCGCCGGCGGGGCGGACGCGCGGCCGAAGCCCCGGCTCGGGCCCGCGCCGCGCTCTCACCTCTCCCCGTCGCCGCGCGTGGGCCGCCGCCGCGCTCAGGCTCGCCGTGGTCGAGGCCGGAGCAGGGAAGGAAGAGCGTGGCCCGCGCCGGAGAGCCGCACCGCGCCGGGACGGAGGCCACCGAACCGCCGCAGCGCCGCCGCCGCCTCAGCCTGCAAGATGGCCGTTCGCGGGGCGGGGGAGGCTCCTCCCCGCTTCCGGTTCCGGTGCGCCGCGCTCTGGGGCGGCCGCTCTAGCCGGCCCGGCGGACGTCGCCTGCGTCTCGCCGCCACCTCCCGCCCCGCGCGGCCGGGAACGTCTGCGCGTGCGCACTGGCGAGCGGCCTCGTGGGGCGGAGCCCTCGGGCGGAGGGTGGGCGCGTGCGCACCGGCAGGCTGGGCCGCCCGGGGCGCAGGACGGGTTCGGACGCGCGGCCTCTCGGGTGGTCTGGTCAGGTGGTCGGGGCTCCGGGAAGCATCCTTCCGCCGTAATGCCGTCCGGCGGGCGGCCGCAGGGATCCTGCACCCCCTCACCCTGCACGGTGTCTTCCTCCCCGAGAAGCCCGGCCGACGGGGCCGCCCCAGAGCGGGGCGCGCCGTTCTGGGGAAGACAGACAAGCCCAGGCACAGGGTGACCCCCGAGGTGCCGGCGTGCCCTCCGCTTTGAGTTCACTCGGACCCCGACCCTCCCGTCGGCTCCCTTGCAAAGGACGGGGCCAGTCCGGCCTGGGGGGGCGCGGTCCTCGCGCCGTCGTGTAACAGGAGAGCGCCCCAGGCACTACTGTGCCGCGGCCCCATCAGTGACTGAACCCGCTCTGGCACCTGAGGGTCAGGTCCTGATTGGCCTTCCTTGCCCGGCCACCAGTGAGGCGCGGCGATGGGGAGCCCTGCGAGAACCTGTGTCAGGTGGGGTCTGCCGTGGGCAAGCCTGTCCAGCCCCTGCCCATGGCGAGAGCCGGCCTCATAAAAATAGTTCCACTGTTTCCCCAACTGAATTTTCCACCCAGCCCATGAATAGGGTCATTATGCAACAGTGGACACTGCACTGAGGCTTGCCTTCTGCTCCCACGGTCCCCTCCCTGGCCGGGGGGTGGGGGGGGGAGAAGCTGGCCACCCCGGCATGGGAGTACGCCTGAAACAGGCAGGTGGGGATACTGTTCCAAGGGCCACTGTCCGTGGAAAGGCCCCCGACTGCAGAGGCCTGCAGCTGGCCCTCTCCACCTCCTCAAGTCTGCCATGAGGGAAGTTCTGGGGGGACATGAGGATGACACACAGGAGGTAGGAAAGTTGGAGTCTGAACGCGGGGTGGGCGGGGGTGGCTGAGCAAACCAGCGGGAGCTGCCTCCGGCCCTCCCTAGAGAGAAAATCCAGGACAGGCCCAAGTGTGGGCCTCAGGAGTCCCCCCATAGGTTGTGTCAGGGGAAATGCTGCATATCAACTAGGAGGCAGGTGGTGGCCATCAGCCCGGACAGATCCGGAGAGGTCATTGCTGTGTTGGACTGTATGGCTCTGTGGGACATAGCTGGGGCTCCAGCCCTGCACTGTGCCCCTGACTGCCTCATGGCTTGGGCCACGAGTCAACACGGTAACTGATCCCACGCCCATGACAGTGGACACTGGGCACCAACAGGTCCAGCCGTGGCAACTGGCGGAGGACAGGCACCATGCTGACCCTCGAGTCTGGCCCACCCAGGAAATCTCCGGCAGGATCTGAGTAGCTGCGGCAGATCTGACCCCAGGCCTTGGGTGGAACCCGGAAGGAGTGCTTATGGTCCCTCCATCCATCTGCAGCCAGACAAGTCAACCCGTGGGAATCCGGCCTGCTTCTGCCTCCAACCATATCACCCGTCCCCGGCCTGCCTGCCTTCTGGGGAGGCTGGCGGCTTCCAGAGCTCAGCCTCCTGCTGCCACACTCAGCATGCTGACTTCACTCCTCTGCCTCCTCCAGGGTCCGCCATCCCCACAAGGGGCAGACCGGCTGTTTCTAGCACATGGGAAGTTATGTAAGGGAGGCCTCTCCGGGGCAGCTGGGGTTCGAGCGCAGGTGTGTCTGGCACACACCCACACACACCTGCAGAGCACAGGCTGTGACAGAGTGCGGTTGGGGCAGAGGCAGGTAGAGGCCCTCTCTTGCCTCAGTTTGTCTGTGTAAAATGGGGGTGCTGACTTATGTGGGAGCACCTTGTTGGGAAGACTCAGCTCGGAGCCCCTCAGCATCAGCCCCCACCCTCCCGATCACCAAGCACCCTGAGTCACAACTAAGGGAGAAGTTCCCGAAGACAGATGTGGCCAGCAGGTCCTGCCAAGACCTCACTCCGACCACATTTGCTGTCTTCCAGGTTCCCAAGGCCCAAGCTGCCCAGCCCTCTGGCCATAGAGCTGATGGCCCCAGCAGTTGAGACAGGCGTGGGCAGCTCGGCTGGCAGCAAATGACAACTGAGACCCTCTCAAACTCCAAAGTCACCCTTTTGGAGCACAAGGAGGAGCTAGCCCTTTCTGCCAGACTTCAGCCCCTGCCTCTTGTGCCAATGGCCCTGCTATAGGAAGAGGATGGCTGTGCTCACTCCTGAGCATCTTGGGTGGGGGTCCCATGGCTCTGTGTGGGAAGAGCTACCAGGAAACCACAAGGGTTAGAGTGAAGAAAACATCCCCTACCTGTGGGCTGCTACTCCCTCCCCAGGCCAGGGCTCAAGAGGGGGTCCCGAAGAGCCAGCCTGGAGGTGACCAGGCAGGAAGTGTTCACACACCGCGCCCCTTCCGGGGGAGACACCTGGCCAGACCCTGAGCATCCCCCCCTGCCCACCGCCTGGCTGGAGGCACCTCACGGAGCCCCTCTGGGATCCCTAGAGCCCCTGCTTAACCCTGTGGTCAGTGTTGGAAGGGGTGGGGAGGTTCCCCATTTGTACCAAGAAGGCCCCTCCCCCTCCCAGAAGCGGGTGGGCCAGTCCACAGACCCCCACCAACCCACATCCACCAGGAATCCACCACACTTGTAGAATCCATGGGCTCAGACTTCACCTCGGTCACACCAGAAGCCCCAGGACCATCTCTAAGCTGCCCCCGAGGGAGAGGGGTACCCGCAGGTGAGTAAGCTGAGCCTGGGGAGCCCCAGGAGACAGCAGGCGCTGACAGTCTCTGGGGCAGCCCCGGCCTGGGCTCCCTCAGCTCAGCCTCGGTGAAGCCTATCCCTCAAAGTCCCAGAGGGGGTGAGACTCAGTACGTGGGGGCCGGCTGTCCTACATTCCCTCTGGGGAGAGGGGTGGAGGACCTGGGGCCACCTGCCTGTCCCTTCTCTGAGGTGTCCTCACACCCTTCAGTACGGTTCTGGAGGGTGACCACATGGGCCTCCCCTGCGGCAGGAGCTGGGCTCACCCAGTCCTTCCCAGCCTGCACTCCTGCTCCTCCGGGGGCCGGGGAGGCCTGGGGAGGCAGGAGGGGAGAAGCACCAGGAGGGGAGGATACAGTCTCTCGGCCTGGCGAGACAGCCCGAGTGCTCTCTGCCCTCCCAGAGGTGGGCTCTGGGGTGACCTCCTCCCCCAACACTGGTCACCGATCCTTGCCCCGGGCGCCTTATGCGTGGGCCTGCCTCAAGCTGTTTCCCCAGGATGAGGGAAGGAGGGTTTGTGCCTTCTGCCTTGAGCCCCTCTGGTACAGGTCATCATCACAGGCTTGCCTCTGTCCCTGGCCAGGGCTCCCTCTCCCACAGGAAAGTAGGGGCTCCTGTTCCCTGTAAGATGCCCTTGGCTGGCTGAGACTCTGGCTAGACTTGAGCCCCCAAGACCGGGGTCTCCAGGACCCTCCTTCCTGGGAGCAATCTTCTTCAGCCTCCTGAGCCACAGGTCACTCCTGCTCTGATTACCCAGAGCCCCCAGGGCCCTCCTCTCTGCCTAGAGGCCTCCCCGAGGACAGTGTGCCCCCCATCCCCTCGGTAACATCACCTAGCCCACAAAGGAAAGCTGCTCTGTAGAAGAGGGCCTGGGACACCCCGGGCCTGTGCTGAGTCTGGAGAGCCTGATGGGGGCTTGGGGAGGGGGTATCCACACCAGTGGTGTTGGCTGGTCCCACCCGAGCCTTGAGCAGGAAGAGGAAACTAAGGCCCAGGTTGCACTTGAGGAAATGGGCTCCGAGAGGTTGATTAATCTGGGCACGTTCACATGGTAAGTGTCGGAGCCGTGACTCACCCCCGCACCCCGCTCTTCCCCAGGCAGGCGTGACGCCCTTCCCGCAGACGTCAGCAGGGGCCGTCTACCTCCTTGCAAAGCCTCACCCCTCCTCAGAGCCAAGGCCTCGCCAGCAGGGCCTATGGGAAGCGAGGCTCCCTCCTCATCCCAGTTCAGGCCCTCCGCACGGATCTGGGGTGGGGTGTCAGGGACCCAGAGCTTGCTCTGTGGGGGAGCAGGGGGCAGGCAGAAGGGCCTGAGACACACCCTCAAACCTGGGACCAGGCTGAGGGTCTGCTTATTGGGATGTGAGGTTTCTGGGTCATCCTGGGGACATGTTGGACCCCCCCCCCGGGGCCAGAGGTGGCGGGGCGCCCTGGGACTCGGGGGCACTGGGCACCCTGCCCTCAGCACAGCGTCCAGCCTTACCCGGTCACACTGAGGCCCAGGACTTCAACCCCCATGCCAGCGTGATCCGGCCCCTGAGTGTGCTGTGCGTTCTTAGCGTGTGGTGTGTGGTCTTAGTGTCTCTGCGGCCAAGACGTGTGGTGTGTCATCTTCGTGGGTGGTGTGTTGTCTTAGTGTGCGGTGTGGTCAGTGGTGGCCTTCGTGTCTGCTGGGCAGGGGAACCGTGTACCGCAGGGCACCAGGTGTCGCCTCCACACCCAGGGCCTGGGTTGTCCCACAGTTTGAGCCTGCCCCAGTGGCTGGGTGACCGACCCTAGACACCGGGGTTCTGGGAGCGCAGGTCCCTGCCTGGCGTCCCTTGGTCACAGACACCCGTGGTCGGTGCTAGCAACGTGAGCCGGGCAGGCAGTGGAGGGCAGGGATCCCTTGTTGGCCTGTCAGGAAACAGAGAAGGGAGGCGCGGCGGGTGTGTGGGGTGTGTTGGTTGCTGCCACCAGAAGAGCAGGTGTCTGACCCCTGAGAGATCTGAGCTTTGGGAGCTGGGGGAGGGGAGGGTCTGCTCCGCGAGAGGCAGGTGAGCCGTGCAAGGGGGTCTCAGCCAACACAGACCTCTCCTCTCCCTGTAGAAACCAGGAGCCCCTCATCCCCAGACCTCACATCCAAGGCTCTGTGCAAGAAAAGCTCACCCGGGGAAAGACCCCCATCCCTGTCCTCGTGGCTTCCCCTTCCGGGTCCGGAGTGGGTGTGTCTGGCCCTGGCAGATGGGCCCCTCCCAGCCTCATCCCACGCCTCGCCAGCCTGTTATAAAGAGGAGGCTGCCGGGCCAGTGTCGGGCCACATCCCACGCTGTCTTGTCACCTCCTAGAGCTGCCATCACCGGGGCCAACGCCACGGAGAATGGAGACACCTGCAGAAGGAGACTCTGGCTTCCAGGTACCAGCGGGGAAGCCCCCTGACGTGGGCTTCCTTTCCCATGGTGGGGGGGCGAGGAAGGAAGGTCATCCCTCGGGGTTTCTGGAACCTGAAGGGGAGGGGGCTGTGTCTCACATGTCACCCTGAGCACATGCAGGCACTGAGGGCAAGAGAAGAGGGTCATGCGGTCCCCACCAACCGAGGGCTTGGTACGTGTGGGCGGTGTATGTGTCTATGTACACACTTGTGCACATGTGTGTGTACAGGAGGCCAAGCACCCCTGCTGCTGCTGCATCAGACTTGGGGCACCTCCGATCCCTCAGTGCATCTGGGGCCATCCCAGGTGTCTGGATCCTGCCCCGTCTCAGGAAGCCCTGGAGGCTCTCAGGGGTCCTCGAGGTCCCCATCTCCAGGGTGTCCCCTCTTCCTCCCCTGCCAGCCCCCACCGAGCCAGGAGGGGGCTGCTTTGGGCTACACGTCTAGAGGAGGGTAAACATGGTTGCTGGAGTCAGAAAGAACTTTCTGGAGCCCCTTCTGCCTAACCTACAACACGCAGCTGAGGATCCTGGCCCACCCTGAAGACCCAGTGTGATCCTGGGGGACAAACATACATGGGCAGAGCTCTGTGCAACATGAGAGCCAGCGTGAGGACCCCATGTTGGCACCCACTCCTGGCCGGACGTGGGGGAGGCCCACAGACTTGAAGCGGGGAAGGAAGGCCACCCACCCTCCCCATGTGCCTGTGGCCCCACGCCGCCGGCTGGCCTGCTCCGACACGCAGTTTCCCAGAGCGCAGGGGAGCAACCTGCTCAGGCCCACCAGGCAGGGCACCTGCTGGCTGAGACGCAGCAGGGGCTTCCCCGCTCAACCCCCTGCCCAGGTGACTCAGGAGGGGGCCAGAGCTCAGGAGGCTCTGCCCTGGGTGCAGGGAGGCCTGGTGATTCAGACCAAGAGGCGGACGGTGTGGGAAGTCCCCCGGAGGCCTGCGCGGTGACTCCACAGGTTTTCGGGAAGAGTAGGCCTGGCCTCATCAGGGTCCCATGTCCCTGTGTGCTGGGGGTCTGGGGGTATCGAGGTCCTGGGTCTGTGGCCCTACTTCTCCAGGGCAGGGCCCTCAGGTCCCCACCACTGGCTAGCCCACTGGCCCCTGCCCACTCTTTCTGAAGCCCGCATTTCACAAATAGGATTTCCCTGGGCACAAACTCAGCAGATGCTCCCTCACTGGGGTCCAGAGCATTGAACGGTCCTCAGGCCCAACCTTTGGCCCAGACGTGGCCAGAGCAGCTCGGTTCCATCAGTCCCAATCAAGCATGGCCATGCTGGCCACTAAGAGTGGGTAGAGGCCACTGAAGCGCAGAGTCTTGTCTTTGTAGGGGCCCCAGACCTTCAACATTGGCTCAAGACCCAAGGACACAATACAGTCCCCACCCCAAGCAGGTCACCTGGCCTGCCCCTCTCTACAGGCCCCTGCCCCGTGTGAGTAGACAGTGACAGGGACCCCCCCACCAACCTCAGGACTGCATGCAAACAGGACCAGTGAGGGCTTGAACCCCATGTTCTCTGCTGTCCCTGTCCCCACCAGCAGACCCCACTATGGCTGCAAAAAGTCCTGCGAAGGCTGCCCGGTGCCCTGCCCCGAGGTGGGGGGCTGGGGTGGGGGGGCTGCAAGGCCAGTCCCAGGCCCCCTGATAGGGCCTCTTTGGAGCATCAGGGGGCTGGGTGGTGCCATTGGTGACCGAGGGACAGAGGTGGAAGTCCTACCAGCCCAAGGTGAGGAGGCCCAAGTTGGAGTTGCGCCGGGCAACAGATTGGGGCCACACTAAGGCCGCTTCTCGGACACAGGGAGGAGCCACGGCCTGCACAGCCACAGCCGGTGGTTCCCTGACAGTCCACGAGGACCAGCGGCCGCCGCCAGCCCTGCAGGAGGACAGGCAGAGGGAGGGGCTGGTGGAGCTGCACACCTCCTTCCGGGAGCTGCTCACCTTCTTCTGCACCAACGCCACCATCCACGGCGCCATCCGCCTGGTCTGCTCCAGCCAGAGCCGCGTCAGGACGGCCTCATGGGGGCTGCTGGTGGCAGGCGCACTGGGCGTGCTCTACTGGCAGTTCGGGCTCCTCTTTGCCGAATACTGGCGCTACCCGGTGGTTGCCACAGTGTCCGTGCACTCGGAGCCCAAGCTCTTCCCAGCCGTCACTCTGTGCGACATGAACCCGCACAGGTGAGGGGGGCCGACTCCCACCTCTGCGGCATCTCCCCGGCTGCGGTCACCGCGGAAGGCCAACCGGGTCACAAGGCCCAGGCCGCTGAGGACCCCACCTCGCGCCACCCTTGTGCCCAGTTGCTCAGTCAGGAACCCTGAGACCTCTGCTCCGGCCAGCAGCAGCGGGGGGTGGGGGGTGGGTGGCGGGCAGGGGGGCAGGGGGCGGGCCGTGTGTTCAGGGACAAAGAAGAGCCAGCTGGAGCTTGGAGTGATCAGAGCCACCAGACACCAGGGCCTGGGCAGTCCGGGAAGGGTGAGGGGAGGTGGGAGGGAGCGTTCCAGCAGGGCGGCCTGGAGCTGGGCTCAGGGGTGGGGAGCAGGGCGACATTTCCTGTGAGGAGGCAGAGGAGCAGGTAGGAGCTGGGGCCCAGCCAGGGGGCCGGTGGAGTCCACACGGGGTGGGGGTGCTTCTAGGGTATCCAGGCTGGTCTCTGGGATCAGCACCAAGGGGGCCGACCCTACTCTCCCCAGCAATACTTTGGGACTGACGTGGGGGCTCTGACTCACCTCGCACCCGCCCCACCACCCAGGCCGCGCTCAGCCCGCCACCACCTGCAGGTGCTCGATGAGTTTGCCCAGGAGAACATCCAGTCTCTCTACAAGTTCAACTTCAGCAAGAACAGGGACGTCCTCTCTGCAGCCGACCAGCTCCCACAGCCCGCCTTCTACCTGGACCGTGGGGTCCGCCTGCAAAGGTTGAGCCGACCCGGTGGCCAGCATAAAGTGGGTTTCAGACTGGTGAGTGTCCCTAGCCCTGCACGGTCCGGGCACACTGTCACTCTGCAGATCTCTGAGTGGGGGTAGGCAGCTGAGAGGGCCGTGCTGACCGGCCCCCCACGGCCCGCAGTGCAACAGCACAGGTGGGGACTGCTTGTGCCGTGCCTCCACGTCAGCTGTGACAGCTGCCCGTGAGTGGTACTGCTTCCATTATGTGAATGTCTTGGCCCTGATGCCCACCGCCCACGAGGACAGCCACCGCAGCGACAGAGGCCACTTTGTCCTCTCCTGCCAATTCGATGGCCAGGACTGCCAGGCCCGGTGAGTGGGGGGCGGGGCAGCTGACTGCAGGCACGGGCACCACCCCTGGGGTCCGGCTGGCGGCAAACAGCTGCCCACAGAGGTAGGACAGGCCGTAGTCCCTCGGGCTCCACGCAATGGGGTCCTGGGCCGAAGGGGTGTGCTGGTGTGAGTGTGGTTCCCGGTTCCAGGCACTTCCGGACGTTCCACCACCCCACGTACGGCAGCTGCTACACCTTCGACGGCGTCTCAGCTGCACAGCACCCGGGCGTCACCCGCGGTGAGTGCCAGCCCACAGCCCAGTGGGGCGGGCGACATCCAGGCCAGCCTGGCCTCACCCCCTTCCCCTCCCAGGGATCAGCCTGGTCCTCAGGGCTGAGCAGCGGCACCACCTGCCTCTGCTGTCCACGGAGGCCGGCGCTAGGGTCATGATTCATGGACATGACCACACGCCCTTCCTGGAGCACCAGGGCTTCAGCATCCGGCCAGGGACCGAAACCACCATCGGCATCCGAGAGGTGGGTGGGCTCCCGAGAGCCGGCGCAGAGGAGGGGCCCAACCCTCCCACTCCCCAGCCCTGGGGAATGAAGAGCAACCCCAGCCGCGCTGAAGCGTGCCCCCTACCCTAGGACGAGGTACGCCGGCTGGGGAACCCCTACAGCCACTGCAGCGAGCGCGCAGACGGTGTGGACGTGCCCCTGCTCTACAACGCCTCATACACCCTGCAGGCGAGTCTGGGGCCGCCGTGGCGGAACAGGAGCTTCTCAGGAGGGGCAGGGAGGCCGGGAGAGAAGGTGGTCAGGGGACGGAGACCTGGAGCCCGGGTTGGCCCTGGGAGAGGGAGGCCAGGGGAGGCTTAGGGGAAGGCCCAGGGGACGTAGAAGGCAGAGACGGGGCGCTGAGAGGCAGCAAGGGAGGCACCTGGGGAAGGGGTGGCCAAGGGGAGTGCGGGAGGGGCAGGGAGGGCGGGTGCCCTGCCCAGACGGAGGTGAAGCAGGCCCTTGGTGGTCCGGGGAGGGATGACCGCCTCCCGGACCTGCAGCTCACGTCCCCTGCTGTCCCCCCAGGCCTGCCTGGTGTCCTGCTTTCAGCAGCTGATGGTGGAAACCTGCTCCTGCGGCTACTTCTTCTACCCCCTGCCGTCGGGGGCCGAGTACTGCAGCTCCGCCAGGCACCCGGCCTGGGGTGAGAGTCCCCCACCCGGCCACTGGTGGGGAGGGCGGTCAGGCCTTGCCAACCTGCAAACCTCTCCACCACCCCCCGGTCGGTCCTAGCCGGTTCATCTGTGACACCCCCGCCCCCTGCACCGCCACAGGTCACTGCTTCTACCGGCTCTCCAGGGACCTGGGGACCCACCGGCTTCCCTGTAGCTCACGCTGCCCCAGGCCCTGCAGGTGGGTGGCTGGTGTGGGGGCTCGGGGTCAGAGGCTGCCACCACAGCACCCCAGCAGGAGTGTACCGGGGGGTCTGTCTCTCCAGGGAGTCTTCCTACAAGCTCTCCGCCGGGACCTCCAGGTGGCCCTCCTCCAAGTCAGCTGTGAGTGCCCTAAAGGGGTGGGTAAGGGATGGACAAGCCGGTGGGTCTCCCAGGTCCCAGAGGCCTCACCCTAGACCAGCCTGTGCCCCTGTGGTCCCCACTCTGAACACCTGCCCCACAGCGCCCTGAGGGCTGTGAGGAACAGTGGCCCCAGTGAGCCTTCTGTGCACAGGACTGGATCCTGGCGGCGCTGGGCAAGCACGGCCACAGGAGCCTGGGCCCGACCCCAGGCTTCAGGTGGGTGCACGCCCCCTCCAGAGGACACGGCCCAGCCCCTCCCTCTGCCAACCTTGTCCTCAGTACCCCTGCCATGCGGGCGCCCGGGCCCAGCCCCTCATGCCTCTGCCTTGCCGCAGGAGCAGCGTGGCCAAGGTGAACATCTTCTACCAGGAGCTCAACTACCGTAGGGTGGATGAGACACCAGTTTACTCGGTGAGCCAGCCAGGGACCCACGGCCTTGGAGGGGCTGGAGCAGTGGCGGGCCAGACCCCCCAGGGCCCAGCCGTGGGCACCTGCTCACCGCCCCCTGATGCCTGCAGGTGCCCCAGCTGCTGTCAGCCATGGGCAGCCTCTGGAGCCTGTGGTTCGGCTCCTCGGTCCTCTCTGTGCTGGAGCTGCTGGAGCTGCTGCTTGACGCCCTAGCTCTCGTGGTGCTTCGGGGCTGCCGCTGGCTCCACACAGCTCAGGGGTCCCAGCTGGCGGCAGCCACAGGGGCACCCCCCACGATCCCAGGAACCGAGCAGTTACCCACTGACCGCAGGAATATCAACCATCTGGGGGGCCCTGCTGGCCTCGTGCCCCGCAATCCTTCCAGGAGCTCTGGCCGGAGTCTTTGCTGAAGAGTTAGGCCACACAAGCGCCCCCTGCCCCACGCCCGAACCAGCAGGAGCTTATTCTGATCCTGAGGGATGTGGCTGCAGCAAGCTCTCCAGGCTGCCCACGGGGAACCAGACCTGCCCCCCAGAGCCACTGCCAGGCAGCCAAGCCAAACCCAGGGCCAGGGAAGCTGCACTGGGGGCTCCAGGCAGGCAGGCAGGAGGGTGCCCAGCCCACCGGGCACTCTCCTCAGCCGGCTACCTGCCCAGCAGCGGCCTCAGGGACGCCCAGGGCAGCGGGGAGGGGAGTGTCCCTACCTCTCTGGATTCCCATGTCTAGTTCGTGCACAGCTGGGAGTGTGGGTGCATGCAAGGGGGGAGGGGCCTCCACAGGGGAGTGTGCCCGTGTGGTTGGTGTCACGTGAATATATATGCATTTCTAAGCGTGTCAACACGTCTGTCTATGTCTGTGTGCGGCTATGCACAGGCATGGGGCAGGAGCCGTCCTCAGCTCGGGGCAGGTTGGGGAAGGGCTGCTTTGCAGTAAATTAGCGATTCCACCTGGCGGCTGCCTTGTGCTCTCCTTCCCAGCAACCCTGCCTGAGGGACCTGAAAGCCCCAGGCTGCTGCTCCACCTCTGGGAGACACAGACACACTGTGGGGGCTGGGGGAGAGGAGGACACGGTGCCCACGGCCAGCTTGTGGGGTCAGGGCTTGGCCGGGAGAGAGGACCAGCCCGGGACCACACTCCTTGGTTAGTGTCTCTTGCTGCTGCTCCCTCCAGGGGGCACAGTCCAGGCCAGAGAAAAGCAGGGCTGGGGGCTGGGGATGTAGGGAGTCAGTTTCCATCGAAGAAGCCCCAGGGCCGCCCGCAGGGCCCCCAGCAGGCGGGGCCTGGGTTCTGGCTTACCGCATCCTTTTGGGGCACTCAGGGCCACCCCTCAGGGGAGGCAAAGGGCCCAGAGACACCCCCTCCCCAGCTGAGAGAGTGGAGTAAGGCAGGTGAGCCAACGACAGCAGTTTATTATTAACTGTGATCTGGAGCAGGGGGCGGGTCCTGCCAGCCCGAGGCCCTGACGCGGGTCCTGGGGGGGAGGTGGGGGCAGAGCGCAAGCAGGGAGAAAGAAGGAAGCTAATTCTGCTCTTTAGGGGTCACAGCCAACAGGCAAGAGAGTTGGGGGGCTGGGTCAGCACCCACCTTGCCGCCCATGGAGCCTCCCTGGACAGCTTTTGCATAGTGACCAGACAACTGGCCTTGGCCAGACCAAGGCCGCAAGTTGGGGAGAGGCCCAGCCACAGCCCCAGGGCTCCAGGAAGGGGACTGCAGAATGAACAAGTTGGTGGGCCCTGGGGAGTGAGCTGAGAGACCCCTGGGGCTCCCCCAGGGCCCAGCTAGAGGGCTGAGGCCAGAGAGGGACAGGGCAGAGCGGCAGGAGCCTCCCCCTGCAGCCGGCAGGGCCAGGTGCAGGTCCAGGTGCGTCAAAGTCATCCTCAAGAGTCCACGGAGAAAAGACGCAAAACAAAGTGAGAAAGAGGTCGTTGTAGAAAACCCGCTCAGTCTGTGATAAAGAATGTCGGATGCGGGGGTGGAAAGTGCCAAAGTCCTTTATGCACCGGCTCGGGGCCAAGGGACAGGTCTCTGGCCACCCAGCACTGGGGCCTGCGTGGCCAGCCACATGGCCTTGGGACGCCTGCGTCCAGCCAGGGTTGAGGCCACAGGCCACAGCCCACCCCCCAGCACCCAAGAAGCCCAGCCTGGACGCCGGTCACTAAGTGAGGTACATGGGTTGATTCCCTGGATGGGCCGCCCCTTCAGCCCTCACAAGGCGCTGGTGGCCAGCCACCAGCCGTAGGGCCTAGCGGAGGGGCTCTGGGGGTGTAGGAGGGACCCAACTAGCAGGTCAGTGTTCTACGGCAGTAAAGGTGGGGGCACGAGGTGACACAGGCCCTGAAGGCAGAGAGGAACATGAAGTGACACAGGTCCTAGGATGGACGGAGGGGCACAAAGTGACACAGGCCCCCAGGGGGGAGGGGCATCTGAGGGGCAGAAGGTGACACCGGGCCTTCAGAGCAGTTTGTGACATGAGCAACCCAGGTGCCCGAGAAAGGGGTCACCTGAAGACACAGGGTCCCCAGGTGCGGTGATGGGCACCAAGTGACGCAGCACCTCCCAAGGGGAAACGTGGGCTTCTTAAGACTCAGTGTTGGGGTGTCTCCCAGCCCGAGGGGCTGGGACAGCTCCGAGGAGGGCAGAGCAGGCAGCCGGGCTCCAGGGCTGCCCAGGCACTGGGGCTCTCAGGAAATGATCCGGCGGCCACCACGGGCGGAGCGGGCGGCAGCGGGCGGTCCCGGGTCGGCCGCCCCGCCCTAGCTCTCCTCCAGGTGGAGGCTGATGAACTCCTGGATGCACCTGCGGTACTGGAGCTCCGTGGGGCTGCTCCCCGCCAGGGGGCCCGGCTGGCCCGGGGGCGCCTCGGCCTCTCGCATCTCCTCGGCCATGCGCGCCAGACGGAGCCTGGGGGAGGTGCCGGATGAGCCGCGCCCCCACCCCCCGCCCCGCCGGGTTCCCCCCCCCCCGCCCCGCCCGCCCCAGGCCCCGCCCGCGCTCACAGCGTGACGATGTCGGCGTTGGCCTCCTGGATGGCGATGCTCAGCGGGTCCTGCTGCTCGTGGTCCAAGGCATGCTGGTCAGCTCCCCGCTTCAAGAACAGGCAGACCTGACTGGAGGGGGGCGGGGACAAGTCGGGGCTGGCCGGGGGCAGGCCAAGGCGACGCCCTGGCCCGGCCCCCAAGGCGGGCAGGAGGGGCGACGGAGACTCACCCCGTGCGTCCCAGGAGTGTGGCGTGGTGCAGGGGCGCCCGGCCCCGGCTGTCTCTTTGGTTCACGTCTGCTCCGTTTTGCAGAAGGAATTCACAGACAATCAAGGAGCCCTGGGGACCCAGGACAGTTCAGACTCAGCTGGGAAATGGCCCTTTGCTGGCTTCCAGGAGGGTACCAGGGGTCCCCGTGTTGGCGCCATACGAAAGAGAGCTCTGAAGATGCCCCTGTGTCCCATGCAGCACCCCACCACCCCGACCCCCGCTCACCCCTAACACAGCCTGCACCAATGGCGTCTTGCCCTCGTCCTCCGCGTCGGCCCAGTTGACCTCTGCCCCGTGCGCCAGCGCCGTGGCCAGTGCGGGGAGGTCTCGAGTGCGCGCAGCACGGTGTGCCAGAAGCCCAGGGTGCAGCTCACGCACGTCTGCCAGGCCCCAGGCCTCAGCCTCTCCGTCCGCCTCACCGCTGGACTCCTCGGACTCTGCACCCTCTAAGGGGAGGGGTTAGGTCATGAGCTGCCCCATGACGGAGCCCGGAGCGGGGTTGTGGGAGGGCGGGGCCGGGCAGCGTCGGAGGCGGGGAGGTGTGCACCCACCCTCCTCCGTGACGCTGTCCACCACGGAGCCTGCGCCGAAAGCCAGCACGTCCGAGCTGCCATCAGAGCTGCCTCCTAGGCCACTGTCGCTGCTCAGACCTGCGGGGTCCAGGGACAGATGGGGGGGCCTTAGAGTCCCTGACTCCTCCCAGAGCCCTGTGGAAAGACTAGAGCTCCCATTCATCCTCCAGGGATGGCCCCAGGGATGCGATCAGCCCCCAGGAGCGGAGGGGAGCCCTGCCTAGGACACGGGTAGGGGGAGAAAACAGCTCCAAGGAGCCAGAGGAGCTCACAGCAGAGCACAGCCCCAGGCGAAGCCCTGCTGTGGGAGACCAGCCCCAGCAGGACTGAGGGGGTGAAACAACCCTGAGCCGTGGGGGCCTTCCACTGAGTCTGTGGCAAGTGCATGTGGCCAGCCCACGGAGCAGCTTCGAGGTCTTCACCGGGAGGCTCCGGGGACACCTCCGGCCCACCCCCTCCCCCACGACATCCAGTGAAATCTCTGATGGTTTCCCCAGGGCGGCCCCAGAAGCAGGAATGGTGAGGCATCGCCCTCTGCTGCCGGAGGCCATCCAGTCACGGCCCCAGCCCAGTCAGTTCTTGGCCTGGGTCCATGCCTTCTGCCCACATTGCCCAGAAAGGCTCTAGGGGTACCCTGGACCACTGGGTACCCATAAATCATTAGCAGGAACCCCTCAGTCGGGAGCTCTGCTTGTAGCATTTGGACCCCAGCTCCAAGAGGAGCTGGCAGAGATGCACAATTGTGTCCCACATTCGGTCTCCAACACAGCTGTCGGCTCCCAGCATACAGGCGCGCGTGCGCACGCACACACACACACATACACGTGCGCACGGGGCCCTCAGTGCACACGGACACATCCACCTGCATGTATGCCTGTATGCACATTCAGCCACAGACTCCCTTTACACCCACACGCACTCACATACATGCTCTCACTCCAGTGTGCAAACCACACACACAACTCGCACATACACTGTTGCAGATCACTGCCTCAACCTCCAGCTCTGGCTGAGTAACCCCAGACCCTCCAGATACTATCTCAGCCTTAGCCCTGCTTGACCCCCAAGTTCTCCCCAGCACCAAGCCAGTCCTTCCTGCAAGGGACACCTGTCCCCCACTCTCCAAGCGAGTGGCTGTGGCTGTCCACATTCACCCACCTTACGGGGAGCCATACCCGGTCCCTGCTCTGCTGCCCCGATGGAGCCAAGGGGATGGGGCCGCAGGGGCCAAGGGCCCTCACAGCACTTACTACGTGGACCGGCTGCAGCAGCCCCTGCATCAAAGTAGGAGAAGAGGGAGTCCAGCTCATCTGGGCAGAAGAGAGAATCCCGCCGAAACTTGCGCTCCACAGCACCTGAGGCAGGGAGATGGGTAAACTGAGGCACAAGGCAAAGTAGGGTGCCCAAGTCCTGCTGGGAGCCTCTGCCTCCCCCCTGCCCTACTCCACCTTGATTCTCCTGGGGCCTGAGGTTTGGCTGCTCTTGCCCGCACCGGAGCCTGCTTCCCAACCCTGCACAGCTGTGCGAGCTGAGGCTACAGCCTGCGGGTACCTGAGGACAGGGCAGCCACGGAGGGCAGGACAGGCTCCAGGCGGACCTTGCGGCGTGCAGCGGGGGCTCGGGGTGAGCTGTGGTGGCGGCGGCACTTCTGCACCCGCCAGGGCCGAGGCGCCTCCCGGGCCGGCGCTGAGGGCACCTTCCGCAGGAACTTCTTTTCTACGTACTTGTCCTTGATCCAGGCCTCCTTGTCCTGCCTGGGCCGGGGGGGGGCGCATGAGGCCGCACGCGTGCGCGGGGGCTCCCTCGGCCCCGTCTCCACGGCCCCCCCGCCTCACCTGGAGCTGCTGGCTGTGGGCTTCCTGCTGCCCGGCCCCTCGCACTGAGCCTCGTAGATCTGGTTCACGGTGCTGTTTCCAAGCTCACACATCAGCTAGAGGAGACGCGGTGCGCAGGCGTCAGCCCCGGCTCACAGGCCAGCCCCCGCCCCCCACCAGCTCGCAGACCGGGCTCTGGGAGCGTGGCAGCCTGGGTGGCCTCATACACACCTTCAGCAGCTCCGGCTCCCATGAGTCCAGAGTCAAGGACCGCACCTTGGAGCAGTGGACACCCAGGCTCCTGGACAGGGAGGAGGCAGGGGTGAGGCAGGGTGTAGCTCCACCCCACCTCCACCTGTGCCCCGCCCCCCAGCAGGCCCACCTGTGGATGCCTGAGCACTCGATGCAGAGCAGCACACCCAGGTTGATGCTGGCCCAGCGGGGGTCAGGCTGGCCGCAGTCCCCACACTGGCCATTGCCAGCGACGTTCTGCACGCGCTGCAGCAGGCTCTCCCCCTTGACGCCGCGCTCCCGAGAGTCCGTAGCGGAGTCGATGCTGCTCGTGGAGGGAGACGCCGTGCGGTCCAGCCTCTGGGGGTGCGTGAGGGGCCGCTCAGCCCTCAGAAGCTCCGGCCTCCCTCCCCAGCCCCAGCCAGAGGTGCCAGCTCAGGGGAGGACAGCGGAAGCCTCAGCCTATGTGCCGTGGGCGTGTGCACACCCACACTCCTGATGCTCACGCCGCCCATACCCGGAGCCCCACTCCTGTCCCACATGTGGGGGCCGGCTCCCTGCCGCACGCCCCCACGCTCACACACGGGGAGGGCGCTCAGGGGCCCCCACCTCACTGTAGCAGCTGTCGGGGCTCTCCCGGTAGGCAGATGCAATGCTGGCTTGCACAGCCCGGACCCAGGCCTGCCGCAGCTTCTCCGAGTCAGCCTGCAGCATGCAGCTCCTGGGGGCAGGGGACCGTCAGGCCCCGCGGGCACGGGCTCCATCCCCTTCCTGCCCCAGGGTGTACCTCCATCTCCTTACTTGGTGGGTGACACGACCTCAAAGCAGAACCGGCGCTCGATGTCCTCGCAAGGCTTCACGGAGCACAGACGCAGGTCATCCACCACCACGGTCAGCGCGTCCTGCGGGCAGCCGCACCATGGCCCTTGTGCCCTGCCCCCGCCGCGCACTTACCGCTTCACTCTACGGACACAGACTGAGACCCAAGCGGTCTCTGTGCCCTGACTGTTGAGGCGCTGTGTCCTCAGCCCACCCCAGCGTCCCAGCGGGGAGGGGCCGGCCGCCACTGACCCAGCCCCAGCAGCCCTGCAGCGCACCTTGACCTTCTTCTGGTAGACCAGCTGGCTGTTCTGGATGGAGAACCAGCGCCTGGGTGGGGGCATGGGCCAGGAGTGGGTCAGGCAGGGCCAGCCCCGAGTCTGCCCCGCAGACCCCCTGAGAGGGCCCCTCCCTCACCGGTTCCATGTCTTGAAGGCATTGCTCGCCCTCTTGAAGAGGTAGCCCTCCATCACCACACCACTGGGCGCATCCACATCAAACTCCACTTTGGGCTCATCATAGGAGAAGTCCTGGGGGCGGTCGGGGCCTCCGGTGAGTATCCACCCCTGCTTGGGAGGACACTGTCGCCTGGCCAGGCTCCCCTGAGCCAGCGCTGAGGTGAGGCGCTGCTGTCCACAGCCTCTTCCTGACCCCAGCAGAGACGGTTGCCCTGAAACCCCACGGGGGGGGGGGCAGACACCTCACCCTACAGCTGGGGGCCCCCAGAGCTCCATCCCCCACCCCCACCCCCAGCCCTGTAGGGACAGCAGCTCTGGGGCCAGGAAGGAAGCTGCCTGCCCCCACCCTTCGTCCTCCGTCCGGGCTGCCAGCTGGGCCTGTTCCAGCCGGCCCCACAGAGCCCCATTCACAGGGCGTGAGGAGACACTGAGTGTTGTCCTGTGTGTCCGGCGGTAGGAGAGGAGCCTCAGCCACCTGCTCCCCTGGCTGAACGGGGGCAGAAAGGGACAGCTGCTGCCCTTCCCGTCGCCCGAGGGGGATGCGGTCCGGCGCAGCCCAAGTCCTGCCCGTGCCAGCCACCGCGGACAGCGCAGAGCTCGCAGGTGCTGGGGACGCCGAGGCCGGGAGGTGTCCTTGGTGCTGAAGCTCCCAGGGGTGGGGGAGGGCAGAGGCCCGCCCTGCCCGGGCCTCCTCTTCCCTCACTCCCCACCCTGGGCAGGAGCCCACTCACCTGCAGCAGCGTCTGAGACGGCCGGGAGCAGGGGGGGTGCGAAGAGAGAGCGAGCAGGGGGGTGCAAAGAGAGAGAGAGCAGGGGGGGTGTGAAGAGGGAGAGAGCAGGGGGGGTGCGAAGAGAGAGCGAGCAGGGGGGTGCAAAGAGAGAGAGAGAGCCCGTGAGTGACTGCCCGCCTCCCACCCTGCCGCCAGGCTCCCAGGGATCTGGAAATAGCCACTCCCAACTGCAGCCCACTTCTACCCTGGGGCTGTCTGGGTAGGCGTCTGCAACTGAGGTCTCCAGGCCACTCCTAGTCTCCCTCTGTCCCCCAGGGCGGACCTCTAAGGGACTGTCCCAGGGCTGTCCCTTCTGCTAGGCTATGTTGAGGCTCCTAAGGATGGAGACCTCTCCCTCTGGGTGCACATTTCAAAGAGAAGCAGTGTCAGCCCCCACAGAGTGGGCGGCCTAGAGAGGGAATAAGGGGGTAGTGGTCCCTTGCCCCCCCCACCCCCCGCTCATGCAGGGTGGTCAGGGGCTGCAGGGCCTCACCCGCTGCTGGATGGCCGCGTGCTTCCGCTCCATGTCCCGCTTTTCCACGGCTGAGTCGATCACCAGCTGGTCTAGCTGTGGGGGAGGGGACCCAGGGAGCGGGGTGAGCACTCTGCCTCCAAGACCCCGGGGGCCCCACCACAGCCTGCAGGCTCACCTCGGCCGCCAGCTTCTTCATGTAGGGGTCCAGCTGGTGCAGCAGGCTATAGCCTTGCTGGAAGAAGCTGTACTGAGCGTGCATGAAGGACAGCATCTGGGGTGGGGGGCACGGGGGGGCAGCCCTCAGTAGCCACGACCAGAGGCCCGCCTGGTGTACTCGCATCCCATACACCTCACAGGCCTGTCCTTACGGCCAAGGCCCCCTTCTCCCCGCCCCCTCACCAATCACTTACAGAATCCAAGATTTCAAACTTCTTCTTGGCCTGGAGGACGTTGATCTGCAAGGGGACGGTGGACAGGTGAAGGGTGTCGGAGCTGACGTAGCTTGTGACCTGTTCCTTACCACGGTGTCCTCTCAGACTGTGTGTGGTCCCCTGAGACCTGCAGCTCATCTCCAGCTCCCCGCCCTTGGGCCAGCCTCACCCTTTCAAGGTCACAGCATCCTTCCCCTAGTTAGGACTTCAGTTCCTCCCATGCGCAAAGACAGAAGTTCTTACACCTGTTCCTAGGCTGCCCAAGCCCCGGTCAGCAAGATCTTCAAGGCCTCCGCCTACGCCTGTGGCCTGCACCCACCCCCACTGCTGTGCCTCTGCCTGGGCACCCCTCATGACCATGTTCCTTCCCAAGAGCTGGCATCTGAGGTTTTCTGGAGCCAGAGGGGCTGCTCTGAACGCCCGCTCTGTCTGCAGAAACACGGGAGGAGCTTCCCACCCACTCCAGGCCTCACTACTCCTTGCCCGGTGGCTGACCTGGAGCACGTAATCCAGGGCCAGGTGACGGAAGCACTTCCGGGTGAGGGTCAAGGCACCTGTGGCCTCCTCTACCTCATGGGGACGGTGCCGTGGGGCCTGGGCATTCCTCACAAGGGACAGTTCCATGTCCTCTCGAACTTTGTCAAACTGCTTCTTGGTCTCCTTGAACTTCCGCACGTCCCTGGGGAACAGCAGGTGTCAGGTCGGGGTCTTGGGAGGGGTGCGTGTTGTGTCTCCACCTTAATGAACTGCCCTCCCTTCCCTAGGGCTCTGTCCCAGCCGCCCCACCCCCAGCCCTGGCTCACCCCCTTTTCTTTTCCTCTCCCCCTCCCCCTCCTCTTCCCCCCTCCTCCCCCCTCCCCCTCCCCTTCCACCTCTTTCCCTTCCTCTTCCTCCCCCTCTTCCTGCCCCCCTACTTTTCTGCCTCCTCCATTGCCTGCTTCTCCCCCTTCCTTCCCCCCCCTCCCCCCAGTCCCCCCTCCCCGCTGCCCTTCCCCACCTCACTCCCAGGATCCATCGGTCTAGGGAGACCCCCTGCCCCACCCTGGACCTCGCACTCACACTCAGATTCAACTCAGCATCACTCAGGGTACCACAAACACCCCAACTGCACACACGCTCAGACGTCCACCCAGCCCCCACCCCTTCCACCGCCACCCTAATTCCGTCTCTAGCCCACCCCAACCCTCACCCTTTGCCCGAGGCCCCCCTGGCTACCCTGTGTGCTCCAGGCACTTTCCTTGCCCGCAGCCTGGTCCCACCTCCAAGCCTCTGTTCCTGCTAAGTCCTCCACCTAGAGTCTTGAGGCCCTGGGCCAAGGCCTCGCCTAGGCAGGCCCCAAGACCCCCCCAAATCAAGCATAGCTGTGTCTGCTTGCTACTCCATCACAGGCCTCACCACCAACCCCTCCCAGGGCCCGTAGAGGCCAGGCCTTCCTCGGGGGTCTGAGGGCCACTCACTCTTTGACAAAATTGTGGAGCTGCTGCCGCACAGACCTCTGGGCCTGGTCGAACAGGATCTGGGGGCCGAGGGAGGGAGGGAGGCAGTGTTAGGGTCTCCTCCTCCACAGCTCCAGGGGCCAAGCCCCTGTCCCTCCAAGTGAGGACGAGGGAAAGCCCCGCCCAGCCCTGCCTGGGCCCCAGCTGGTTGCCCCTATGGAGCCTCCCAGGGTCCAGGGGAGTGGGTGTAGCCCCAGGCCTGGGTTGGTGCCCAAAGGCCACAGCTGTGACCACCTGCCCATCTCCGCTACTGGCTCGCAGCCAGGCTAGAGATCAAAGCTCTCCCGGACGGGTCCCCCTCCCGCGGCACCACCCCATGCCGACTTAGACACGGCAAGCACACATAGGCCGCTGGGTGACACCCACCGCCCCCCGGTCTTGGAGGCCACCTCAAGCATAGCCAGGCCTACAGGAGAAAGGATCAGGTCAGAGCCCAGAGCTCTCAAGGGTCTTGACCTAGGGAACAGGGGAGGGTGATTTTCAGGAGCTGGAAGGCATCCCTAAGCACAGATTTGGCCCAGAATCAGATGCCCCCATCACGGGAGGAGGGCTGGGCCCTAACTAGGAACAGACAGACAGACAGACTGGGGAGAATGAGCTATCCTGAGCTGGTTTATTTCTAAACTTCCCCTGCGGGGGTGGGGCTCCTTGTTTAGTCTGGGGTTCTGGTTCCCAAGCCAGGGTCTGACCACCCACATGGGCCTCAGGCCCTACTCTGTGTGTCCCTGCTAGGGGCCCTGAGGGGCTCGAGGTCACCCAGCCCCAGCCTGGGTCACAGTGAGGTTGGCAGTCATTCAGGGGCCCTGGGGTCAGCCAGGGAGGCACTTCTACAGCCTGGCCAGAACAACTGAGGGGTCCTGGATGAGCCTCTGAGTATCCCCCACCCGAAGATCCCACTGGCCTCAGACCCGGGCTCTGTTGCTCCCTGCTCCCACCCCCAGAATCCAAGTACCTCCCCTTTGTCTGGCCCTAACCTGGGACACCGCAGAGCCCCTCAGGGACACCCCCCACCCCCGGAGACTGGAGGAACGGGAACACGGCTTCCCAGCAGTGGCCAGCTCAGCTCCCCGTGAGCCAGCAGAGAGTCGTTCCAGGCTGGGCGGGGCCTGCGCGGAGCGGGTGGGGGACTGCCTGTGTTGGAAGCCAGAGGGACCTGCCCTTGGCAGGCCCCCCCCACTGCGGCCAGGGCTTACCATGTGGTAGTTGACCATCTCCTGGAGGCTGTCTCCAAACCTCTGCAAGCATTCCTGGGGACGACGGGGGAGAGGAGACCCCAGCTCAGATGAGACAGCGGTGTTCCCAGGGGCGGCTGGCACCCTCCCCCCAGGTCTCGGAGCTACGCGCCCCCGTGGCCCAGTGCAAATGCCCAGGGCTCCCAGTCAAGCAGCTGCTAGCTTGTGCCCACCCATCCAGCAGCCAGAGCTCAGCTGCCCCCTCACCGAGATGACGGCGTCGCCCTGGCACTGCTGGGACAGGTCCCGAACGCCACTCAGGAAGAGCCTGTTGGTGGTGACGTAGGCCTTGCCGGCCTCGATCATGCCGCTGCACAGTTTGACCAGCTATGGGGGATGGAAGGGGCCACGTCCGCGCTGCCTCCAGGGGCAACCCTCACCTCCTCTAAGAAGCCAGGCCACGGAGGTGGGAACCGCCCAGGGGCGGCCAGAATTCTGCTCAGGGCCCGTCCGTGCCTGGGACACAGCTGTGCCTGAGGAGCCAGCCCTCTCTCTGACTCACTGTAGCTGGGAGCACAGTGAGGGGCTCCAGAGCAGAAGCCGGAGCAGGGGAACCCAGGGCGGGAGCTGGGGGCTGGCAGGGTCCGCCAGCAAAGGAGCTCAGGGATGCTGCCCCTCCTTTCTCCCTCTCCTCCCCCAAGCCCGTCCCTGGGGAGCACCCTCAGCACCCCTCGCCCCACAGATGGTGGGGGGGCACACCAAGGCCGACCCCCACTTCATGGGAGACTCACACAGGCAAGCAGCATGGGGACCCTGGGGCAGGTACGGTAGGCCGCAGTGGGAGAAACAGGGACAGCCCCAGGCCCTGTGCACCGCACACAGAGGGGGCACGCCGTGCGCACACACAAACACACACACACACTCTCGCACACACGTGTGTCTGTGCAGGGACGAGTCAGGGCCCGGCGCGGGGCGGAGAGGCACCCCGGGACCTTCACCTTGTCCAGTTTGCCCTCCATCTCCACCACGTCCGTCTCCACCTCGTCAATGGTGGCCCTGTAAGAGGAGCGAGGTGGCTGCAGGCCCGGCCGCCGGCGCAGGGGCCCAGGCTCGGGTCAGGCGGGGGTTCTGCGCCCTGTGCCCCTCGCCTCCTGGGGACAATGTGCGTGCGGTAGGAGGGGTCTGCTTAGCTTCCGGCTACCTGCTCCCGTCAGCCCGCCCGCTGTCCCGTGCTCCCCAGACATGGAGGAAACGGAAGCTGGGAAAGGCAGACGCGCCCCTGGGCAGAGGGTGAGGCTGGACCCAGGCCCAGCTGACTCCAAAGCCGTGCAGTGCCCGCCACCACCCCAGGCAGGAAGGGGCCTGGCCAGTTGTAATGTCCCCATCGGGGTCTGGCTGCTGTGGCCCCAGGGAGAAGTCAGACAAGCCCCCAGGGATACAGGGAGGGATGCCACTCGCTGGCTACTCTCCTAGCCTGGCCACTGCCTTTCTCCGAGGGCACCTCAGCCCCACCGTGGGCCCGCCAGGTGCCCTTGGGCACCCTGGGGCAGACCAGTCCCACAGCCCGTACGTAGCAGCCAGTGGCTCTCGCCAGTTCCAGCAGCAGCAGAACGGGTGTCCCCTGGCTCCTCCAACCTCAGAACACCAACCAGCACAGTCTGCCCAAAGGGAGCAGTGGGGCAAGCTTCAGGGGAGACCCCTCCCACCGCAGCAGCCTGACAATGGGGCTGCCGCAGGGAGGAAAGAGTTAACGAATGACATCACCAGAGAAGCCACAGACGGGGAGAATCCCCGGAAGGCGAGGCAGATGGATCAGGCACGTGACCCCCTCCCCTGTTCTGGGAACAGGAAATAGGGAAAGAGGGCCAGGATCCCAGCACCACCCACCCCACCGCCCCCCCAACCCGATCAGCTGGTGAACTGGGCCCATCTGGCCTCCTGGGAATGAAGGACAACAGGGCACGAGGGCCAGGGGTGACAGTGGGGGCCCAGGAGTGAGAGGCAGGCCTCCAGGGACAGGTCTTGGGTGGGGGCAGGGCAGAGGCAAGGCCATCCAGATACAGGGCCCTCACTGCCCCCGTGGCCCGCAGGGGGGCGCTGCGTTCCAGGGGTTCCCGGGCCTGGGAACCCAGTCAGGGTTCTGGTCAGGGACTGTCCCTCCCGGGAGGCGCACCGTTTTGCCGGCCCACAATTCGGAGCTGTTGGGAGGGAAGCAGGCGGCTCCAGCCAGGGACTGGACGTTCCCACCACTCGCCCCGACAGGACACAGGTTCGCTCCAGCAGGGCGAAGGGAACTCTGAGCTCCAGGGAAGGGACAGACCACCCCCCCAGGAGCAGACGCTGCAGGACCCCGGGCCACCCCAGCCCCCCGCCCAACCCAGCAGCTGCAGAGAGCTGCTGCACTCGGGCAAGGAGGGGGCCCCCCGACGAGGGTGGGGCCGCACCGGATGCTGATGAATGTGTTCACGGGGGCAAGGAGGGTATTCTGCAGAGAGCCAAGAACCCGCACCCCGTCGGGGGAGCCCCAGCCTCCAAGGATCCGAGGCCTCCTCTTCCGCCCTCCCTCCAGGATTTCTTCAGCAGCTTGGATGACAAGGAGGAGGGTGAGGCAGGCTTCCCCACCAAAGCCATGACTCAGCGCCTGAAGCCCCACCCAGGGGAGGGGGTGCCTCCCGGCCTGTCTGGAAGGGTCTGGACTCTCCCCCATGCACCCCAGGGCTGTGGGGCTCTCCCCAGGCCACAGGCATGCGGGCATGGTCCCTCTTCCCAGGGCTGGGGCCACCTGGCCCGACATCACTGAGCACAGCCTGCCCCCCAGCCCCACTGTGGCTCTCTCCAGGCCTGTCCCCAGGAAGTCCCAGGTTACCCTGCAGTGACAGGGTGAGGAGACAGTGGGACCCCAGGAGAACCTCAAACCCCCGTTGAATCTCAGCCCAACCCCGAAACCCACACAGTGAGGCTTCTGTGGCCCAAGAGTCATTCAGATGAATCTCCTCAGCCCCCATCCCGGGCCCAGATGGGCACTTTTCTGGGGTAGCCCCTCCCGTCGAGGGAGCAAGGCAAAACACAGGCAGGCACTGCGCCCCCATGGGCCACAGACAGACCAGGCTAGTATAGGAGAGAAGGCCTGGAGGTGAGTGGGGTGCCAATGTCCCAATCCGACCACTCAGGAAGAAGGACCACGGGGCATCTGAGCAACGGGTCAAGGTGAGACCAGGATGCGTCAGTCAGGACCAAGGCCACAGCTGAGGCCCCAGCTACACGTCCCCCCACCCCCCAGCCTGGATCCTGGAGGACAGTGGGCAGTGAGTGGTGCAAGCCCAGGATTGTGGATGCCGGAGTTGCTCACAACCCCGCCAACCAGTCAGCAACAGCAGATGGGACAATGCAGAGAATCGCCCCCAAACCCTCTGCGCTGGGGCCCCTCCCTGGGCCAACCTCTGGCCCCTCATCCCTAGCGTCCCCGAGCCTTTTCTCCCCTGTGTGATGGTTGTGCAAGGCAAGGGACACAGGGCTAAGGGCACCAATGCTGAGGCTCACCAGTGCACGCACACGCGGGTCTGCCGGCACACCCAAGACTCAGCAGGCACACACACGTATGAGCAAACACACATGTGCTCATGTGCAAGCAAAGGTACCTGGACGCAGTGACACAGGGTACACACAGACATGTGTGCCCACGGGCAAGACACACACAGGTGCAAGCACACGTAGGCCTAGTGCCGGGATACACGGGAACAGACTAACGTGTGCTGTGTGCCAAAGCTCATGTGTGCAGGGTAAACGCATAGCACCAGTAGGCACCCACGAGAGCGTTAGGGAGGGACAGGCACACATGCAGGCAGCAAGCGTATCAGCTGCTGGGGGGCAGCCCACCCACACACTCACGCCAGGGGTCTGCACCTCCAGGGCGGCCAGAGGAGCAGAGCTCCCACACATGCACCTGCCACACTGAAGGGGCTCCGGGTGCCCAGGAGTGAACATGCCTGCACTCCGGGGAAGGACCAAAGAGACCAACCCGGTCCTGGGCACAGGGCAGAACCCCTACCCAAAACGCCCACCCCTCCAGGCCCCTAGGTCACCCCTGCCAAGCAGCTGTCCCCAGGCTGAAAACGTGGCTCCACTTGCCTGACCCCCGTGCACAGACGCTCCTCGCACCCAGACAGACCCGGCCAGAGCAGGACTGCAGGGCCAGGGGGCTCTCAGCCCCGTGCAGGTGGCCGGCACGAAGGTGCAGACACAAAGCTGGGGCGGACACTCCCACGGAGACGTGTCTATGCCGGCGGACACCCCACCCCCACGCGAACAACCTCCGTGCTAGGTGACCAGCACAAGGGGCATCTTTTGTTCAAGGCCTTTGGGCCCCGGGCTGCGGGCTTTGTCCGAGGCGGGGTCCTCCTGCTCCCATCACCGGCTCCCGCGCCCGCCACAAAGGCCGCAACGACACCCCCCCTCTCTGCGCCCACCCACGGCGGCCCCGGGCGCCCCGAGGGGGTGGCGACCCCCGCCGACCACAAAGGGCCGCGCCGCCTCCGGGGGCGCACCTGAAGCGCGGCGAGTCCTTGATGCACTCCTCGAACTCCACCGTCATGGCTGCGGCGGCGCGCGGCGCTCACTGGCACGAGGACCGCGGCGCTCCGAGCAGCATCCCCGGCCGGCCCGCCTGTCCCGCAGCCGGCCCGCCCGCGCCGCGCTCGGCGCCCGCCCGCCCCGGATTGAGGCCGCCGCGCCGCCGCCCCGCCCCGCCTGTCACCGCCGGGGAATGTCGCCAAAGTCCGCCGCCCGCGCGCGCCGCCGGCTGTCACGGCCGGGGAGCGTCTCCAATGTTCACCGCCCGCGCGCGCCTCCCGCTGTCACGGCCGGGGAGCGTCGCCAAACGCCGCTGCCTGCGGCTCGGCCACGCCTGGCTCCGGCCGGGACGCCCCGTCGTCCCGCCCTTTAGTTCCCAGGCCACCGCGGGCGGGGAAGGAAGTCGGACGCAGCGACAGCCGGACTGTCCGAGGGGCGCGGGGAGGGCGGGACTGCTCGCGCCAGCGGTGCGGCCGTGGCGCAACTCGGGGCATTTGCAAAAAACCGCTTGCGCGGAACGTGGGGACGGACCCGCTCCGGGGCAGCAGGGCGGGGGTGAGCGGGCGAGAGGACGGACGGAGGCGTGCACGCCCACGGGAGCCCCTCCTGGGCGCCGCGGTCAGAATCCGGCCCACGCGCTCTTCCGCGACTCTGCACTTTGCACCCACTCCCTTAGTTCGGCCCCGCCCCCGCTCCCACCCCTAGAGGCCAGAGGGCGGCTGAGGGCCGGACCGCCGAGACGGACAAGCGCGAAGGCGCAGGCGCGGGCGCGGGCGTGGCCACACTGCTTGCCCGCGCGCGCACGCGTGAGCGCTGGGCGCACGTGCGACCCCGCGGAGCCTGGGCCTGCTGAGTCTGGCCGCGCTCCGCGGACTCCCGCCATGGGCGCTGCAGCAGGCTCGGGGACGGCGCGCTACCTCGTGTACTTCCAGTACTTGGGCACGGAATTTAAGTACGTCTTCCGGGCCTCCCTCCGTGCCCGCGGCCCCGACGTGGTGGTTGGCGCGGGGGGGGGGGCCCAATTTAGGACCCGCAGCTCCGGTCACCCGGCGGGACGCCCCGGGGAGGGAACAGACTTGGAGGGCCTCAGAGGGCGGGGCATGGCCCGAACTCCGGCCGCTGACCCGGGCCCGCCTCCGCCCGCAGCGGGGTCGCGGCCGTCAGGGGCTCCCAGCGCGCCGTCGGGGTCCAGAACTACCTGGAGGTGAGCTCTGCCGGCCGGCCGCCCGGAGTGGAAAGACGGGGACCTGAGGGAGAGGCAGATGGGAGCCCCCAGCGCTGCCCACCCCGCCCCAGGCTGCTCCGTCCCCGCAGGAGGCTGCAAAGCGGCTGAATTCGGTGGTGCCGGTCAAGTTCACTATCTCCAGCCGCACAGATGCCGGGGTCCACGCCCTGTGCAACGCGGCTCACCTGGACGTCCAGCGCCGCTCAGGCCAACCCCCCTTCTCCCCAGAGGTCCTGGCAGAGGCTCTCAACGCCCACCTGAGGCACCCGGCCATACGGTGAGCACCCATCTGCGGTCTCCAGACTGGTCCACGGTGGGTGGAGGCCTGAAGTCAGGAAGGACTCTCTGGGAGTGATAGAGATACCAAGGGGTCACTTGGGTGGGTGGCAGGATCCTCCTGGTGTATGTGATCTTGCTCCCACAGGGTACTGCAAGCTTTCCGAGTACCCGGGGACTTCCATGCCCGCCATGCGGCCACATCCCGGACCTACCTGTACCGTCTGGTCACTGGCTGCCACCGGCATGACCACCTGTCCGTGTTTGAGCGGAACCGGTGCTGGGCACTGCAGGCAGAGTGAGTGTGGATGGGAGGGGGTGGGAGGGGGCGTCAGACCCGCCTGCTGGCTACTGCCTCCCGACCAGTCCCCTGGCTCCCTGCAGCTGCTTGGATGTGGACGCCATGCAGGAGGCCGCCCAGCACCTCCTGGGGACGCATGACTTCAGTGCCTTCCAGTCAGCGGGCAGCCCCGCCACAAGCTCGGTGCGCACGCTGCGTCGGGCCTCCGTGGCCCCTGACCCAGGCAGCCCCTTCATCCTCCCCCAGGAGAACAGGTAAGGAAGGACACCCCGCACACTGGTCAGAGGCTGAGGGAGCTGGGTTGAGCACTTTCCCTGGCAAGGGCGGTAGAGAGGCAGGACACGGTGGGGGCTGGGGACCCCCTGCTAGTGTTCATGGAGGGATCCTAGTCCGCTGAGTGGCCCGGCCCCAGCCACCATGAATGAGCAGCTGTGCTCTCCCCGCAGGGTGGGTTCCTGCCATGTCGGGGCGGGGGGGGGGGGGGGCCGGGGTGCACGGGGGCAGAGAATAGAAAATGCTTTCTCCAAGGGCGCCCTGCCCTGCCCTGCCCAGCTCAGCGTTCATTGTCTAGTAGATGGATCTTGGCAGCTACTGAAAAGGCTTTGCTAAAGCAGCAGCACCAGGCCAGTGGTTCCAGCCCTACCTGGCAGGGGGTTGTTTCCACTGCCCCCAGCACTGTCCCTGGGGCTCTGTCCAGTTGTCAGCTATTGGCTTCCAGAACCTTCCCAGTGTGAGCCAAGACTGAAGAGAGGAGGAACTTGCGTATAGTCAGCTGAAGAGCACCTAGCCCGGGGCTTGGGTCTCTGCTAGATGAGCTGGCCGCGCTCATCTCCCTGCGATGCCCCAGCCTGCCCCAGGACCCCCGCGCCTCAGCCGCGCCTCCACCTGAGGGCCCTGTCCCCACTGCCAAGGCCCCCAGTGCTGCCCCTCCCACTCACACTGTCCCTCCCAACAGCTTCCCTTGAGGGTGCGGTGGTCAGTGGAAGCCCCTGGGGTAGAAGAGGGTGGGAGCCCATCTCCCCCGGATCCCTCCCCCGGCCACCTCCTTGTCTGGGGCCACAGTGTGGACTTGGGCTGCCTATATTTCTAGGTTGCAGTTCTGGAACCTGGAGTTTGAGGCCCAATCCTTCCTGTACAAGCAGGTGGGCTCTGTCCTGGGCCTCCTGGGGGCAGGGGTGGCCTGAGGGGCTGGGCGCCTGTGGCAGTCTTGGCTTTGGGTTGCAGGTTCGGAGAATGACAGCTGTGTTGGTGGCTGTGGGGCTGGGGACTTTGATGCCTGCTCAGGTGAAGGTGATCCTGGAAAGCCGGGACCCTCTGGGCAGGCACCAGGCACGTGTGGCCCCGGCCCATGGCTTATTCCTCAAGTCCGTGCTATACAGGAGCCTTGGTAAGGTGCCTGCATGCGTCCCTCTGACTGACCCCCTCCTGAGGCTGAAGGCTTGGTGGGGGCGGGGCTCTCGGTGACAGCACAGCTGCAGCCCTCATCCGTCCTGCTGGCAGGTGGGAATCCAGCCTCTGTTCAGCAGGAAAGTGAGGAAGCCCCAGGTTGGCCAAAGAATCCCCACCTGGAGACCGGAAGCCCAAAAGCAAGAGGCCTGGAGTAAGGTTCCTCCTTCCCCTGGAGCCCTGACCCGGGCCATAGGACCAAGTTTCCAGTAGAGGAAAAGCAAGTTTCCTCGGGGAGGAGGGAGGGGCTTGAAAGGCAGGAGCTCTGCAGCCCAGATGAAGCTGTGGACTTAAGGCCAGGCCCAGCCTCTGCAGAAAACCTCCTGTGCCCTGCAGGGCTTGCCGCAAGGAAGCCACAGATAACCCGCAGATTTCGCGGCTGAGGTCAGGACGGCCAGGACACACAGCCCTGCAGCCGGCCCTTGCCCCGCTCTGCATGCCACATGGGCCTCCGGCACCCCCACCTTCCTGGGCACCCCGGGCTGCTATGGGTGAACTGCAGGCAAAAGGTTTGCGCATCAAGAAGGGCACAGCCACGCAGCCACTGGTTCCGTTTTTACTGGAAATGAACACCTCAGGAGTGTCCCTCCACCCGCTGGGGGCTCAGGAATAGAAATAAAGAATAGAAATCAAGTCCCCAGGCCTGTTTTCTTTCCTCAGCCAAGTGTGGTCAGTTGGGCAGGCACAGGACACCGTGGTCTTGTCCTCACAGACAAAAGCCGCGAGCAGCCGGGGGCTCCGTGTCCAGGGACAGAGGGAAGAGCTGAGGCACAGACACAGCCCTAGAACGAAAGCCTAGGTCCCTTTGGTGACCCGCTGACCTCAGCTGGAGGCCTGGGGGAGGCCCTTCTTGAGCAGTGATGTGAGGTAACTGCCCAGCTCTTCATCCTAGAGCCAGATGCAAGAGGAGGCCGTCAGCACATCCTCCCTGAACACACCTGGGGCTGGAAGTGGGGCTCCCTGGGGCGCAGCCCTCACCTGGTAGGTCCAGGACACCAGCAGCACCTTGGTGCCTGGGTCCTCTGAGTGGGCAGCAGCCTGGATGAGGATGGACTCCACAGTCACGGACCCGTCGGGAAGGTGCTGCACGCAGTGGTCCTTGAGGACGCTGCCGGGAGGCACAGTGAGACCCCCAGCTGTGCCCTGCTTCTTCCCAACCCGAGCCACAAGGAGCGGGGTGCCTACCTCTTCAGGTGGCTGTAGACCCGCAGGGCTGTCTCCTGCTCCTTCCGAGGGTCGTGCAGGTGCACGCGGCAGGTGAAGCGCAGCTGGTGCTCAGCCAGGCCCAGCTCCTTGAGGGCCTGCTCCGAGGACACGAGCCGGAAGTTCTGCGGGGCAAGAGCAGGTCAGGGGGGACGGGGGCACCCATCAGCCCCTCCCCAGCACAGGCCACTCACGCTGTCCTTCATGATCAGGGTGCCATGCAGGAGCCGGGGCTTTTTGGCGTCAGGAAGCAGCCCTGTGGAGAAAGGGGCAGGGATAGGAGCCGGCCACCCGCCGTGCCTCGGCCCAGCCCCTACCCGGTGTGCCCTGCCTCGCATACCCTGCGCCATCTCCCGCTTCAGCAGCCCCAGCGAGACGCCCACGGGGATGCTGGGGCTTGTGGGCAGCGTCACCGTCTCACCGTTGGCCGGCATGTAGCAGCTGACCCCTGGGCAAGAGGGGGAGCAGCAGAGAGCCTCAGTCCAGGCCGTCCGGCCCTGCCTGTTCTGACCCTGGGGGTGGACCCTGCCCCCATCCCCCGTATCGGCCCAAGCCCCCCCTCCCCGCCCCGTGCCTGGGCTCAGGCTGCCTACGGAGTTCCTGCTCGATCTTCTGCTTCAGGAACTCCATCTTCTTGGCCTCCCCATGCACCAGCAGCACGCTCTCGGGCTCTGCCTGGCCCACCAGCTGCATGATGCCCTTGGCATCCGCGTGGGCGCTGAAGGACATGTACTCCACCTGCATCTTGACCTCCAGCTGTGGCGTCCGGACACACAGGCCATTAGCATAAGCAGTGAGCACCAGGGGCTCCCCGCCAACCCCGGAGGGGCCCGTGGAGCTGCCGGGGAAGCAGGGACTCACCACCTGCCGCCCCTCCATCTCCAGCTTGCGCTGCCCGCTGAGGATCTTATGGCCCACGGTGCCTTGCACGCAGTAGCCAGGCATGATGACCTGCAGGGAGGGCGGCCAAGTCCTGCCTCGGGCTTCCACCCTGCCCATCTGAACCTGTACCCTTAACGGCCCCTTTCCTTTGCCAGTAGCTCCCTATCCCAGACCCCACTGCACCCGGGGGTGCTCAGGGGTCTCAGCACAAGCCCACCCAGGCCTGAGCACCACATCAGCTCAGGACACATCACTGCCTGCTGCAACAGGCCGACCCAAAGCAAGAGTCTGAGCCGCCGCGTGAGACACCGGGCCCCCCAGGTTACTGAGCCCTGTCCTGACAACCAAGTGTCCCCAAGCCAAACACAGCCCCCGCTCCCGCACCGCTCCGCCCAACCTCACCGGCCGGCCCTCCTGGGAGGCCTCTCACCATGTTCTTCTCATTCCCTGCCCACTTCCGGAAGATCTGCAGCGACTGGCCGGCGTGCAGCATGCCTGGTGTGGCGAACACCACCTGGGGGGCGGGGGGACAAGCAGGGCAGGAGCCCGCCTGTCAAAGAACCAGCACCGGCCATGGGCCCAGCTCCTCTGCCCTGAGCCTTCTGGCCCTGCACCTGCCACAGGCCCTACCTTCTGACCCCCACCTCTTTCCCCCAGCACAGCGCACCCCACTTCCTGAGGGAGAGCTGCAGGCAAAGTCCCCTCACCTGTCCCAGACCCGGAGGAGGTGCCGTGTGTGGACAGTCAGCACACGCCCCAGCCCGGGGCAAACACGACTCAGCTACAACAGGCACCAGCTAGACATCCCCAGCCCCTCCTGGCCAGGGCCTCACCATCGGACCCGGGTTGTCAGCAAATGCTCGGTCGAAGGCTTTGATGTGCTTAAATTCAAACATGTTCCTCTGGACAAAGGTCTTCCGGATCTTCTGGTTGGTCCAGGTTATGAAGAGCTTGTAGTAGTGGTTGGCCTTCTCCGTCAGGCCCGTCGAGAAGTAAATGGGCGCCTTCAGGTTCATGCGCTCCCTGCGGACAGTGCGGGGGCCACATGGAGGACGCTGCCAGGTAAGGACCAGGCCACGTCACCCTTCACACCTGCAGCCTGGGGCGTGTCTGGCGAAGAACAAGTCCCTGATGCCCCCACCTCGGCCCACTTCCTTCTATAAAACGCTGGTTCTGATGGAGGGGACCCAGAGCACATGGTTCAGTGGGGGGGCCCGGTGTGGGAAAGCACAACACAGTCCTCCTGGTTTGGGCGGGCACCCCCACAGGTATCAGACACCCCGACCTGATAGCTGCCAGGGATACAGGCTGTGTTCTGCCTAGAGCCAGACTGAGGACCCTCCCAGGCTGGACACAGGCATCCCACGGATGCCCACTTAGGCCAGGGTTCCCAGAACCCAGTCTGGCCGCACCTACCAGAAGGTCTCCAGCAGGATGCAAAGCTCCTGAGCGCGGCCCAGGGCAAACACAGGGATCAGCACCTGCAGGGGGAGGGCGAGGCGGGCTCAGGCAGGAGTCCCTGGCAGCGCTGCCCACCCAAGTTAAGCCCACATCTGACCATAGTCGGCAGGCAGCCGTGCCCCATGGCTGCCTTCTCAGGGAGCAGCTGCTCTACAGACCGGCCCCGCTGGGAGCCCAGATGGTCAGAGGCTGCGTCCACTGAGAGCTCATAGCCAGGCACCCCTGAGAGCCAGAGGCCCTTTGTGAACTACAGGCAAGGCCCCCATACTTGCCAGAGAGTCCTGGCCAGTCCCGGTCTGGGATCTGAGGTGACAGGTGAATAAACACCCCACTAGTCTTCAGAGAAGTTTTTCTTCTTAATGCTGAGCAAGTCTCCCTCCCCGCACACCCAGAACGCACGGCACTCGTCTCCTGACAGGCCAGACGTGGCCTGAGGACTGTGCAGCACGGTCAGGGTGGGCACATGGCCCAGAGACCTGCCTGGCACCTGGCCTGCACCAGCTACCTTCCCGCCACGTTCCACGGCTTCGTGGACTTTCTTCAGAAAGTCTCGCTCCCGGCAGCGTTTGGAGTCCCGGATGGTCGTGGCGTAGGTCGATTCTGTGATGAGCAGGTTGGGACGGCACTTGTCAATCCAGGCAGCGCTGCAACAGAGGTGGACGTGGCCGGAGGTGGGCGTGGCCGGAGGTGGACAACCCAACGTGGCTAGGAGCGACACAGTGGACCCCAGCCACGGCTTCCCTGGACCCACGGGCAAGCAGCGCTCTGGGGGAGACAGGAGGAAGAGACTCTGCCGGGCACAGAGGACATGTGGCAGAAACCAACACACGGACTGCCCAAGCCCCCAGCACATCCACAAGCCTCACCGTACTCCTGAGGGTCCCCGCAGGATGGAACAAACACATCAGCTTACTCACCCCAAATGCCGGTCCGGGGTCATATTATAATCGCCCTGGCAAAGAATGTGGCAGTGAAACGGGTGCCCCTCTCCCCAGCCAAGCGGTAGCCCCTGTCCCCCACGGGCTTCCACTGACCGTGTAGACCACCGACTCTGAGCCCACTTTGATCTGGAACATGGCTGCCCCCAGCACGTGGCCTGCATAGTAGGCCTTGATTTCAAGCTCGCCATCCACCTACAGAGGAGAGGACTCGGTCAGGTCTTCAGGGTAGGCTGGGCAGGTGGTCAGCTGACGAGGGTGGCAGAGGGACCAAGGGGGCGGACACCGGGGACGGCGGAAGGGGAGAACACGGCTCCAAGCCTTCATCATGTCCCGCTCTCACCGGGTCCAGTTCTCAACCAACAGCAACAGGACACGAGGGAGGAGCTGATGCCACAGAAAACAAGAGAAACGACCGTCTAGAGAAGCAGACTCAGGACTCCCAGAGTTTTCAGACCCAGAGTTTAAGGGCTATGATTAACATATTCAGGAAAATGAAAGATAAAATTAAGAATGTTGACCAGAAAACTAGAAATTATTTTTAAAAGCAGAAATTCTAGGGGCACCTGGGTGGCTCAGTGGATTAAGCCTCTGCCTTCGGCTCAGGTCATGGTCTCAGGGTCCTGGGATCGAGTCCCGCATCGGGCTCTCTGCTCAGCAGGGAGCCTGCTTCCCTCTCTCTCTCTCTGCCTGCCTCTCTGCCTACTTGTGATCTCTGTCAGATAAATAAATAAAATCTTTAAAAACACACACACAGACCATGCAGTCAAGCTGAAAGTAAAACCACGGAAAAAGACACGCTGTGGCAGTAGTCAGACGGGGAAGGTGAGGATGGCAAGAACAGACTTGGAGGTGGAAAGTGCTATTAAAGATAAACACACGTCGTGCTGACACTAAGTCCAAGCAGAAATACCTGAAAATACACAGATACCTACGAACAAGCAAAACCTACTGACTCTAAGGAGAGAGAGACAAGCCCACGATCTCTGTGACACGCGTCACCCCATGGGACCGCATTTCCCTGCTGAAAACCTTCACTTCCTCGCTGACCCACACACAACAGTCACTGAGGCAAAACCCTAACCCACAGGCCAGTACCGGCTGCCCTTCAGGGCTTGTCCACTCAGTGTCCAGTCTCTGCCCGCCACCGCCCCAGCCAGTGCCCCCTCTCGGGCGCAGCCAGGCACAGAGCCGGGAGAGCAGCGGGGGTCCCACAAGCTGGATGGGCGCTTGGCACGCTGCCTTGTGTACCCGAATCTGGGCCGGGACCCACCGCATGCGCTTGCCCCCTGCTGCCTCCTGGTGGACAGCACCCGACCCAGGCTGAGACGGGGTCCGCGAGGACCCTGACCTGGACCGTCTGGTGGAGGTGCACAGCTACCACCTTCTTCATACAGTCTTTGATCATCTGCGACGTGAAGAAGTTGGCCTCGCCCTTCTTGTCCACGGCGATCTTGCGGTAGTCCTCCAGCAGGATGGGGCAGATGGCCTGGGTGGGGTGGGTCATGTAGATGGGCCCGTCATAGCCCACCATCTCGCTGAAGTAGGGGAGGGCCCCACAGTGGTCCAGGTGGAAATGGCTGCGGGGGCAACACAGGTCAGCCCAGGGCCACTGCTCCCCAACCAAGCCTGCCCCCTCCACAGGCCTCCACACCAGCAGAGCCTCGGGGTCATTCCACCCAGTCATTCACTTGTACACTGACTCCCTCGTGCGCATCAGATGCCCACCTCAGTACCCCAGAGTGACAAAAACTACTACCGTCCTGGAACTTGGAATCTAAATGTCCAATACATCAGTGGGCATTGACGAGATAATGCTCACGTCAGACAGACACATGTCCTATAGAGTAGTGACAAGAAGCTAAGAAGGGAACAGGGCATCGGACAGTCAGCATCTCTGGCGGATGGGCAGGAAGACCCCATGGCATGGGAACCACAGCAAGAAGGCACCGGGGCAGAGGGACGGGAGTGCTGCGTGTCCACGAATGGAGCAGTCCGGGGTGGGGATGGCCTCCCTGCCGTGAGCCGGTTGCCCAAGCACAGCCCCATTGTCCTGGGGCAGCTGGGGCTCAGGGCTCTCATCCGTGACACTCGGGGCAGAGCCAGTAGGCACACATGGCACATTGTGCCCCCTTGCTCCACCATGCAGACCAAAGCCCACCAAGGAGCAACCGAGGACACTTAGGTCTCAGGCAAACCATCCAGAGTCAGGGAAGGGCAGCTCCGGGGGCTTGCCACACAGACAACCTAGAGCAGAACCTGGGCCTGGGACACCCCACAGCCTGCAGCCTTCCCAGACCCTGAGTGGCTCTCCTGGGCTCCCAAGTCCTCAAGGTGGGGGCCGGATGCAAACCCACACAACACTAACAGCCGACTGGTGCCCACCTGATGATCACACAGTCCAGGAAGTCGGTCAGCCGGCCATTGCGGGTGATGTAGGAGAAGTCAGGGAAGCGCCTCTGGCAAGCCAAGAGAAAGGGTCAGAACACAGTTGCCCTGGGTCTGCCAGCACTCCGGAGAGTGGCTCCCAGGAGTGGGGAATGAGGGCAGAGGCTGAGTCTGGCCAGCCACAGCATGGCCACTGACTGCTCACAACCTCCAAGAACACACGGAGGGAACAAACTGCCAGAACCCATCACCCAGCCAGAAGGCCTGCCTGGGGACCACTGGGCTGCCCCATAACTCCACGGGAGCCCAAGAGACCCTGCTCTGGCACAAACCAAGCCTCCCACACGGGGTACTCCATCTGTCAAGTGATGGTGGGGAGCCTGCCAGGGAACGCAGTGACCCCAGGCCCACCTGCCTCCCGCCACTGCCCACTTTCCCAGAGCCCCTACTCCGAGGCTCTGAAGCCTGGGGCCCTGCTGAGAGCAGCACGGAGGAGCCGCTGAATGAGGTCCCTCCAGGCCGCCTCGCTCAGGACTCACGTCGTCACTGAAGCCCATGTGCATCCCGCAGTCCAGCATGACGTTCTTGCCCGCGATGGAGACCAGGATGCAGCTCCGGCCCACATCCTGGCCGGCCCCTGAAAAGCAGGAGGAGACAGGCTGCCACGCCACAGCCCTCTCCCCGCCGCTGCAAGCAACGGCCCCGCCCCAAGAACAAGGTCCAGCCACCTGCCTCACAAGCCCACTGGGAACTCTGGGTCCCTGACCCTGCAGAACCCTCGGTGGTCTAGGAAAGCCCCACGGCTGCTGTGCTGATGACGTGTGAGGCGAGCAGCAGCACCCCCGTCTCTACACTCAGGCCGGTGAAACGTGCAGGTCGGGGCCAAGTGCCAAGGCTGCCAAGGGAGCTCCACAGCACATGCCCTCCCCCACCACACCGCCAGCCTCAGGCCCTGCCACCACCACCCAGGTCAGATGGAACAAGACCCCCACTTCTTGAGGGGGCAGCCCACCTGCTGTGGCTGACAGGAACCTTCAAAGGCCAGGGCTGTGTAGCAGGTGCTGCTGGACTGTGGTCCTGGCACTTAACAGGGCCAAGCCGGCGCCCCACAGGGCATCACTCTCCCTCTTGGAAACTCCACTGGGGGCACACGTGGGCTATGGAGCCCTCTCCCCAGGACCTACTCCCAGAAGGCATCAAGCATCTCCAGGTGGTGCCCCTGCAGAGGGACGCCTGTGTGGCTTTAGCCTAGCCATGGGGAGACCTGGCCCGAGCTGTCCAGCAATGACCAGTTACAGTGGCCACAATGCAGATGGCTCACTACCACATCCCCGCAGGGCACCCAGAGCCCAGAACTTAACCTGCGTCCTACCCACGTTCCTGACTTCAAGCCCTACCCATCTGTTCCAGCCCCAGCAGGCCGCATTCCAGCCACCTCCAGCAGCCCGAGAAGAAAGGCACACAACCTTGCAGGGCCTGATGATAGCAAACGACCCGTTTTCCATCTTGATCCTACAATCTTCCGTCTGCCAGCCAGAGTCAGCGCCTTCTGTTAGCGCCATGCACATCAAGGTGGCCCAGAGCAGGACCCAGACTGGTCCTTGAGAAGCTTCAGTGACCCGTGAACAGTAGGTGACCCCAGCCAAGAGCTTCGTCTGCATGCCTCAGGCCACCCAGCCAAAGGCCTGGAGCTCTCTCATAAGCCTGCTCCTGCCCCAGCAGAACAACGTCAGGGTCTCAGCTGTCTGCTCCCTGCTGCACCTCTAGCCCTCGAGCTGCACCCAGCGCAGAGGCCCTCCAGACATTTGTGATGGGGTAAAGGGAGGACTGCCCCTCTTTACAGAGGATGTGAAGGCACAGAAGTCATGGGATCACCCCATGGACACATGGATCCTAAGCATGGAGCCAGGAATGGTTTTTCGGACTCCAGAGCTCGGTTCTTACGCACTGACCTCTACTCCCAAGGAGAATCACAACCACCCCAGGGAGCAAGGAAAGTGGCCCCTACAGGGCTGCAGATGTGGGGGAACAGAGTCTAGAGCACACACAAAGAGGCAGGACTCAGAAGAAAACAAAGATGACTTCATGTCTGCGAAGTTTGTGTTTCGAGGAAAGGAGACAATGACCATGTGGATAAGACACACACTGAGTCCATCAGGTAGAGTTTAGGCCCTGGAGAAGATTAAGGCAGGGGAGGGGACACAGAAACTCCCAGATCCACACCAGGGGGAAGTCCTCCTTAAAATGACTTCTGAGCAGGGTGGAGAGGGACAGCCAGGAGATGGGAGGGGCGGCCGTGCAAAGCCCGTGGGGCAGGAGTGACCCAGGCCTCTCTGCACCTGGCCCACATGACCAGCGAGCCAGGAGGCAGAAGCTGGCAGAGGAAGACAAAAGAGGAGTTCTGCTTTGACCGTGCTGTGGCCTTGGGAGCACACCCAGGTGCAGACTGGGGTAAGAGAAGCAGCAGAAAGACCTGCTGGAAGAGAGTGGGTGGTGAGAGGGCCAAATTGTGAAGGCGCAGGATCCGAGGAGGCCCCTGGAGGGGCGCCAAAGGCAGGGGCGAGTGGGGTCACAGCAGCCAGAGGGGCACCCGTGCCAGAAGCTATGAGAGGCTGTTGAGGGAGGGATCTGTCCGGCTCCGGACCCCTGGAGCCAGGATGTGCAACAGCTCAGTGTCCCCACGCGCGCCGGGGGTGCTGCATGATGGCGGACTCACAGCGCGAGGACGCAGGCAGAGCTGTGCGAGCATCTGCACAGGCACACGCTCCCCACGCACGGCCCAGTGTGGGAGGCAGGGTCCGGGGCGGCCCAGTGTGGGAGGCAGGGTCCGAGGCAGGGTCCGGGGCAGCCCAGAGCACAGCGCAGGAAGAGTGCCCAGAGAGCGCTCGAGGGCTGGCCTCCAGAACGCGACCTGATAACCCCCGTTGTTCCTGGGGCCCGGGCTCTCGGCGACCTTCCCCACTCGGTGCTCTGCACTCTTTGGGCTTTCATACCGTCTACAAAACGCAAACCTTCCTTAGAAGCAAAACAAAACCAAACCGCCGCAGAGCCCCGGTGAGCCAAGGCTGAACGGCGCGTGGACGGCTGGACTGGGCGAACGGGAAGCCGCAGGCACCGGGTGCGAGACCGATGCAGGAGGGCAGCGAGGGCCACGACAGGCACCAGGGCACGTGGACAGAGGCCGGCGCGGCGAGGACGCAGGCCGGGGCCCTCGGGGTCGGCGTCCGGAGGGCGGACCCACCCTCCTCTCACGGCGAGAAGAGCTGGGGACGCAGCGGCACAGCAGCGGCCGACCCTCGGGAGGCGGAGCCGGCCCGAGACCTCCGCGGACGGCAGCCGCGGGCCTGCGACCCCGGCCAGGCCTCGGAGCCCCCCCGGCTCGTCCCCGGACCACCGCCCCCCCGCGCCCGCGAGGCCGGCCGAGCGCGCCTCACTCACCCAGGGGAGTGACCCTGATCTCGGGCATGCTGCCGGGCGCGCTCCCACGCCCGCAGCCTCTGCCCGCACCGAGCCGGCAGAACCACCGCGGCCGCACGACACCCAGAACCGGGACTCCGGCGCGCCGTACCCCGAGCCGCGGCGACGTATCGCGCAGGCGCAGCCCCAACGGCGCCAGCTTCCGGTGCGCCCGCCGGAAACGCCTGCCCACGCGTCGAGCCTCCGGATTGGGCAGCCGGTAACCAATCCCGGGCGCCAGGGAGGCGGCCGGGGGCGGGGCAGCGGGTCCAGCGGCAGCCGCGGCGGGGGGCGGCGGCTGCGGCGGCGGCGCAGGTGAGCCGGAGGGCCGCAGGCTCGGGCCCCGGGCGGGGAGCAGAGCTCAACCGAACTGGGCAGGTGGGCCTGGGCGTCGCCAAGGGGCCAGGCGGGGGAGGGGGCGACCGAAGGCCTGGCTTCCGCGCCGCCCGGGTCCCGGGCCCCTGCTTAATCCCTGGGCCTCGGCTGGAGCGGGACCTGCCCAGGACTAGGCTCTACCCGAGCGCGGGGTCCGAGCCCGGCGCCACCCGGAGCTCCCTTCCCGAGCAGGACTTGCAGGGCTTCCCGGACAGGGCCTCAGTCCTACCCGCTGGGCCTGGGGGGTGTGGGGCTAGGGTGGGTGCCCTCTTCTCCCGAGGGCCTTCACCCTGCTGTCAGCCACAGAGGTGCGGCGCTCAGGCAGCCCTCCTGCCGAGACTTGACCTTGGGGTTGTGGGCTGACCCTGGGGGAGCCTTGGTGGTGCCCTGCATCACCTCCCCAGAGTTGGCAGGCTGCCTGGCCCGGGCTGCACAGCCCGTGTCCTTCCTGTTGTTAGCAAGTTCTGAAAAGCTCCCAGCAGCTCCTCTGCGCTGCTGGCTCAGGTTCTAGACAGGAAGGCCAGGCGCACAGGATGTCTGGTGTCCAGGAACGTAGCCCTGAAGGCCTCAGGGATGGAAGACAGGCCCTGAGAGAGGGGAGGGGCGTGCCGGAAGTCTCTGGAGCTCCCGGTCTTCCTGAGGCCAGGCACCACTGTCCCCCACACCTGAAGACAGGATGAGCTCACCTCTGGGGGCTCCGCCCAATGCCAGGAGCCTCCAGGGCCTCAGCAGCCACTAGGCCCCATCAGATGCCCCTGGCATCCTGGGTGGCGAGTTGCAGCTGAGTCCCCAGGGACTGTCAGAGCCCACCCCAGTGCCAGCCCTGGGTGCCCAGGACAGAGGCTGGGTTACCCAGTGGCACCCATTCAGTGTGTGGGCACTTGCGTGTTTATGGAGTGAGTGTATGAATGTGAGCAGAATCCAGGGTGGGACTCTGGCCTCAGGCACTTCCGGAAGGCTCCTTGGGGCTGAGGGAGGGCCTTGTGGCTGTCTTCAGACCTTTGGCCCAGCTGCCCTTCTGTGTGGCACCTGAACCGCTCCAGCAGGAGGGAAACGATCGGTGTCTGTCAGGCCATGCTGACCTTGGAGCCTCTGCTCTGGCCCAGGATGCAGCAGAAAAGCCAGGAAGCGCCCAGCCCACCTGGCCACCCTTCCCGGCCCTCCCCGCCTTCCATAGTACTTACTTTGTTTTTACCTACCGTGTTGGACTTTCCCGACTTTCTCCAAGAATATCGCCCTGACAGGCAGGGCTGGCTGTTTGTCTCATGGGCCACCCACCCTGGAAGGATGCTTGGCTCCGGGCAGAGACGTGGCTCTGGTGTTTGACTCTGGTGAGAGAAACAAACAATAAATGAGCCAAAAAACGTGAGTGAAGATGTTTGCCATTGATAAGATGTAGCAGAGTGGTTTGACAAGGCTGAGTGACAAGGAGGGGCCGTGCTAAGGTCTGTGGGCACGTGTTCCAGGCCCAGGGCAGCATTGGTCTTTGTGTCCGATCTTGTGGCCCAGGCAGAGGGAAGTAGGCTTCTGGGGAGAAGGGCACTGACGCAGGCACGGGGCCCAATGTGGGCTTTTAGTGGGGGGCAGCCGGATCCCAGCAGTTGTTTTCTGACTGCTCTCGCCTCCCCCCCCAAAACAGTGACCCAAGGAGTGAGCTGACTTGTAGGGAGACAACCCAGCAGCCTGACCTCCCACGTGTTCCGGCGCATAGTGAGAAATGGATGGCTTGGAGTCGGACTTCAACCTGAGGGTCGTCTTGGTCAGTTTCAAGCAGTGTCTCAACGAGAAGGAGGAGGTGCTGCTGGATCACTACCTTGCCGGATGGAGGGGTCTAGTCAGGTGCTTGGAGGGGCACCGCCTCGTGGCAACCCCCCCCCCCCATGTGTTGTGCTGGGCACAGCCGACTCCCGCCTGCCTGGGGCTGGTCAGCCGCTCTCCCTCGCCCCTTGGCAGGCAGCTCCTGCAGGGGCGCATGTGCTCCAGGAGGCGGGGTGGGGGGCGGTCTCCCCTGCACCTGGACTGAACTCCTGCTTCCCCTTGAGCAGGTTCCTGAACAGTCTGGGTGCCGTCTTCTCCTTCATCTCGAAGGATGTCACAGCGAAGCTGCAGGTCATGGAGCGTCTGCGCAGTGGCCCCCAGCGGGAGCACTACAGCAGCCTGCAGGCCATGGTGGCCTATGAGGTAGGCAACCAGCTGGTGGACCTGACGCGGCGCTCCCGCCACCCGGACTCGGGCTGCCGGACGGTGCTTCGGCTGCACCGTGCCCTGCGCTGGCTACAGCTCTTCCTGGGAGGCCTGCGCACCAGCCCCGAGGACGCCCGCACGGCTGTGCTCTGCACCGACTCCTACAACGCCTCGCTGGCGGCCTACCACCCCTGGATTATCCGCCGGGCTGTGTCTGTGGCCTTCTGTACGTTGCCCACACGCAAGGTCTTCCTGGAGGCCATGAACGTGGGGTCCCCACAGCAGGCTGTGGAGATGCTGGGCGAGGCCCTGCCCTTCATTGAGCGAGTCTACAGTGTCTCCCAGGAGCTTTATGCCAAGCATTCCCTGCTGGATCTGCCCTGAGGGCCAGCAGGCCGGGGCCGGGGTGGGGGAGGGGGCAGCCAGCACCCATCAGTCCCCCCACAGAGTTCTGTGGGTGCCCCAGGAATGGGAAGAACACTGTCCTCCGCTCGCTGAGCTTGATTGGAGCCCCGGGCCCAGCGTGGCCCACCCAGGCCCTGCTTCAAGCCTGCGGTGCACAGGCCACGGCAGAGGACGCGGGCCCCGCAGTCTACTCCTCCCCTGTCACCTCGCTCTGCCGGGAGCATCTCTGCTTTACTCTCAGCTGAGATATACATGTGTCCAGTCGGGCCTCACCCAGATGGCGAGGTGCAGAAGGCAGGGCAGGTAAGGGGCAGGATCAGCATTCATGGGAAACCCAGAGAAGCTGCCCCTGCCGCGAGCCGAGTCGGGAAATGGGGCAAAGTTCCAAGGCCCTGTGGCACAGAGACCTCATCCTGCTTGCCGGCAGACACATTCAGCAGGTGCCTGTCCATCCCTGGCCCACCTCAGTGTCCGCACCCAGGTACTGCTGGGCCCCTCCACGAGGGGCTGGCCGTCCCCAGGACAGGGCTAGAACCCCTGGGCAGCCGTTGGCAACGCAGGCTCTCTCCCCATCGCTCATCTCCTTATTAGCCAGGGACCCACATGTCCTTGGCAGCAAGAGCCAGGAGCTGAAGCCCTGAGTGGAGGCCTGCCCCGCCTCTCTGCACTCTCATCAGCGGCCACGCCGTCCGTCAGGTGCTCCCCAAGGTAGCTGCCTGTGAGTCTGCACAGCACAGCCCACAGCTCTGCTGGTCCAGGGCTAGCCTCTCCCTCCCCGTCAACCGGCAAGAGGCTATGTTCCCTCCTCCCTGCCCCACAGAGCTCAGGAGAGCCAGAAAGAGATGGCTCACGGAGGGAGCCTGGACTAGAAGCCCAGCCGACAGGCCAGCCGTCACCCAGCACTTGGGGGCCTGGCCTCTTCTACTGGCTCTTCACTGTGAGCTCAGGCCCTCGAAGCCGAGGGGACCATACCCACCACGCAGCAGACGTGCACACGTGTCAGCCGGCAGAGACCCTGGGAGAGTAATCAATCGGGTGATGGTTTTTCCAACTTCAATAAATGCCACTTACAGAGCAGGCAGTGTCCTCTAGGTGGAGGTAATCGTGCGGCGGCAGCTGCTTCCCGAAGGGAGGAGGGATGTGACCCCACGCTTCAGCCACGGGGACGTGAGGCCTATCCTGGCCACCATGGGGCAGGGGAATGCTACCTGTCTGTGCTTGTGTCCCCCGAGCCCCCACCAAGGTCCATGTCATTATCTACATTTTGGGATATGCCCACATTTGGACATTTTGGGGCTGGGTTGGAACGGCAGGTGTGAGGCCAGCTGGACAGGCTGTAGGGACAAGACAGACCTTCCCGGCCTGCGGCCTGTGCAGGGAGCTGTTCTGAGCCTCAGCAGTGGTTGGGACAGAAGGAGGATCCGTGTTGGGCAGCATGCTCTTGGACACCCCAGGGTCAGACCCAAACAGTGTCCAGTGCTGGGTCCCCTCCGCCACCTCCAGGCCTGCTGCTTGGGCCTGTCCCGCACGGACCACAGCACTGTGTGGTGCCCACAAAGGCAGGTGACCGTGAAGGCTGCTGTGTGCACCCGTGTGCATACGGGCATGTGGGAGCCACACACGGCAAGTGTGAACTGTGCGTCGAGTGTGTATTCTGCACACACACGTGCATGCCTGAGCACGCCGTGCAGCTTGGTCCCTCCCCACGGGCAGCAAAGATCAGATCCCAGACCATCTCCAGTAAACATTCGCCAGGGTTGAGACCACCCAGAGCTCCCACTCCACTGCAGGGGTGTCGGTAGCCTCCCTCGTTCCTCTGGGTGCCTCATGGGCACCCCCACACCTGAGCGTCGTGTCACATCCCTGGGGCACCCAGAGCCTAGGGAGGAACTGCAGCTGGCACGTCGGTTGGGCTCACCTGCACACACCTGGTGCTGACCCAGCTTCAGAGGCCCATTTGGTTACAGCCTTTCCTCCCTTGTTTGCATACACAGCCCTGCAATCCCCGCTGTGCCCTCTGTCCCCCGAGGGAGGCACCTGCTGTGTTTAAGAGCCCAGGCAGGGTATGGGCAGATCCAGGCTCAGGGTCCCTGAAGTTTCTGTCCTCAGACCCCGAGCAGAGCGACAGCCCAGACCTTCAAGTTGCACTGTCCTCCCACAGTCCCCATCCTGGGAACCACCCACCCACCCCCGCCCCAGCCCAGCCACAGGATGGAGAGCCGGCTGCTGCCCTGCTGGCTGGTCGCCCTGAGCCTGCAGGGGTAGTCATGCCCGCATCCCCCCCTCCCCCGCACCCGTCCCCCACTACCAACAGTCCTGCCCAGGGCTGGAAAATGTGTTTTTGTCCCTACTCCTAGGGACACCAGTACCACCTCCAGGCAGCTGGAGACCCCAGGACCCTCTAGCAGAGAAGTCCTGAGTGTCCTTTCTCTTTTCCAGGAAAGGGGAGGGTGCAGAGGAGCTTGGGCACAGCCAGCTAACAAGGTCATGGTCCGTGGTTGCTCAGAGCCTGCCTGCCCAGGTCACTGTCAGCCAGAGAGCCTGGTGGGTGGCATCAGGACCAAAGAGCGCGAGGAGCACAAACCCACCCACTGGGCCCAGGAAAGCAAGGGTGTCCCCGGGGCCCCTGGGCTTGGCAGGTGAGGACACGTGAGGATTTTGCTAAGCAAATCCTCTGCTCTCCCCTGCCCCAAGTCATTGTATCGGGGCCCCATTCTCTCATTCACCGGCCCCGCTGGAAGCTGGCACCTGCTATGCTAGGCTGGACTCTCCTGGGCCTCACGGCTCTCTTGGGCCTCGGGGCAGGCGCCCCACTGTGCTTATCCCAGCAGCTCAGGACGCAAGGGGACTACATGCTGGGCGGGCTCTTCCCCCTGGGCACAGCTGACGATGCGGGTCTGGGCGGCAGGATACAGCCCAACGCCACTGTGTGCACTAGGTAGGGAGGTGGTGGGGGAGAGGAGGGGAGGGCTCGGGTCTGGGGGGCTCCCAAGTGGGGACAGGGTGTTGGCCGCCCACAGCTCTGTGTGGCCCCAGGTTCTCGGCCCTCGGCCTGCTCTGGGCGCTGGCCGTGAAGATGGCCGTGGAGGAGATCAACAATGGGTCCGCCCTGCTGCCGGGGCTGCGTCTGGGCTGCGACCTCTTCGACACGTGTTCAGAGCCCGTGGTGGCCATGAAGCCCAGCCTCATGTTCATGGCCAAGGCGGGCAGCTGCGACATTGCCGCCTACTGCAATTACACGCAGTACCAGCCCCGCGTGCTGGCTGTCATTGGACCCCACTCGTCCGAGCTCGCCCTCGTCACCGGCAAGTTCTTCAGCTTCTTCCTCATGCCTCAGGTGTGCCCCCGACCCCCCGGGGCCCCCGGCCCCCGCCAGCCCCACCCGCAGGAGGCCCCACCTCAGGAGCTGCTCGCTGTCCCTGCAGATCAGCTACGGGGCCAGCACCGACCGGCTGAGCAACCGGGGGACCTTCCCGTCCTTCTTCCGCACGGTGCCCAGCGACCGCGCGCAGGCCGAGGCTATGGTGGAGCTGCTGCTGGAGCTCGGCTGGAGCTGGGTGGCTGCGGCGGGCAGTGACGACGAGTACGGCCGGCAGGGCCTGAGCCTCTTCTCCAGCTTGGCCAACGCCAGGGGCATCTGCATCGCGCACGAGGGCCTGGTGCCGCTGCCGCCCGCGGGCAGCCTGCGGCCGGGCTCCGTGCAGGACCTGCTGCGCCAGGTGAACCAGAGCCGCGCGCAGGTGCTGGTGCTCTTCTCCTCCGCCAGCGCGGCCCGCGCCCTCCTCGGCGACAGCATCCGCCGCAAGCTCTCACCCAAGGTGTGGGTGGCCAGCGAGGCCTGGCTGACCTCAGACCTGGTCATGACGCTGCCCGGCTTGGCCACGGTGGGCACCGTGCTTGGCTTCCTCCAGCAGGGCGCCCCCATGCCCGAGTTTCCGTCCTACGTGCGCAGCCGCCTGGCCCTGGCAGCCGACCCCGCCTTCTGTGCCTCGCTGGACGCTGAACAGCCAGGCCTAGAGGAGCACGTGGTGGGGCCGCGCTGCCCGCAGTGTGACCACATCACGCTGGAGGATGTATCTGCGGGGTTGCTGCACCACCAGACCTTCGCCGCCTACGCGGCCGTGTACGGCGTGGCCCAGGCCCTTCACAACACACTGCTCTGCACTGCCTCAGGCTGCCCCCCGCGGGAGCCTGTGCAGCCCTGGCAGGTAAGGGCAGGGAGCCCCCACCCCCACCGCCCGTGCCCTGGAGGAGGAGTTTCCGTGCGGAGTTAGGGCCGGAGGCAGCTGCTGGCCCAGCACTCCCCACCTGCTCCCACCCACCCCCCAGCTCCTCGAGAACATGTACAACATGACCTTCCACGCACGTGGCCTGGCACTGCAGTTCGATGCCAGCGGGAACGTGAACATGGATTATGACCTAAAACTGTGGGTGTGGCGGGACCCGACACCCGAGTTGCGCACTGTCGGAGTCTTTAACGGCCGCCTGAAGCTCTGGCACTCCCAGCTGTCCTGGCACACACCAGGGAACCAGGTGAGCCCCCCTCACCCAGGAACAAGCTCTAGCTCTGTCGGGGGGGATGGGTGGGGTCGGGAGGACGGGTTGGGGGGACCATCCCTAGTCTGGGGGCACGCCCAGCCAAGCACAACCTGAGCCCCAAGGCCCTGTGCCAGCTGCCTGTGTCGCAGTGCTCCCGGCAGTGCAGGGAGGGCCAGGTGCGCCGAGTGAAAGGCTTCCACTCCTGCTGTTACGACTGCATGGACTGCAAGGCCGGCAGCTACCAGCGCAGCCCAGGTGAGCAGCTCTCCCTGGCCTGCCTGAGCTGAGGTAGAGTGGGGACCAGGGACACGTGCGGTCTGCGTCCTGGCTCCACGGCCGACTCTGAGGCCAGAGCAAGTGGGTGGGAGTGAGGCCGAGGGGCCGGTGCCCCCCCCCAGTGCCCCTTCTTTCCTCCCACACCACAGATGACCTCCTCTGCACCCAGTGTGAGCAGGACCAGTGGTCCCCAGACCGGAGCACACGCTGCTTCCCCCGCAGGCCCACGTTCCTGGCATGGGGTGAGCCAGCCGTGCTGGTTTTGCTTATACTGCTGGGCCTGGCGCTGGGCCTGGTGCTGGCAGCCCTGGGGCTCTTCATCTGGCACTGGCACAGCCCACTGGTTCAGGCCTCAGGTGGGCCATGGGCCTGCTTTGGCCTGGCCTGCCTGGGCCTCGTCTGCCTCAGCGTCCTCCTGTTCCCTGGCCGGCCAGGCCCTGCCAGCTGCCTGGCCCAGCAGCCACTGCTCCACGTTGCACTTACTGGCTGCCTGAGCACACTTTTCTTGCAAGCGGCCCAGATATTTGTGCGCTCGGAGTTGCCACCCAGCTGGGCAGAGCAGCTGCATGGCCGCCTGCAGGGGCCCTGGGCCTGGCTGGTGGTGCTACTGGCTCTGCTGGCAGAAGCGGCACTGTGTGCCTGGTACCTGGTGGTTTTCCCGCCAGAGGTGGTGACGGACTGGTGGGTGCTGCCCACGGAGGCACTGGTGCACTGCCGTGTGCGCTCCTGGGTCAGCTTCGGCCTGGTGCACGCCACCAATGCTGTGCTGGCCTTCCTCTGCTTCCTGGGCACCTTCCTGGTGCAGAGCCAGCCGGGCCACTACAATGGCGCCCGTGGCCTCACTTTTGCCATGCTGACCTACTTCATCACCTGGATCTCCTTTGTGCCTCTCTTTGCTAATGTGCACGTGGCCTACCAGCCCACGGTGCAGATGGGTGCCATCCTCCTCTGTGCCCTGGGCATCCTGGCCACCTTCCACCTGCCCAAGTGCTACCTGCTGCTGTGGCGGCCGGAGCTCAACACCCCTGCATTCTTCCTGGGAGATGATGCCAGAGTACAGTGCAGCAGTGGTACTGGGGGGCAGGAGACTCGGGGCAAAAACAAGTGACCCCCGACCCAGGGACCTCACCCCAGTGAACCCAGACTTAGCTGCAATGTCCCAAACCAAGTTCCTATGAAGCAACCCCAGACTGTACCCCAGCTGCTGAGACCACCCCCAGCCCTCGATCCTGACTGCAGGCTGACTGCTGATCTTGACGCCACAGCGATCCTTGAACCTGAAGCACCCATTTGGGGCCCCAGAGCAGCTCTGCAGGTCTTAGACAAGCCCTGGCCAGGGCCTACCCATGTGACCCAGTCCCAGTGGTCCAAAAAAGAGGCCCATAGAAAGATTCCTCAGGGCTCCTGTAGCTCATGCCAAGAGCTCAGGAGAGCCCGCAACCAGATCACCTGAAGCTCACCAAGCTGGGCATTACTTGCCTGGCCAGGCCCAGCCTGGAGCCTCCAGTCAGCACCCCATCCAAGCATCACAGGAATGGGAGGTTAGTGGGTGGGCTGGAGCTGCTCTGACCCCTCTGCAGGGGCATTCAATTGACCGTGGGCCCCCAGAGTGGGACAGGAATGGTAAGTAGGGTGGGGATCCCACTTGGGGGAGGATGGGGAGCACACCCCACCTCCTCTTCTCTCCGTGGCCTGGCCTGAGCTGGTAAAATGGGGTCAGATGTCCAGCAGCACCGTGGACAGAGCCTGGGGTCAGCACCAAGGCCAGCACCCATAGCCAAGACCCCTGGAGCCAGGAGCTAGCACCACGGACAGAAGACCAGCCACTGGGACCCTGCCAGAAGCCAGGACCAGGGACAGAGCCCCGGTGCGGACCAGAGACCCAGAGGACAGCACCCGGCCAGTCCTCCGTCAGCTCTCAGCCAGGCCCTGGGGAGGCTGGACAAGCCTCCACACTCCAGCCTTCTAAGGTACCCCGGAGAAGAGAAGAGACACAGACCACACATCCGTCCCATAAAATTAAATGCTTTTTAGTCTTTAAAATAGCATTTACACAGAAGCAGCTCTATTAACTATCTGGACGGACACTCCGACTTGATACAGTATCTACAGCGCAGATGTGTGCAGGCCAGAAACGCCAGGAAGGAAGCGGCGTGAGAGGGTGGGCAGCCACCCGAGGGCAGCAAGGAGGAGCGGGCTGGCTACCCCCTCTTCCCCACACTCTGCCCCTGCAGCAGCTGTGTGCATCTGGGCCCCTTGCCCCTCAGGGTCACATCCCCACCACCACCAGCCAAAACACGTCCCCCTCCCATCTACCCCCTCGCCAACCCTCCCACTTTCAGATGGGACCTGTGTCCCTGCATTCAGTCTGAGACCCGGTGGGGGCGGGGTGCTGGCCACCACCTCCCCCAGAGCACACAGGCCAGGCAATAAATAAATAAATTAGATCCCTACCCTGGGCATCCACAGAGGAGCCTGGGGGCTCTGATTCCACCTTCAAGAAAGGCCAACCCAGCCCAGGCAAGAGTGGTGGGGCCTGTGATTTGAGCAAAGAGGGGGTGCAGGCCCACTAGCCACTCCTCAGCTTAGTCTGGGGCTCTGTGCACCGCTCTTTAGGCAAGTGGGGGGTCTCTGAGGCACACCCCAACGGCACAGGGTCTGTACGGACACAAGCTGCTCCAAATAGGAATGGACGGACTGCTGAACTCAGATCATGGTGGTCTGGGCTGCCGTCAGCCCCTCGCCCAGCCTGCTCCCACTCTGTCCAGGCCTGGGCCCCTGACATGGCCCCTTGCGTGCATGGAAGCACAGGCTGGCCTGACCCAGGACAGCCACCAATAAGGCAAGCTCACACGAGCCCCAGAGACAATGCCCTCCTGCAAGACCACCGGCTCCCCCACCTCGGGGCCGAGCTGAAGGCACTCTCTCAGTCACATGATGTCAACAAAAAATTCACAGGGGTTTCCCATGGCCTTCTGGAAGGACTGGCGGCTGCCTGTCAGCTCTGGGGGAACAGCAGCCAGCTCCCGGACAGGTGGCCCCCCTGGTGGCCCCCCCACCACTGAGTAAGCCTTTGTTAAGGGATACAGTGGGGGTAGCCCCGGGGCAGCAGCCGAGGCCTGGCTGTGTGGGCTGCTGCCCCGGCTGAGCTGGCTAGCCGGACGCTCCCGCCAGCTGCCACCACCGACCCCACTCGGCGCCGTGTGGTCCGACTCGCTGCCACTGCCCCCGGCTCCAGCCGCCCGGCGCTCCTTCTCACGGCCCAGTGCCCGCCGGCTGCTCCCGCCGGCGCTCCGGGTGGACCCGCTGCTTTTGCTTCCTGGAGTCAAGGACAGGGGACAGGAATGAGATGCTCAGTGTCATGCCACATCACTGCCAGGGTGACCGGCCATTGCCAGGGAGACCAGGGACAGAACCTGATGGTCTCAAGCAGGGTGGGTGTGGGAGGGGGCAGCCATGCAGACAGGAGAGCAGGGCTGGCCCCACTCAGAGAAGCAAGAGCAGCAGCAGCAGCAGGCCAGGGGGGGGGGGGGCAGGGCGAGCAGACGCAGGCAGGCAGGGACACTCTGGGGCCAGCTCAGTGCCCCCCATCTCACCCCAATGCCTGATCTTGCAGCTGAGAGCCTGAGGCCCAAGTGAGGCCCTGTGTGCCCGGTGCTCCCGTTGGCCATCCTGGGCCCCCCACCCCCAAGACCCACCTTCCGTCCAGCCCCAAGGCCCTGGCCAGTTGCTCAGCTCAGCCCCCGTCCTGGGCTCCCAGGAAGAGCGGGGACCCTGAGAAGGCCAACTGGCCGGGAACATGCCGAGAGGGACGCCGGGCGGGACCCTGGCTTACCGGCCCGGAGGGTCCACTCCGCTAGTCCTTCAGTCTAAGGCTTGCTCAGCACAAAGCAAGGGATAGCACGAGTTACACAGTGGGCCCAGCCCGGACACCCGTTCCCGCCTGCGGCGTGTGCCACCACCAGCTGGGCCTGTCCAGGATCTGCAGGCGCCCGGCACCGGCCTCCTCTGGGCCACCGCTGCCCTCTGACCTGCTCTCCTCTCCCCCTCCCTGTCTGCCTCTACCAGGCTGACTGCCTGACCTCTGTCCCCTGGCTCCAGTGACACCAACAGCCTCAGGCCACTCCTCTAACAAGCCCCCTCCTCAGGGACACCCCTGAGCTTCCTGCTCAGCTCTCCACACATCCTAGGGTGGGTCCCCAGTTGTCTGCGGGACTGTCCACCTCTGGCTCCAGGCCAGGTTGCAGGTGCTGGGGGCAGGTGTCTGTTCTCCATCACGTCCTGGGACCTCTCTGCCGTCCTTCCCCAGCCCATCTCCTGGCCTTTTGCTTCTGCTGCACCTGGAACATCAGCACCTCCACAACACACAGCCCCCAAGTCTGCAGAGTTCTCCCCATCCTGAACCACTCACCCCTTCCAGAAGTAGCTCACCCAGGGCCTCAGCACAGAGCAGGGAGGAGCGCACGGGGCAGGGGGGCGGGCACACACGGCAGAGCCAGGCGGCAGGGACAGTGGGGAGCTGGGCACCCAGCATGCTGGCTCTCACCTTCGCTCTGCTGACTTCCTGCGCTGCCGCTACCATAGCTGAAGCCAGGGTCCTGGTACGCAGGTGGGAAGCAGGGCGGGGGGCCCGGGTACTGGTAGGGGTAGCCCTGACCCAGGGGCCACGGGGCGGCCGAATGGGGCAGGGGGGCCAGCGTGTCCTGATCCGAGGCCCCGCTGGAGCCGCTGTTGAGGTTCAGGGCTGCGAGATCTGGCGGGAGGGGTGGGTGGGTGAGGGCAGTGTGGGTGGGCCCTCGCGGGACCCCCGGCCCGCAGCCCCCCACTCACTGCTGCACAAGTCCCCGAAGACGTAGTAGCACTGCTCCGAGAAGGTGATCTTGTTGACCGTGTGCCGCAGGAAGCCCCGCTTCAGCATGCTGCTGGCGTACTTGCGAGCCTCGCGCCGCTCCTTGAAGCCCTCCACGTGCGTGTACAGCCAGTCCACCACGTCCGCCCCTGACCCGGAGCGCACGTCAGGGCCCAGAGCCTGGGGCCCCGGCCCACCCGCCTGGAGCCAGCCCCGTGGCACCCCTCACCGATGACGGCGTTGGCGATGGTGATCTTGAGCCACATGCGGTCTCGGATCTCCAGGCCTGAGTCTGGCAGCTGCATGACGCGCACCACGGCGCCCATGTCACTCTTCACCGTCAGAGGCGTCTCCTCCAGTTCTGCAAGGCACAGCCCCTGCCTTCAGCCCTGAGCAGCCAATGGCAGGGAGGGCTGGGATGGGCCGTGGGGCCAGCTGTGGGGACCGCGCTCTGGGTCGGGTCTGTGGTCACAGAACCCGGGCCGTGAGGCTATCCAGCGACTGTGGGCTCCAATCCCACCACAGCACAGACCCTCACAGGGGCGGGGAGCAAGGGGGGTCAGGTCTTTGTCCCCTACCCCTGCAGATGCTTCGTCAGGATCTTGGGCCCAAACCCAGGTGAGGCCACGCCCCCACTCCACCCCTGCCCCCCCCTCCCCCCCGCAGACCAGAGCCCCACAGGGAGAGGCCTCCGCGCCCCCCACTCCGCGCTCGCAGGGCTGTTAGTCGTGTTAGCTGCAGGAAAGCCAGGTGGGGGCCAGGCGCAAGCCCTGCCTCTGCTCTCCGGGGGTGCCCAGGGCTGGCCTGACCCCTCCAGGCATCTTTCAACCCCACCACATGGCCACCCAGCTGGAAGGAGGGCATGCGTGAGGGCAAACAGACACGTGTCAGCCGCCACCGCCCACGCATAGGCCCTCCGCTGCAACAGTGCTGGGTGGGCGCCCTGGGGCCTCAGGTCCCTGCTCCCCTGAGCTGCCACTTACGTGGAGCGCCGGGCACAGAGCTGGTTAGTGAGGAGGAGCTGGTGCGTGTGACGGCACTGGAGCAGGGGCTCGTACCATAGCGTGGCAGGGCTCCGGTCAGCGCCGCCGTGTGGGACAGCCAGGCGGCGGGGTCGATGGGCCGTACCGGGTCAGCTGGGTGGCCGCCGTGTGGTAATGGACGGACGGACAGACAGACGGATGGATGGCAGCACACGATGGAGCACAGAGGCACAGAGGAGAGGACCTTCAGGCTGGGCAGGCGCCCTCACCCCCCCTCCCGTAGCAGCCCTGCTGGATCACTCACCCCTCGGGATGGTGAAGTAGCTCCGGGGGGTTGGGTCCCAGCACTTGGCCACCGTGAGGCTGATGGGCCTGTGGGGTGCAGCGGGTCACACAGGCGAAGCTGCAGGGGCCCCAGTCACGCCCCCGCCCAGCCCTCCACCTCACCCCGTCTGGGACACGACCTCCCGCAGCACCCCTCCACCTCACCCCGTCTGGGACACGACCTCCCGCCCACCGCTCCACCTCACCCCGTCTGGGACACGACCTCCCGCCCACCGCTCCACCTCACCCCGTCTGGGACACGACCTCCCGCAGCGCCCCTCCACCTCACCCCGTCTGGGACACGACCTCCCGCAGCACCCGCACGGCGTCGTCGTTGCTCATGTTCTCGAAGTTGATGTCGTTGACCTGGGGGGTGACGGGTTCAGCGCGGTGGCTCGGCGAGCTGGCCTCGCGGCACCCCCAGCTCCTCCCTGCCGCCCCATACCTGCAGCAGCATGTCCCCCGGCTCGATGCGCCCGTCGGCCGCCACGGCCCCGCCCTTCATGATGGAGCCGATGTAGATGCCGCCGTCGCCCCGCTCGTTGCTCTGGCCCACGATGCTGATACCCAGGAAGTGGTGCCTCTCTGCAGGGGCGAGGGGTGAGCAGGCGCCCCCTGAGGGGGGCAGCCCCGCCAGGGGACCCAGCACCCTGCGGGGGACCCCAAGAAGGCCTCACCCATGTTGAGAGTGACGGTGATGATGTTCAGGGACATGGTGGAGTCTGTGATGCTGCTGAAGGAAGAAGCCTGCAGGGCGACCCAAGTGAGGGCCGGGGGGCAGAGGCTTCATGGGGTGCCCCCCGCCCCACCCCGGCCCGGCCACCACCTACCCGGTCCGCCTGCCGCAGGCGCTGCTTCCGCCGCCTCCGCTTGTGCTTCCGGATGAGCCGCGAGGACGTGCTCTGCTCCGTGGAGCTGCTCAGGCTGGGGCAGGGGAGGGGCGGGGAGGTTAGGGGCCTGGCCCAGGACTGCAAGGCAGGGGCGGGGTGGGAGACAGGACGCCCCCAGCCGGGTCTGCCTAGGACGAGCTGGGGTAGAGTCTGCCCAGGATTAGGCTCCGCTCCGGTGTGGACACGGCCCCACCCACGTGACCCGTCCGGGCTCCGCACCTCCGTGCGGCACCACCCAGGCAAGACGAACACACAAACGCTGGGGAAGCCAGTGCACGCGAGCACCCACACGTCCGTGTATAGATACACGCCTGGAATCGCACACCCCCCACGCATGTGCACACATGCTGTTACACATCTGCACACCCACATGCGACAGGACTGTGCACGTGCCTGCTCACACACCCATGCAGGCACACGCATTACACACACACAGGCATGCTTGTGCACACCTGGGATATGCTTGCACACACATCCGGATGCACCCACCCACGCACACCTGTAACACCCGTGCACACATCTGCATGCACACACACCCACATGCACACACCCACCTGTAACGCCCGTGCACGCAGACCCACGCACACCTGTAACACCCGCACACACACATCCATGTGCACACACACCTGTAACACCCACACACGTATATCTGCGTGCACACACACCCACACACACCTACAGCACCTGCACACACACCCGCATGCACACACCCACGGACACCTGTAACACCCGCACATGTACATCCATGTGCACACACACCTGTAACACCCACACACGTATATCTGCGTGCACACACACCCACGCGCACCTACAGCACCTACACACACCCGCATGCACACACCCACGCACCGGCTTGTGTTGTCATCCTCATCAGAGTCGATGAAGCTGCTGGACTCGAGTTCGCTGCTCAGCACCGCAGAGGCACTGTCGGGGGGCAGCCCCAGGTCTCGCCGCCGGTCCCCCCTTGGGTGCCCATTGGTCCGGGCAACTGTGGGGACAGCAAGTAGGGGAGCTGGCCATGGAGTTCCCTATGTGGCCTTAAGCACCAACTGACCTGGGAGCCCGCCAGGTGACAGTGGGGCTGCTGGCGGGGGGAGTATCCCTGGGGTCCTGGGCAGACAGGCCTAGGACCTCCACTCTTGGACCCCCATTGGTTTGGGGGCACTACTGGGAGGAGGCAGGGTCGTAGGGTGCACCACGGGGTCCTGGTCATGTCTCGGGTGCGGCTTCGTTACCTTCCTCACGGTTCCGCCGTCGGGCTCGCTCCCGCCGGTGGCTGACCAGAGACTCCGTGCCGGTCTCATTGTCCATCCCGTCACGGCTGCTGGCTATGTTGGGGCTGTGCCCACCAGAGAGGGTGGGCTGGGGCAGTCGGCGCTGCGACACCCTCCCGGCTCCTTCCCTCCCACCCACCCACACACCTGCCCAGACTGGGCCTTCCTGCCCGCCCCTCCTCCACCGACCGCGGGTCCCTGCTTGGTCGCCTCTTCCCCTGACAGGCCTGGTAGGCAGCAGGCCCCTCAGGACCACCAGGCTCAGACCCCCCGCCCCGCCCCGTCCTTACTGGAAAGAGGGTGGCCGGGAGTCCCCGATGCCGCCCGTTCTCTCAAGAGGTGGGGGCCGGTCTGTGTGGCCATCCGTGCTCTGAGACCCGGCATCTGAGTGTGCGCCCTCGGCAAGGACCAGCTGCGGAGGACAGCCACGGCTCAGGGATACCCGCCAGCCTGCCCCCCACCCACATGGGTTCAGCCCAGCCCAGCCCCCTCCCTAGCCAACACCCTTCTGCCAACATCCCACGGACTCACCCAGGAGACCACTCGGCCGTTGAAGCAGGGCAGCTTGGCGTTATCATCAGAGATCTCCTCCTTCACGACCCTGTGGGCAGACAGTGCTGTGAGACCACGCGCGGGAGGGCTGGCTCCCACCAGCGGGCTCTGCAGGAAGACGCCCCCACACTCTCAGCCAGGGCGCGTGCCAGCCCAGGCTGTCCAGCCACATGCCCAGACGTCAGTCTGTGTGGATGCCCCTGCTGCAGCAATCTGATCTGGGGACCTGTGGACACCTCCCAGGGCCCAGGTCAGAAGGAGGTCCAAGCTCCCGACCCTCGAGGGGCAGAGGGTCACCTCGTCACCCCTATAATGCAAGCGTCTGCCCTGCTCTGTGTTTCTGTGCCCAGGGAATGTGGCTGCACGACAGCGGGGCTCTATCTGGCTTCTTCTGGCTTCTGGTCACCTCCTCACCCCCCCAGAGCCAGCCCCGCCCCAGAACAGGGCCTGATTCGCAACAGGCCTCAATACAGACATGAGGATAAGCAGACCCCACGAGCACAGGCAGGCCGCGAGAGGAGGGCACTCAGACCTGAACGTGCACATGGAGGGCAGGCCACCGCCCGCCCGGCCCGTCCCCCTGGCCGTGGAGACAGAAGCAGACCCCACTCTCTGCAACAGCCCAACTCAAGTCCTGCAAAGACAGCCAGGCACAGGCCGCTGGGCCCACTGAGAAGTCCCAGCCTCAGAGGCCCGCAACCAGCCCCTGGCCTGGTGGTGTGGGGGTGGGGACGGTACCCAGGCAGGACACAGAAAGCCAAAGCAATGCTAACGGGGTGGTAAGCCAGCGACACTGGGGTCAGCCACAGGTGGGGCATAGGGTCAGCTGTCAGATCCAAAGGGCTGAGGAAAGCAGCAGCCAGCATGCTTCCCAAGGGCCGTGCGGTGGGGCAGGCAAGGGTTATGGCCCAGATGCAGCCCACACTGTGGTCTCCTTGAGCCCCAGGGATCAGGGCAGGCAGGGCCAGGCCTGCAGCAGGAGGCACCCCAACGCCCTACCCTCCTCGAGCCCAGCCCTGCCCAACACAGTGGGATTTCCACATCGGGGACTCGGGCCCAGTAGAAAAACAGGAGCCAGGAGAACAGGCAGGAAGCAGCCTTGTGACCGGTTGAGCCTGGACACCGGGACTCTGCCAGTCCTGGGCAACAACAGGTGGCAGGAGGCCTCCACGGGGTGGGCACGCCACACTCCTCCAAGGGAGCGAGGCCCAGGTCCACCACCCACCATTCAGGCCCCAGGAGACAGGAGAGACAGGGCCAGCCAGGGCCGGAGGGGGCACCCTGCCAGTATCCCGCAGCAACCCTGACACACCCCTCTGCATGCCAGCCATGCAGGGAGCAGAGAGGCGGGCGGGAGGCAGGACGAGAAGACCCTGCATCTGCTGCTCCAACCAACGCAGGCATCACAGCTGAACAGAACAAGCCCCCCGGGGAGCCTGGGACCCAGCCCGGGACTCAGCTGAGGTCCCCCAAGAGGGGGCCACCAGAAGAAGACCTAAGGGGGCCTAGCTGGGGCTCTGCCAGCTGCAGCCAACAGACAGCCGTGCAGCCAGCCCTCCTGGGGCCCAGCAGGCTGAGAGCACGGGCTGAGAGTGAAAGCAGCAGCCGAGACTCGGGAAGGATGTGGCTCCTGTTCCACGGCCCAGGTGGCCCAACTTCCCCTGCCACTGCCAAGCCCCTGCCCTTTCTGATTCACCCCAGGGCCAGCAGATGAGCTGCCAGCCCTCACTGCACAGAGCCTGCCTGGCTCCCCCAGCGGCCGATGGCCCACCTGGCCAGGGCCTCCAGGTGACCAATCACCCAGGGCTGCCCGAGCCTCTGTGCCCCCCACCCCTGCATAAATGAGCCCCCAGAGCCCAGAGTCCCTGCTCCCCTGCCAGAGGAACCCAAGTCCCCCAGCCCAGCGCGACAGGACATCCCGCCTTCCACCTGGAGCAGCCGGGGTGGGGGGGCACCAAGGCCCCCACCCAGTTAGGCCAAAACAGCCAGCAGGTGGGGGTGGTGCCAGAGCCTCCAGGAGAAGGGCACAGGTGCCTTCCTCAGGATGCACGATGCTGCCCACCACTGCCCAGCATAATCTCTGGGAGCTCCAGGCAGAGCCAAGGGCAGGGGAGGCCTCAGTGGAGCCTAGGGGAAATGCCTCCCAACAGCTCTGGGGCTCCCTCCCTGGCCAGGCCTCACCAGGGGGAAAAGGAGACCTCGGAAACAGTCTCTGCTGACCCTCGGGGCGCCCGCCCAGGGGCACACACCCCCCCGCTGGCACCACACCCCCAACCTCAAAATTCCTGGCGAGATCCCAGTTAGCCTCAAACTTGTGGCTGTCCGGCCCCGCCCGCCACCCCCGCAGACTCGCCCTGGCAAGGAATCTGCCCAGAGCAGGGCCCTTAGAGCCAAGCACAGCCACAGGGGGACCCCCAGAGCTCCCAGAGGCCACAGCATGCCATAGGCCAACCCTTGCCTATCTTCAGAGGCACAAGGTGCCCCCACGAAACTCCTGCCACAGAGCAGGAAGATGGCAGAGCAAGCTCATACGCGACAGAGGAGATCTCAAAGAGAGCCCCCCCATGCCCCCACAAGTCAGGGATCCTCAGCTCCCACTGTGCCTCTGGCTGCCCCTTCCCCCCCAACCCCCCCGCCTCCTGACCCTAGAGCTCCCCCAGGCCGTGGCCCTGCAAGCTCCAGGACAAGGGGATCACGGTCCTCTATACCCTGCCATACGTGCCAAGGGTGCCTCTCTGGACCCTCCCAACACCACTGGGGGCGCTGAGCCCAGATGGACCGGCTGCAGAGGGCAGAGTGGGCCCTCGCCCAGGGAGGCTGGGTCAGGCCCAGTCCCCACCCGCTGCCCCGCCACCCACAGACAGAGGGCTTCAGAGACCAGAGCTCCTGGCCCAGAGATGGAAGTACCCGGGCGGCTGCCAGGCAGATAAGCTAGGTGCCAAGTCTATCCAGGCCTGGAATCAGCAAGGCAGCCCTGATAGCAAGGAACTCCAACCTCTGCCTCACATCAAAAAGCCCCAGACTCCTCCCTGTGCCACCGCCCGCCAGAGCCAAAGCTTGGCACCTCTGGGTCAGCCCACCATAGCCCCAGGGACCTTCCCCAGCTTTGCTGTGACCTGCATGGGAAAAATGGGAGGTAGGCACAGGACCCCCCACTCACTCAGCCAAAGATGGGAGTGGGACCCGGCGCAGAGCAGGTGGCCAGGGCCACACCTCAGACTCCCCTTTCCCTTACTAAGTGGCCAACCATGGCTGGGAATAGAGGCTCGGGGAACTCAAGGCCTGGCCTACAGTGGGATGGTAGGCTGGGGCAGGAGGCCCAGGCTCACCAGGGTGGTCCTCACAGCCCCTGATCTGAGACTACCCCTCTCATGGTGGGGCCACTGCCCAGCCCACCCAGGGTGGCCGAGAATGCACGCTCCCTCTCTGCCCCTCCCCAGTAGCAGTGGTTAGCAAGAAAGTCTAATTGTCCAAACTTCCCTCAGGCCTCCCAGAGAACTGCTGAATGGCCCCCGCTTGACCTGACCTGGGGCTGCCCACGGTCCATGCAAACCAGAGAATCCAGGAAATGGCCTCAATGTCAAAGTCCCGAGACACACTCACACACAAGGACACAGGCTGCCTGAGGGCGGCCAGGCACACCTGCTCAGCCCATGAGGCCTCTAAGTACCCCACCCTCCCCCAGCATTGCTGAGCTGGGGACTCAAGTTACCCACGGCTCTGCTGGGTCAGGCCTCAGACAGAGCTTCAAGCGTACAGCCGGCCTCCTGCTCACCATCCCAGAGGCCCTGCCTAGTGCAAGCGGGAAGTCCCCTCAGCCAAGACAGCCACCACTAGGGCTGGACATGGGGACATTGACCCAGAGGCTTCTGGTGTCAGCAGATGATCCAGGCTGCTCCCAGGAACCCAAGTACTGTGTGGCTCAACAAGCACAGAAGCCCAACAGAGAGCGCCCTTCAGGCGGGGGGGGGGGGGTGGGGGGGGGGTGGGGGGGGGGGGTGGGGGGGGGGGGGGGGGGTGGGGGGTGACAACCCTTATCCTCAACCTCTGCTTTACCCTCAGGACCCTGGAGGAGGGATCCAGGGGGAGGCTCTCTTGAGCCTCTGGAAACTTCCGCAGACTTCTACAGACAAATCTGTGCTCACTAGAGATCACCTCTCTTCCCGTGCTAATTACAGGGGACCCACTGGGCAGCTAGGACCCTGCCCTCATCCCTTCCTTCCCCTGCTGACATTCCTCTGACCCCAGGCCCCAGGAATCACAAGCCCTTCAGGTCAGCCCTATAAGCACCTGCCCTCCACAGAAGGGGGCAGGGGGACCCTGAGTCTGACAAGTGCCAAGCTCACCCTGGGGCACGGACCTTGACCACCGGCAAGTCAACACACTCAGCCACGCAGGCCCCGGCCCAGAGCGCGCGGAGAAAGGAGGACCCCCGTCTCCCCACCGCCCAGCGCTCCCAGGCTCCTGGGCAGGCAGCCAGGGCCCCAGGCGTCCCCAGCTCAGGGCACAGCCAGGCTGGACGCGCGGCACCCCCGGGGAGCGGAGGCACGGCGCCCGGTCACAGTCCCAAGACTCCCCGAGGCCCTGCCCCGGCGCGGACAGGTGCGGACACCCGTCCCCGCGCACAGGCCCCCACGGCCCACTGACCCGAAGTCCTGGTCCATGGACTTGAAGAAGAATTTGTAAGCGTGCACGGGCCGGTTGCTGAGCACGTTCTTGAAGTCGGCCAGCGTGACGCGCTCGGGCGCCACGGGCAGCTTGACCAGGTACGGCGTCTCCTCCTCGTCCATGTGATAGATGATCTTGGTCTCCGCCATGGCGCGGCGGCGGCGCGGGGCCCGCGCGGCGCTCCCGGCCCGGCCCGGGGCTCGGACGCCGGCGCCTCCCCGCTGCCGGCCTGCGCCCCGCCCGCCCGCCCGCCCGCCGCTCCCGGCCCGGCCGCTCCCAGGCCCCCGGCGCCCCGCCCGGCCGCCCCGGCCCCACCCGCCCCGCCGGCCCCGACTCCGCGCGCGCCCCGGCTGCTGCCCCGCGGCCCGCGGCCGCCCATCCGCCCCGGCCCGGGGACGCAGGCAGGGAGGGCGCGCGAGGCCCGGCCGCGTCCGCGCGCCCCGCCGCCGCCGCCGCCGCCGCCGCCGCCGCCCCCTCGGGCCGCGCAGTTAAAGGGACCGCCGGCCCCGGGCCTAAGCGCGCCCGCCGGGGGGCGCCCGAGAGCGGGCGGGGCCTGACGTCACCGGGCCGCTGGCGGCGCGGCGCGGGGCGGGGCTGCGCACGCGCGGAAGGGCCGGGGTGGGGGGGCGCGTAGGCAGCGGCGGCGGCAGCGGCGGCACCGGCGGCGGCGGCGGCACCGGCGCAGAGCTCCCGCCGCTCTCCCGTGCTCCGCCCCGCCCCCCTTCTCCCGCCCGGGGTCCCGGGTCCGGCACGCGGGACGCCCGCAGTGTGTTCGGGCCGTAACCCCTGCTCGGCCTGCGGAGTCGGCCCGTGGGCGGACAGGCGCGCGTCCCCCGGAGGGAGAGGGCTGGGGAGCCCCCCGGAAGCAGCGCTGCGGTCCGAGGGGAGACCCCGCCCCAGGCGACGCCAGGTCCCCCGCCGGGGCCCCCAGGGGTCGACCGCACCACCCAGGAGTAGGGTTCCGGTTCTCCACCCCCTTCGCGAGCGCTCCGGGGCCCGTGGGTGCTCAGAGTCGGGGGGCGTCCCGGTTACATCGGCGGGCAGCTGGGGGGCAGCACGGGAAGCTGAGGTCCCTGTGTGCCGGCGGGAGCCAGAGACAGCTCGGTCCCGCGCCCCGACGCCCGCTGCGTGCCCGCGCGTCCTCTGCCGGCGCCACAGAGGCTCCGCGGAACGCGCGCCGAGCGCATGCGGGTGCTCGCGCGGGTGCTCGCGCGGAGGCGGGAGTGCGTGTGCGGCTGAAGGCGGCGGCGGAGGTCGGCGCCGGCCAAGTGCGCACGCACGTGTGCCCAGAGTGCCCCGGGCCAGGCGCTTCTGGCTGCGGGCGAAGATTCCCCCCCATCACCGCCTCTGTCGATCCAACCAGGCTGGGGTCCTCTGGGGACCAAGGGAGACCCAGAGCAGCAGCCCTGAGGCTGTGGAGGCTCCAACCACACGCTGACCCCGCTGGAGGTAGAGGGTCTCCCCAACCCGCACGAGGAAGACTTGAGGCCTGTAGAGGGAGTCCCACATGGTGAGAGTGAAGGCCGTTAGGACCCGAGAGTGATCATGGCGGAGGATGCCTCTTGCAGCCTGTCCCCTCCCCTCCGACACTCCCCCTGAAGCTGGCTGGAGCCTGGAGCTGTCCCAGATGCCTAGTCATGACCGTCCCTGGGCAGTGGATCAGCACAGGAAAAAGCGCATCAGTCCACCACTGACTGCGGGAGCCAGACTTTGAAGGAGAGTCCCTGAGCTCGGGCTAGAGACAGCCCCCAGGTCAGCCTAGGCCAAGGGCACTGACCTCCATCCCCCTAGGCTCTGGTGGGGAGATAGGACAGGGCTCTGTGAGATGGACACTCAGTCAGCAAAGCATGCAGCGTCTCCCCTCGGGTCTTGGTTTCCACAGAGGTAATCTGAGGAAGCCAGGTAGCATGGCCTTGGAGGAAGGGTCTGCCGGGGCCTTCTGCTGGGGGTTTAGGGGAGGGAGACAGCGCCCACTCTGAGAGCTCCCAGGAGACCAGCATCCCCCAGGCCAGACACCAGTGACTGCTGGTCTCACAGATGCAGGTCTGATGCCCCCTCTGCGCTCTGCTGCCCGCCCCCCAAACCTCTCTCGCGTTGCTGCACAAGTCGTATGAGAGAGGCTGGTAGCCAGAGACTAGAGACCAGTACCAGCAGTCTCCGATGTGGTCAGGCTGGTCCAGTGCAAGGAGGAGTGAGTCTGGGGTGCCTGGGTGGCTCAGCTGGTTGAGGAGGAGTGAGTCTGCGGTCAGAGCAATGCAGTCACTATGAGGCCAGGGGTCACCAGGCTGGGAGGCAGGCAGGCAAGCAAGCCACAGCTCGCAGGACCAGCCTCCACCCCCACCCCTGCCGGCCTTTGCCACTGTGGGATCCTCGCAGGTGTGTGGTGAGAGGACAGCCACTCCAAGGTGCTGTCCGCGCATTGCACAGCTGACCACCCTGCTCACATCCAGAGTCTGCACACTCAGGCAAGAGCCTGAGCCTAGGGTGCGGGCTGCACACTCCTGCCTTGTGTCTCCCTCGGTACCTTTTTTTTTTTTAATTAATTAATTTATTTGACAGACAGAGATCACAAGCAGGCAGAGAGAGAGGAGGAAGAAGGCTCCCCACTGAGCAGAGAGCCCGATGCGGGGCTCGATCCCAGGACCCCGGGATCATGACCTGAGCCGAAGGCAGAGGCTCAACCCACTGAGCCACCCAGGTGCCCCTCCCTCGGTACCTTTTAAAAATGACCACTCAGAACTGAGCCTACAAAAAAAATCAGTGATCACCTTATAAGTAGTAGGTGTGTGCCGTCCTGCTGTCTCTCTCCTGATCTGGGATGCAGCTGCCCTTCTGAAGCCTTGCTCAGCACAGCCCCGTTCTGGGATCTGTGACTACTCTTTTTTTTTTTTTTTTTTTTTTTAAGATTTTATTTATTTATGTATTTGACATAGAGAAAGGTCACGAGTAGGCAGAGCGGCAGGCAGAGAGAGAGGCAGAGAGAGAGGTGGGAAGCAGGCTCCCTTTTGAGCAGAGAGCCTGATGCGGGGCTCGATCCCAGGACCCTGAGACCATGACCTGAGCTGAATGTAGAGGCTTTGACCCACTGAGCCACCCAGGCGCCCCTCTGTGACTAATCTTGTGACTTTCCTTCCTTCGTGTCCCGAAACTCTGCCTTCCTCACAGCGGCCCTGGGGTTTTCACTTCCCCAGAGTGGGAGCTTAGATGCCAGGTTACCTGCTGACCCTGTGTGGCTGGCTTGTGCCCCCTAATTCTGCCAGACAATTCAGCCACACATTACCTGCAGTCTCAACACACCACCTCCAGGTTCTAGCATGGGGTGACAGACATCCTTTCCCACTTCCTGCTGCCCTGGGAGAGTTTTGGGGGGTTGAGGTCAGGGCTGGGGAAACACGACTGGCTGCCTCCTCCCGCAGCCCCCTCCCGGCCCTCACCAGCGTCCTGCTTCCTTTTGTCCTTACATATCCAAGCCCATTCTGCTGCTCGGAGGGCTGTCCTCTGAGCATGTCCAGGCTCCCCTTCTCCTCGTCCAAATAAGCCCTCAGAAGAGAATCTGGAACTCCTTTACAACCCAACCAGGAACAGTGACAGGGGATCGGACCCAATGTCGCTCTTCCCAGGACACCTGGACTCACACCTCCCACTCAAAGAAATGGGTGGGGAACGAAAACATCTTGAGGTTCCCAAGGCCCGGACTCCGCCCCCCAGTTCATGAAGCGGGAGCCACAGAGGCATACCTGGGGCCAAGTCTAAAAATCACGTGGTCTTTATTGTGATGGTGGCCATTTCCCAGGAGGAGCAAATGTGGGGTTTGGGGTGTGGCAGCACAAACCGCTCTAGAACCGCCTTTACTCCTCCCCTGTCCTCAGCCAAAACAGAACCCAAATGAGGTCCCAGGCCCAGATGCCAGCCCAAGGAAGGGCTGCTGGGGGGGGGGGGGGGAGTCAGAGTCAAAAGTCACGTGGAGCCCAGTGACTGTCAAGGCACTTGCTGGAAACAAAGCTGGAATAGGGTGGGAGGCAGAGAAGCTCCAGGGCAGGCCCAGGTAGCCCAACACAGAGCAGAGGGGAATTAGCCTGGGGCCTGGAGTGTGCAATCCTCAGGTCCCAGCTGTAGGATCCCCCTAGAAAGGGGCCAGGGTGCTAGCCCTGAGGTTGACCTGAGCTCCAGCCCATAGCGGCAGGAGCCAGGAGAGCCTGAAGGATTGGTGAACATCAGTGGGGTCGGGGCTGTGCCTGGGGGGGGGGGGGGCGGGCAGGACCACCAGGGAGTGTGGGAGCCAGCAGGCACCTGCTGAGGGCTGGCGAAGAGGCCGCTGCAGCTCAGCAGAATCCCAGAGAGCCCGCTGCTGCCGGTGAGGATTAGGACGGCTCCCAGGAGAGGGGCTGGAGGCAGGCTTGCTCTGTACCAGTCCAGGCCAAGTTCCAGGACAGCGGGACCAGCCGCTGGAAGGGGGTCGGGTGAGCCGCATGAGGGTCAGGAGGTCATCCTCCAAGATGGACGGACAGGAGCTGGCGGGGCTGCTGGCCCAGCCAGGAGCCCAGGATCACCTTACTTGCAGTACTCCTTTCTGAAGTCTGGAAGCCAAGGGAACAGGCGGGTGTCTGCCCTCTGCCCCTCTGTCACGGGGTAAACACAAGGCAGACTTCTAGCAGGACTGCCCAGGGACTCCTCCTCCTGGAGCTAGTGAGTGCGGACCCGGTGAGGCGTGAGCCCAGCCCTCCTGGTCACTCACCTCTGTCCAAGTCAATGTTCTTTGTGGGAAGTGCGCTGCGGCCCAGCTCAGCCCTCTCCTTCAGGATGTTGTTTTTGTAATCTGGTGCAGGAAGAGGGCAGGGTGAGGCCCCCGGTCCCCAGAGATGTGCCTCCCCTACCTAGCTCAGGCCTGGGAGCTGCCGGCTACACCTGGGTTCTGGGGCCCTCTCTCACCTAGCTGGGTGTCCTCACTCCTGTAAAGAGCCTGGTCTCCGGCGGCCGCAGCCAACTCTGCCATGTTCACATCCTTCCTGGAGGCGGAGAGGGTGGTAGGCAGTTAGATCAGGGCGGGATGGGGGGGTCTGGTCCCCAGGAGAGCCTGGAGGGGACACTCACCCCTTTGACTTCCCGGATTTCTTGTCCGTGTATTCGTACCCTGGGGAGGAAGACTCATGTTGGGGGCAGTGTCACCCCCTCCCCAGCTCCCTCAGCCCGGAGGAACCCTCCCATCCCGGAGCACTCGCCCCAGGCCCCACCCCCAACTGCGGGGGGGCCCCCACCCTGCGGATCGGCGCCCCAGCTCACCTCCGCGGCGGCGCTGGCGGGCGGCCAGGACGACGGTGATAAGCAGCAGGATGAACAGAAGCAGGGTGGCCAGCACGTAGCCCAGCTGCTGGAAGAAGTGCGCCCGGCCCTCGGGGACTATGACGTTGATGACACTGCGGCCGCGCGCCAGGGTGGGATCTGCACGGGTCGTGCGGGGCGGTGTCAGGGAGTGCGCCGCAGACCCACCGAGCATGCACCCAGCCATCCCCCGCTGCTGCAGGGGACTCGGGAAGGGATGCAGGGCCGCGGCCCCAGGGGCCCTCCCCTCGGCCAACACCCAGGGCCCCGTGGGGGGGCGGGGGGGTGGGGTGGGCCGCGGCACCTGGGCCAGGGGCGCCGCTGTGGCTGGAGCCGTTGCCCGGCGAGTCCCGCGGGGGCGGCCCGGCGACGGGCTCGGTGACTCTCAGGTGGAAGGTGCGACGCTCGTGCAGGCCGCAGTAGTGATGGTGCAGGTGGCAGGAGTAAGTGCCCTCGTCGGCGGGCTCCAGCGGGTCGATGCGCAGCGAGAAGTCGCCGCGCGCGAAGGCGTCCGCCCCCACCGCCACGCGGTCGCGCAGGAAGGGCGGCCCGTAGGCTCGGCGCTCCCCGGACGCGTAGAGGTCCAGCAGGCGGTCGGCGCGGTCGTGCGGCACCCCGGGCGGCTGGCGGTCCCAGTGCACCACCTGCTGCGCCTCCTCCAGGTGCCGGTCGGTCCACACGTGCGCGCGGTTCACGCAGGTGAGCAGCGCGGGCGCGCCGCGCTCCACCACCAGCACCTCCTTCTCGCCGTCCCAGTGCGCGCCGGCCTCCCGGGCTGCGGGTGCGGGCGGGTCAGCGCGGGCGGGCGGGGAGGGAGCCCGCAGGGGCGCGTCCCGGGGCGGGGCGCAGTGGGGAGCACACTCACGGTTGTCCGTGACCTCGAGGCGGACGGCCAGGCTCTCGTACAGGTGACAGTAATGGTGGTGCAGGTTACAGGTGTACAACCCCGCGTCGGCCTCGTCCACCGCTGCGGGCCGGCAGAAAGCCCCGCGGTGAAGGGCGCGGCCGGCCCGCGCCCCCGCGGCCCCCGCGGGCCCCCGCCGCGGCGCCCAGGCCCCTTACCGCGGATGAGCAGAGAGAAGTTGCCGTCGTGAAAGGCGGAGAGCGGCAGCAGGAGGCGGCCGCGGTCGCGCGGCTCGTACACGCGCTGCTCTCCCGCCGAGTACATGTCCACGAGCCTGCGGGCCGGGCCGCCGTCCGGGCGGCCGCTGAGGTCCCAGTGGACCACGCGCTGGCGGTCGTGCAGCCGGTCCTGGGTCCACACCATTCTCGGGCTCTGGCAGCGCAGCACGGCCAGGGCGCCCGCTGCCCAGCTCACTGTGGACTCGGACACCACGGAGCTGGCGCCTGGCGCGGGCCCTGAGGACACTGGTGGGGAGGAGGGGTCACTGGGGGAGGTTAGGACCCGAGGGGAAGGGGTAGGATGGGTCTGGCAAGACAGGAGGGTTAGTTAGTGTTGTGGTTTCCAGGGGAGGGCAGTCACTAACCTGAGGACAGAAGGACAGCAGAGCCTGGAAAAAGCAGAGAATCGCACTGGGGAGGGGATGACCTAACCCTTTGCACCCAGGTCACCCACCCAGCCCCAGACCCCCCACTTGGCTGCCCAGGTTCAGCCTGGGCAGACCTTGCTGAGGTGGGTGTTAATGATACCCTCTTTTTTTTTTTTTTTTTTAAGTAGGTTTTATTTATTAGAGAGCATACAAGTGTGCGTGAGCACATAGGGGGAAGGGGGGAGGGAGAGGGAGAAGCAGGCTCCCCTTGAGCAGGGAGCCCAAGGCAGGGTTTGATCCCAGGACCCTGAGATCGGGACCTGAGCCAAACGCAGAGGCTTAACCAGCTGAGTCCCCCAGGATGACACCGTTTTTAACAGGTGGGGACAAAGTCAGAGAAGCCAGGCAGACAAGATGGGGGAGGGGGTTCCTTTAGCCTCCCATGGCGTGGGCACAGTCCCCACAGCCTCACCTAACCCTCACAGCCACCCGCCTAGACTGTGGGAAAGCTCTTGCCCTTTTGGGGGTGAGTGGTAGAGCCAGCTCTGGAGTGTGCCTGTCACCATCGCGGCAGCGAGGCCACCAGAGCACCAAAGCATGATGCTCAAGGCTGCTTCGGGGGCTTCTGCACATTCGTGTCCAACGAGGTACATGCACCTGCCAAGGACCCTGCCACCCCGCCCTCAAGACTCCTCAGACGGCTGGGCAGCCTGCCCCACATCCAGTTCTCAGGGCCGGAGCCCCCCAGCCGTCCTGAAGGACAGAGGTCTAAAGCAGGAGTGCTGGACTGTCCACACCCCACAGGCAAGTTCCTGCTCCAGAGATGGGCTGAGGGCCCAGGACCAGGAGGAATGTGCCGGGTCAGCAGGCCAGCCCAGGAGGCGGGCTCAGGAGGCCTGGGAGCCAAGGGGGTGACTAGAACAGACCCCGCGAGCCCCACCATTCCCAGGCCCCCTATATCCCCCAACCCACTCCTCTTCTGACCACAGGAACAAGTGCAGACCTGAGGGGTTTTCTGGAAGAGTGGGGTGGGGGAGGGACCCCAGTGAGAGGCACCTCCCTGCCCTTCTTGGCCCTCTGGCTCCCGAGTCCGTGGAAGTGGAATCCGTTTGAGAGGAAGTTCTGGTGGAGATTTCACATAAAACCTCGCCCCTCCTGGGTCCTGGGGGCCCCTTATCCTGGTGAGCTGCCAACCTGAGCACCCCCAACCCAGACCCAGCCCCTTCCCGGCAGTGGGAGCGCCCCACTCCTCCGCACTCAAGCTCAGACTGGCAGCTTTGCCCAGAACACAGACTCCCGAAGACTCCGGACCCCCGCCCATCCCGCACTCACTCTGCAGAAGCACAAGTTCCCAGATCATAACCTGAGGCCGCAGCTCCATGGCGCCCGCCTGGCCCGACTGCCTCGCTTTGTCTCACTTTTCTGTTCCAACTCTCCAGAAAAACAGCCCGGCCCCCTCCCCCTCCTTAGCCCCCACCATGACATCACGGAGCCCTGGGCGGGGTCAACAGTCTGCAGACCGCCCCCTCTGGCTCCTGCTGGTCCCTAGTCCTCCCCGAATCCCCGAACCTTTGGCTGGCCTCGTGAGGAGGGGTAGGAACACAGGGCCCTGCGTCCAACGAAGCGAGGGCAAATCAGAGTGGAGACCCTGTCCCTCCTCTGGCCCAGGTACCGGAGAAGGAGAAGGGGACAGTTGCCCAGCCTAGAAGGGGCAGGAGGGTTGAGCGCTTGGTCCCAGATGCTGCTGTGGGGGTGGCCAATTGGGGCTGCTGCAGGGCGGGGCTCTGGGGCGCACATCCTCTCCCGTGCACCTCTGTCAGGGGAACCGGCCCAGGGTGCTCCCCTGTGTGGACAGCATGGGCAGGTCCTCCCTTCTGTGCACGTTGTGGAGCCCGAGATGTCCCTCCTAGCAAAAAGGCATCTGGGGACTGGTACCCCCAAGGAGCCCATGGTGCCAGACCTACCCTCTTTCCCTCTTCCCCTCAGGCTCCTCCAGGGAAATGAAAAGTCACACCCACCCTGGGTGGGGGGCAGGCTGGAGGCTCCCCTAGGACAGGATGATGGGCTCTGCGGCCCAGCGGCACTTCTACCGCCCGGAGGGGCCTGCCAGGGCATGACGGTGGTGACGCTGAGCACGGAGGGGCAGCGTTGACCAGGCCCTGCCCCCGGCCTGGACCTCCATCTGCCCACCATTAAGGAGGGGGCTTGGGGTCCCTGAAACCAAACCCTGGCTAGGATGCTCCCAGTCCAGGGTGGAGTGGGAAAGGCGGGTATGGGAGCCTCCCCCACAGAAGGTACAAATTTGAGCTCTGGGAAAACTTACAGAGTCACATAAACAAATGCAAAATAGCAGATCACACACTGTTCCAAACCCACTCTTTCTAGTTAAGCAAACCTCAAAAAGAAAAAAAAGAAAAAGAAAAAAATCCAAACAACCACTAAAACCCACAGTGCATGTTTTAGACTATCCATTTGCACAGAATTATGGTCACAGGCCCCAGTCCCTGGTGGGCAGGGGTGTCACCCTGGAACCTTGTTCTGGTCCCCACTTCCTCAGACAAGCAGCGACTCCAGTTCAGCTGGACTGTCCAGCTTGACCAAGGTGGGGGGACTCAGTGCTACAGCAGAGGGAATGAAATTCTGAGGGTGTGAGGAGCCCCCCGACAATGGACCCATTTCCTCAGCAAGACTCAGGCCCTGGGGGTTGGAGCCCTTCAAACTGAAATCAGAGCTGGTCCTGGTCCCAGCGCCTCCCTGGGCCTTTCATTCTGGAAAAACAAGCCCCGCCTGGCCTTGAGGCCTGGCCTCTCCTCCTGTTTGTTTAACTGGTTTCTATTAGTCGGTGACCTCCCTTCTCTGCGCCCGCCCCTGTCTCTCCATCTCTGTCCTCTGTTCCCGCCTCTGTCTGCTGGGCAGTCGCTCCCCCATGGAGGGAGGCAGAAATGGCCCAGCGCGGGCCCCTCTGTCTGCAAGGGGCCCCCGGTCAGCTCCCAGCCCGGAGCCCGGCGCCTGTGGGGGTCCTCCCTCTCCCAGCAGGGTCCCTGGCCTCGAGCCCTGTGGGGCATTCCCAGCAGAAACTGAGCCCTCACCTGGGCCCCAATGTGTAAGTCTGAGGGGACCACCACTGTGGGGAAGCGGACCCCCAGGCACCTCTGGGAGAGAAAGGACAGAGGCAGTGGAGGGCTCCGACCCCCGCTTCCCTCGCCGGCTCTGCCCGAGGCCAGCAAAACCCCCACGCGCCACAGTTATTAGCCACGGGTGAGAGTGGCGTCCGGCGGGCCTCCTGCCCCTGTCCAGGTGCCCGTGGGTGGCTCATTTCCCCGTCTCGCCTGGCACCTCCCCTCCTCGAGAGGGGCACGCACCAGGACAAAGCTACTGACATCAACAGTTGCACCCGGAGCTCTAGCCAAGGCCCCTGCCAGACCAGAACCCTGTACCCACCTCCCCTCTTCTAGGGAGGTGTGACTGGCCGAGGCAGGGGTCAGCCAGCCCCACTGAGAATCAGGTACTGGCTCCCGCTGCCGGGGACTCGGACATTCCAGGCAGCCAGGCTCGCTGGGAGGAGAAACCACAGGCATTCCGAGCCGCCACGACACAGCCAGACGGAGACACGTGCTCACACCCACTGTCCTGTCACTCGGCAAATATGTGCTGAGCGCCTACTGTGTGCCAGGGAGCCAGCAGCTGTTGGAGGGAGGCAGACAGACGGCTAAGACGGTTTTCATGCGCGGGACAAGCGCCATCAGGAGACAAAAACAGGGCAGCTGACCCTGCACGGGACGGACTGGGACGGCGTCCCGGTGAATGTCCAGGCCGGTGCGGGGGGAGCTGTCTCCCGGGTCGGGGAGCAGAGCTGGGCGCTCGGGGAGCGCTGGGCGGCGGCCATCTGGCCCGTATGCTGAGTGAGCAAGTCAGGCTCAGAGGGTCTCAGCGAGGAGGATGTGGTCTGGGGATGTGGGGACGTGCGGTGGCTTAGTACGCCAAGGGTTTCGGCGAACAAACGGGAACACAGTCCTCCGGGCACACGGGGGACACACCCCGTGTCCTCCCCTTCAGTCCTCCCCTCAGGAGCCAAAACAATGCTGGAAGAGCCCTGGCGCTTAAAAAAAAACAAAACAAAAAAACAGGGCAGGGGCGCCTGGGTGGCTCAGTGGGTTAAGACGCTGCCTTCGGCTCGGGTCATGATCTCAGGGTCCTGGGATCGAGTCCCGCATCGGGCTCTCTGCTCAGCAGGGAGCCTGCTTCCTCCTCTCTCTCTGCCTGCCTCTCTGCCTGCTTGTGATCTCTCTGTCAAATAAATAAATAAATAAATCTTTAAAAAAAAAAAAAGAGAGAGAAGAATATGAAAATAATAGAGACATTGTATCATGAACCAGCCAATCTTTCCTTTTTTTAAAATTTTTTTTAATTTTTAGATTTTATTAATTTGACAGACAGAGATCACAAGTAGGCAGAGAGGCAGGCAGAGAGAGGAGGAAGCAGGTTCCCCGCTGAGCAGAGAGCCTGATGCGGGGCTCGATCCCAGGACCCTGAGGCCATGACCTGAACTGAAGGCGGAGGCTTTAACCCACTGAGCTGCCCAGGCACCCCCCAACTTTTAAAAGATTTTATTTATTTGTTTGACAGAGAGAGTGAGAGAGCATAAGCAGGGGGAGCAGCAGCGGGAGAGGGAGAAGCAGGCTCCCCGCTGAGCAGGGAGCCTGATGTGGGGCTTGATCCCAGGGCCCCAGGATCATGCCCTGAGACGAAGCCTGCGGCTTCTGCGCCTGACCCCCCAGGCGCCCTGTGCGTGTGATTCCTTCGAGCATCTCGGCTTTACAGTGGGCGCGGAGCTGAGCTCTCCCGGGAGGGAGGCTGCACGAGGACCGGGTGCTCCCGGGGGACGGGCTGGGCCAGCTGGGTCAGCGGTGCCACAACACACTGTCCCTCGCCCGCCTCAAAAGGTTGACCCGGCCACCGTAACCTTCCCCCAGGGCTCTCAACAGGGAAACCAGCACCCTGCCCCCCTGCAGTGAGCCCCGGCCCGTGCAGCCTGGAGCGTCCCCATCACCTCACGTGCCCAGCACTCCTACCGGGACCCTCACTCACTCTACCTCATCATGTGGATCTTGGGCTAAGCGGCATGCTCCCAGGCCGCCTGCTTGGAGATGGGTGGGGTCCGCCCGAGACCCACAGGGAGACCCCACGGAGGCTGAGCCTGGGTGAGGGAGAGGCTCTTCCTGACTCAAGCAGGAAGCAACTGGTCTCCCTCTATGATTGCCGACACTCCGGCTCAGTTTAACCGCAGCGTCCGCCTCTCCGCGAACCGGCGTCCTGGCTCCGGGAACTTTAGTTCATCTACATGCACAACATGCATGTCACCGTACCTTTACCCGCCAAACGAGACAGGATCTGAAAAAACCAACGTTTTTATATAGTGAGCACTAGCTCTGTCGTCGGTCTTTGGGAATTTCAGTATCTCTAAAAATTACCCAGTATTTCCTGTAGCCTTTGCTCCAGAACAAACCCCCTTGAAAGGAACTGGCTGTACAACGACCAGCTGGGGCGAGGCGGAGCACGGAAGCCATTCTGTACGGGATCGTCCTGGCGGGGGAGCGGCCCCGTGCGCTTACCAAGATTCAAGGAAGAGCACAGCTCGGCGTGAGCCTCAATGCGCAGAGTCGTAAAACAGCTAGTTTAGGAAGTTGGGAGAATCGGAGCGAATCAGAATTCGAAGAAATGACCTTGTGTAGAGGGTGGCGAAATGCTGACCCAGGTCGCTTCAGGGATGAGAACACTTTGCAAGGACCCGGAATTCCGCGCGGGCTGGCGGGCCACAGGCTCTGGTCTACCGACTCCGGCGCGCGCCGGCATCCACCAGCTCCGCAGGTGGGCGGCCGTGACAGGCCCGTGTCTCGCTACTCCGAGTGAAGCAAGGAGAGGCAGCTAGAATGACCTGTGTGGGCACGGGCGGCAGCTGGGGACACCAGCAGCAGCTTGTGTTCAGGGTGGTGCAGATGCCGGCGCACACCAGCGCGGGAGCGCGCGCACCAGCATCTTCTAGCTCTGTCGTCCGGGAAGCCACAGGCTCACCGGCACCCAGACCCTCGTTTCTGAGACCGGCGTCCGACAAAAGGAACCAGGGCGCCTTGGAGAAGCGGCTGGTCTTAGGACTGGCAGAACAGACCGGCACCACCGTCTGGAGAACCTGCGGTGCCGGGGGGGAGGCAGTGCTGGAAACTGACAGGACAGTGATGGGACGGGCCGAAGAGCGACGGGGCCAAGCAGCGGCCTCCAGGGACAGTCAGCACAGGTGCTGTGGATCGTGACCCAACAGAAAGTAAGCATCACGGTTCCATACCGATTAAATGAAGCAGGAGAGTCACCGATCATGGTCAGAGAGAGCAGAATCGCCGAGGGCAGCGCCCCAACACCCCCTGCAGGGCAGATCGCACCTGTGTCCGTGACCTTTCACCGCTCGGGACTCCGTGGGTCAGGAATTCTGCCAGGACAGCTCGTCTGTGTCCCACACGGCGGTGGTGGCGGCTAGGACGGCTCAGCGGGGGCTGGGATCCAGCCGGCTTCGCTTTGGCGCCTGGGCCTCGGTGGGTCCTGTCTCCCCGGGGCCCTCCCTCTCTGTCCGCTGCGCCCCCACCCACATGGCCCTTTTTCTCCCCACTGGCACCCTCTGTCCACGGGACCCACCCCCTCTCCGTCCACGGGCCTCTTCCCTCTGCACATCCTGCTGGTATTCAGGAGTCTAGCCCAAGCTCCCTTCCACTGGTGGAAGCTGCCAGGCCCCTCACACCGAGGCTTGGCAGCCTTCCACCACACTCAGTGGGTCAGAGCAGACCCAGCCTTCAAGCGGAGGGGAGGTCGACCCCAGCGTTCAACAGGAGCAGCAGCGAAGTCACACTGCCAAGCAGCATGTGCCCAGGGAAGGGGAGGTAATGACGGTGCCTTCAGAGGGAACATGCCACGGGAGCTGACAGGTAAGCGACATGATGAAATGCAAGTAACTCGGAGCACTGAGGTTTACAGGAAGAGAGAGCCGATACTTGACAGAGTTAAACATATGTGTGTGCATTTACACGACCTTAACTATTTTTTGGAAAAATAACTTGCCTGGGGCACCTGGGTGGTTCATTCAGTTAAGCCTCTGACTCTTGATTTCAGCTCCGGTCATGATCCCAGGATCGTGAGTTCAAGCCCCATGTCAGTCCCCATGCTGGATACACAGACTACTTTAAAAAAAAAAAAGAGGGGCGCCTGGGTGGCTCAGTGGGTTAAAGCCTCTGCCTTTGGCTCGGGTCTTGATCCCAGAGTCCTGGGATGGAGCCCCGCATCAGGCTCTCTGCTCAGCGGGGAACCTGCTTCCTCCTCTCTCTCTGTCTGCCTCTCTGCCTACCTGTGATCTCTGTCTGTCCAATAAATAAATAAAATCTTTAAAAATAAATAAATAAATAAATAAAAGAGAGCGAGAGAGCAAGAAACTTACCTGATCTGCAAAACCAGACCAGGAAATCTAGTAAAGTTTAAATGAACTTTGCATCATCAGTAAATAACTCAATTTTTCCAGAAGTTATAACTTCCTATTATCTTATACCCACATAATTTTTTTTAAGGATTTTATTTATTTATTGGACAGACAGAGATCACAAGCAGGCAGAGAGGCGGAAGCAGGCTCCCTGCTGAGCAGAGAGCCCGATGCGGGGCTCGATCCCAGGACCCTGGGACCATGACCTGAGCCGAAGGCAGAGGCTTCACCCACTGAGCCACCCAGGCACCCGTCCACATAGTTGTTTTAAATCAAAATTATAAAACCAGTCTAATTTGTCCAAGGGTTGACCTTGATTAAACAATGACCTGAGGGACACCTGCTCAGTGGGGGTCTGCTCCTCCTCCCCCTGCTGCTCCCCTGCTTACGCTCTCTGACAAAATCTTAAAAAAAAAAAAAAAGTATGATCTGAACTTTTTCCCAATAGAAATTGTTAAACCCACATTTTTCAGCCTAACATTAAAACAATGTTGAATTCATGTTCCCATGAAGTCAAGTCTTCTTGGTGTTCTTTGCTCCCCGTGTGAATTCACAGCTCTTTGCTTCTTATGCAACAATCAACCGTTAGCTCCCATTTTTTTGGTGAGGGGGATGCAGTTGTGTTCTTTGTTTTTATTTTTAAGCTGTGGATTCCACAAGAAAATGACCTTTCTTAAAGGGTGAACTTTCTTAAGGGATTAGAAACTCAATTTCTTTCCCCCCCCCCCCCACTTTGGAACTGTCATGTCCTCTATTTTAAATCTAGCAAGCATGTATTAGCCTACTTAAGCATCAAACTTCAGAGACTTTATAATCGTATACATTTTGGGTTCCCACTAAGATGGAAAATTATACTAGTATGCTCATAAAATGTTTCTGGTCATACAATCAAGAATCTAATCGGTGTTAGGAGTGCTAGGTGCCTTGACACCTCTCGATCCGCCGCGGAGAGTCTTTTCCGCGGGGCCCTGGCCCCCGGACCCATGCACAGCAGCCTCCCATGCCGTCTGGTGCAGAAGGATACACTGGCCCCTGGCGCCTCCTGCCACGGACCCGGCCTTGCGGCTCCAGATTAAATAGAGCACAGGACATACTTATAATGAAAATTACTTATTGCGTATCCGAAATTCCAGCTGAATGAGGGGGCCTGTATTTTTATTCCTGAAGCTGCTAGCTGTGCCTGGAACCAGCCATGTCTCTGAAGCGTCCTGGGTCCCACGAGAAGTGGAAAGGAGCTTCGAGACCCCTTCTGGGCCTCGGCCAGTCCTCGTAAGTAGACAACCACGTTCTATCATGGCAAAGCCAGTAACATGGAGACCAGAGACCAGAGTCAACAAGCAGAAAGAACCACCTCAGAAGCAGACACTAGACGGGGCCAAGGAGGCAGCGAGCCTGCGAGAGCATCATTAACATCCTCACAGTGGAGGGCACCAGTTGGGGACACAGGGCAAGTGCAGTTAAAAATACCCCACATACCCCCAAACAAAAAGTCTCTTAGGAATTAAAATCGGCAGAGCAGATTTTTTTTTTTACTTCATTAAATGGGGCGCCTGGGTGGCTCAGTGGGTTAAGCCTCTCCCATCGGCTCAGGTCGTGATCTCAGGGTCCCAGGATCAAGCCCCACATCGGGCTCTCTGCTCAGCGTGGAGCCTGCTTTCCCCTCCCTCTCTGCCTACTTGTGATCTCTGTCAAATAAATAAAGAAAATCTTAAAAATAAATAAATAAATAAATAAATAAATAAATACATACCAGAAAAATCGTCTAAGAGAGCTTAAACTGCCTCTGGGAAAAGTGGGGTGGTTCTCTTACCCAAGCACCACTGAACTACTGACCTAGTTAGGCACACACAGGCATAACTTCTATTAAAATAATTTTTTTAAATCAAGTTCTGAAGCCAGCCAGACTTGTAGCTGAATCATGAATGCCTCTTGGGCACGTGATGGCAGGCAAAGTCCCCTCTGCGGGCTGACCACAGACGGGCTGGGCAATGACGCCGCTCCTGCAGGAGCCCAGGACACCTTTCGTGCCTGGAATCCACTCCCTTGTGGCGGCCAGCCCTCGTGTGGCCCTCTCGACCCGGGGCATCCCTCCTCGGGAAAACGTATTCCCCGAGGGCCGCCGGATGGCTCAGTCAGTGGAGCATCTGACTCTCGGTTTCAGCTTAGGTCCTGACCTCCGGATTGTGGGATCGGGTCTCCTTGAGATGTTCTCCTTCTGCCCCTGGCTCAGCAATAAATAAATAAATATAGTTTATTTATAAATAAATAAATAAATAATAAATAAATGTAGCAATATTTATTGCAATAAAGCAATAAATAAATATAGCTTCTTTTTTTTTTTTTTCTAAAAAGAAACTATCCTCCATGGAAAGAAGGGAAAAGACTGCGCAAGAGCGGACCATGGCGACCCAGAAACCGGACCCAGTGGGTGCGGCCTGGGGCAGCCCAGATAGGGGCCACCGGGAGAATCATTTGAGAAATTGGACCAAACTGTGACTTTTTAAATTCTGTCAGCAAGTCTGGGGCTGGATTTTGATACATCAATAAACGAACATGCAGAAGAAAACAGGAAAACCAACAGTTGTCTGAGAAAGGACGGCCACGGGAGCCCCCCCGCGACAGACCCCGGACGCCCAAGCGGAAGCTTTTGTTTTATTACAAGCTTTGCAGAACTTCATGTGGAGCTACAATCTTACCTGGCTAGCACGTTAAAAAAAAAAAAAAAAAAAAATTAAAATAAATACAAAGTAATGAAACCAATAGTACCAAAATGAATGGGCTCCTCTTGGAGGCCAGGAGGAGCCCAGAGCACCCAGCACCACCACCCCCAACCGTCTGAGCCCAGAGGACCCTGCGCTTACCTGACCCACCTCCGGGAGAACAGGCGTGAGAGGGACAGGAAACCCCAGCTCTGCTCAGCAGGAGGACGTTGGGCAGGATCAGTCTCCTCCTGGACCAGATTGTCCACACCAGCGTGAGGCCAACTCAGGGCAGGCAATGTCGGGCACACAGGGCGCTCCTCCCGTGTGCCGTTGGAGCTGAACCCTGCGTTCCCGAATTGCCTGGGACAAGTGTGCTCCACAATTTTACACTCTACAAGATGCCATTAATGCCACCTGGTCACCCAGCTCAACCCTGGCGTCAGCCACGTTTTGGAGGTTCTCCAGGAGTTGGCCCAAGCTTGTGCCTGGCCTGAGGTCTCCCTGCACCTTGGCCTCAGGGAGTCCTGCCAGCCCTGCTGTTGCCCACCACGCCCCCCACTCCCCACGGGTCACCTGGGAATGTTCAGTGCTTCCTGCCCCCGTGCAACCAGGAGTGTTCGTCAGCACACGCAGACACACATAGGCCATCCCACATCCTACAGAGAATCCCCAGCCTTCAGACGCTGTTCAGATGGCCCCCCGACCCCCCTGAAAGCATCCAAGTCTGGGCCTGGATTCTAGTCCCTGCCTTAACTCAGCTATCGTGTGACCCAACATCCTGGATCGGTTTCCTCCACCAAATGGCCCTGTGAGGCTGAGGTCAGCAGGGGACAGCATTCGACAGGTACATGGGCTGGCCTCTAAGTGCCCAGCCAGGTGGCAGGGGTTGTCACCTGCCAGCTCCCACCGTGAGGCTAACTCCAGACCCAGCTCTGGACTCCTCAGCCCTATCCCAGAGGCCACAGCTCAAGAGCCCTTCAAGGGCTTTTCCCACAACTCAGCCCTAGACAGGATGGTTCCCTCCCGCCCCTGCCCACCCAGGTTCCAGCAACCTTTCTCTGTGAGCTCAGCTGGCCACGGCCAGGCCCGGCAAGCAGGCCTCCTTCTGCAGCCTCTGTCCCACTCTGAGGCTGTCACCCGCCCCAGCCTGCATACTGCTTGGACGGCAGGGAGCGCGCGGCCGTTCATGGCCCAGGGCCCCTGCAGGTGGTCCGCCTTAAGTAGGCCACAGTCAGCCCCTCTCAGGGCCCAGCACCCGGGCTCAGCACCCTCCCCTGCCTGGCCCCTTCCTGGCCCCACTGTGTAGTCAGGAACACCCGGAAGATACTGGCTGGCACAGAGCGGCAGAGGAACAGGCATGGGGGTTGAGTTCAGAGATGCCTCCACACCAGGCCCAGGAATCAAGGCCCTCAGCAAGTGCCCAAGAACACCCCCAATAGCTCTGGCCCCGGCTGGTGTCTCCTCTGGCCAGCACCCCAGCCCTACACAATGCCAGGAGGGGCCTCTGCCACACCTCTCCTGCCCCTGCCGTTTCCCCCGTGGCGGGTGTGGGGCCAGCAGGGAGAAGAGGCTGCACATCCCACAGGCTGCGGGGCAGGGCAGAGGCCTCATATGGAAGAGGGAAGTTTCTTATAGCCTGGGAGGAACTGCAGAGATAAAAATAAAGCACCAAAATTGCCTCCTGAAGTCGTGGTTGGGGCACGAATACACCCAAGCCACAGGCAGGCCAAGATCTGCACAAGGGCACCAGGCAGTGGCGGGGGCGGGGGCGTTGGGCAGGCTCAGGACCTGACCCCATGGGAGCAGTGGCGTCTGGAGCAGAGGTCTCAGCCGTGGCACCACTGATGTCTGAGAGACGTCAGACTTTCAGGGTCGGCTGCCCTGTGCATTACAGGGCATTTGCAGCCGTCCTGCCACACTCCTCCCGCTGCTGTCAGCAGGACCCCAACTGAGACAACCAGAAATCTCTCCAGACGTGGCCAGGTGCCGTACCTCAGGGGACCCCCCCACCAGGTGGCAGAAGTTGGAGCAAGGGCTGTGTGGTGCCCTGTGGGCAGACAACTCCAGGAGCGTGGCTCTGTGGCTTCCCGCACAAGCCGGCCGCTCTCACCTCCTGGAGTCCCCAGCCGGCCACGCTCAGCTCGGGGCAGAGCCTCGTCTCCAGATGGCGGAGCAACTTAGCATCCGGACGCTCCTCTCACCCACGGGGGGGGAAGGGCGGAGGGAGCCACAGGGCGGCCACTGCGACAGGGCTGGGAGCAGTCACGGGTACCCAGCAGCCGTGGGCACTGGCCAAGGGCGCCACCGGCAGACGGAGGCCCTGCTGAGAGGCCAGGCGGGGTGAGGCCATGCTTGGTCCTAACAGGTCACGGTCCTCTCCACCCCAAAAGGCTCCATCACTGGGCCCTGACACCTCTGCCCCCGCCCTGCAACCCCCAGATAGGGAAACCGAGACCCAGGAAGGGTGCCTGGGACCCTAGTGGGGCCTTCCTGTGTCTTCTCAGGTGCCTGGGGTGGCAGGATGCTGACCCCAGGGGCTGCTGGGAGCCCAACTGCTGACCCCTGGCAGCCGCATGAAGGAGGCGGCCTGCTCCCTCAATGGCGTCAGATCACATCACCCTCCTCCGCCACACCCAGCACGTGCACGAGCTGTGTCCCCTGACCGACAGGGACTCAGACCACCCAGCAGTTAGAAGCCTGGTAACCGGGGCATCTGGGTGGCTCAGAGGGTTAAGCCTCTCCCTTCGGCTCAGGTCATGATCTCAGAGTCCTGGAATCGAGCCCCGCCTTGGCTCTCTGCTCAGCGGGGAGCCTGCTTTCCTCTCTGTCTCTGCCAAATAAATAAATAAAATCTTAAAAAAAAAAAAAAAAAAAAAGAAGCCTGCTAACCTAAATGGCTGGCTGCCATGCACGGGGCAGGAGCCTGCCCAGCACCCTAAAAGAATGTGGGGTGAGCAGCACAACCAAGAAACTGCAGGGAAACCCCTGCTCCTCCCCACGATCTGCCTGATGTGCACAGAACCCAACCCCCACTCCCAGACACCTCTCTATGACGAGGGGAGACCGCCCACAGCCCCGTGAGAAGTGGCGCAGCCCTAAAGGGGTTGTAGGGGATCAAGCGAGAACAGCAGCGTCCGAAGAGCCTCTAGCGGCCGGCCCAGGAGAGACGCACCGCTTCTCCTGGCCTCTAAGTGCGCCCTCAGGGAGCCAGGCAGAGCCTGAGAAGAGCCTCATGCACGGCCTCTGGCCTAGCTCCCCTGCCGGCAGTCCGGCCCTCGCCCAGCCTGGATGCGGTGGTCCACGGGCTCACGCTAAGTCTCCGGCTCCACCAACAGCACCACTTTCTCAGCCGCCCCCAACCCCGCCAGAGCACACCCTCCCAGCCATCCCTTCCCGATCAGCCCCCCATTCAGGGTCTCATGAGGCAGCAGAGGCCAAGGGAGACCAGGGGTCCCCAGCCCCAGTGGAGCAGGACAGCTCGGAGAGCCACTGGAGGTCTGGGGGGACTGCAGGGTCCCATCCATCATCTCTGGGGGCAGAGCCTGCCCCCCAGTCTTCCCCATGAGGCCCTCCCTCTCCCCTCCCAACTTAACCACACTCCCAACTCCGTCTGGGCACCCCCTAACCCCCCAGCACTGGCCTTTGGTACTTCTGCCCCCAGCGTGTTAAGAGTCTGCCTCCCGCAGTAGAATACAAGTGCGTAGAGAGCAGGCCTGGGCCTTTGTCTGCAGCTAAATAGGGAGACTGTCACTCCTGCTCCTTGGCACCAGGACAAGAGCCCTCTTGGGGAAGGGACCCCAATCTGCACCCTGGGACTCTTGTGCCTCCGAGAAAACCAGGGGCTGGCACCAGCATCAATCCCAAGATCGCTCCCGCTACGCAGCAGAGGGACCAGGTCCCCCAGGGAACAGCTAAGTTCCTGAACATTTATTAGGGGGTCATCAGCAGCAACAGAGGTGGGACAGAGCAGCACCAGACTCATTTGCTCTTCAGGTAGATCTTGGGGGTCTGCCAGCCTGCAGGGGCCTCCTTCAGGCCTGCCTTCAGCCAGATGCGCCTCAGGTCTCTCTCGAACTTGATCTGCAAGGGAGGGACCACCGCTGGTTCTGAGGCAGGGCCAGGCGCGCTCCGCCGCCTCGCCCACCCTAGGCTGAGAGGCCCACACCCCACACTGACCTGCTTCCGTTTCAGGCGTCCTTCCCGCACCTTCCGCCGCAGGAACCGGGTCCTCTTGACCAGCTTGCGGTACTTGTGATGATTCATCTTCCGCCTGCGAATCTTCAGCACGTTCTTGCACTGCATCCCGGGGGCATCTGAGACCTCCTCCATCCCCTGCTCGGCCCCTTCCCCCACTGGGCTGGGTGGACACTCATAGAGCAGGGATGGAGCCACCGGCCCTGGGGCCCTGGCCGCTAGTGTGGGCAGGAGGTAGTGCGCGGTCAGCCAGCTCTCCAGAGGACTGACAGACATCTTCCTGGGGACCAGCATCTCCTCAAGCTCCAGCTGGAGCCCCTTGCCGGGGACGGAGGCAACTCCACTTGGCGCTGTGGGCTGGGTGCTGTAGCAAGGCCTGCAGGCGCGCCCGCCTGGCACCACCGACACAGGCCAGGGCCCACCGCAACCTGCAGGAAGCAAGACGGCACAGGCAGCAGCCACGCAAGGAGGCTCGAGCGCGGCCAATCCTGCCTCGGGGACTGGGCAGCAGAGCCGTGTCCCCGCCGGAATTCAGGCTGATGTTCTCAGGCCCGGACTTTCCCTTTGTGCTCCTTGGACGTTCGCGAGGAGTTTGCGCGGCCAGGCCGCTGCCTCCAGCCGGTGAGGCCCGGCCAGCAGCGGGCCGCTGGGACTCACCCCACAGTCTGCCCGGCCGCCTTGCCCCCACGGGGCCTCTTACCTGCCCGAGGAACAGCCCTCAGCAGCCGAGAAGTCAGGCGCACCAGGAGCATGGTCCGGGGGTGGTGGCGGCCCCGGTGGTCCGCGTGGCTGGAACACAGGCGCGCGGGGGTCACGCGGGAGTGGCCGGGGGGCGCGTGCAGCAGCCCCGGGAGCCCAGGACTCCGCAGCCCATCCCCCTCGTCCCCCTCGTCCCCGTCTCCCACCCCGGCAGGCCGCAGGGGCCGGTTCCCGTCGGGCCCCAGCCTCCCCCGGCCGCCGTGCCCCCGCAGCCGCGGCCCCGCCGACCCTCCCCAGACCTGAACCGGGGGCCTGAGACTGACCGCTCCGCCGCCCAGTGCAGGCACTTCCGGCCCGTCCCCAAACCGGCCCCCGGTCCCGCGTGCGGCCGCCCGGCGCGACCCACTCCCGGCGCCCCCTGGCGCCCTCCCGGTGTCCGACTGCGTGTCGGCGCTGGGGCCGCCCGCCCCGGAAAGCAGCCGTTTCCGGCCGGAGGGGCGGCCCGCCCCGCCCACAGCCCTAGGCTCGGCCTCTCCCTCGAGGCGGCCAGAGAACTACATTTCCCACAATCCTAAGGGGTCACCCCGTGCGCCTGCGCGGCCCGACCTCGCCGTGCGTCCCGAACGGCCAGTGGCCAGTCGCCCAGAGCGAGCGGAAGTGGCGTTGGCCCCGCGGCGGAAGTAGAGGGGCAACGAAGCGGCCGGGGCCGGCGTCGCACCGGGCCTGGGGAGGAGTCCCTCCGGAGGCGCCGGTGGTGCGCGGAGAGCGCGGGCCGTGCGGAGGCCGACGAGCCCCGTCCTGTGCCGTGCAGACCCGGAAACCGCAGGCAGTCCGCCCTCGGTCTGAGTTTGCGGGGACAGTGGACGCTTCCGCCCCGGGGCCTTTCGGGAGCTGCCGCCCTGGCTCCGAAGTAGAGGTCCGCTAAGGCGGCCAAGAGCCCCCTGGACGGCAGGTGCTGGGCCGCGCTGACCCGCCCCCACCCCCAGCCCCCACCCAGGGGCGCCCGCCGCCCAGGGCTGCTCGCCCCTGCCCCCCGGAGCCGCCCTGGCCTCTCCCAACCCTCCCTCCCTGCCCCCGAGGAAGCAGCCTGGGTCCCAGCTCAGGCTCAGAGCAAGCCTTCCTTCCACAAAGAGCAGCCGCACAGCTCGGTGCGGACCCCGACACGTTAATACGGGAGATCAGAGGCCGCGGTGCAGACTGGCCCCTACGACGGGGCTGCAGGCGGTGCACGGAACAAGCAGGCAGGACCACAAACCGCACTCTGGAACGTCCAAATGTCCTGAGTAGCGAGAACTGTTTATTTAACCACGTAAAATGCATATATAGGAAACTTCTCTATTTGGGAGCTGGTGGCCTGCACTCAGCATCGCACAGATAAAAATAGACGACTTTCAACACAGATCTAAATACCTTCACATTTTAAAAATCAGAATTCTCTACACAAGTTTTAAGCTAACAATTCAAGTTCTGAGTTCTCATGTATAGCTTTAACTTGTAGTAAACACATGTTTATTTACAGGGTGAATGGAGAATAAGGGGCGTTTAAGGCCATTTTCTCACTGTGAAACACTGCAAAATATGTACATAAGTACAACCTAATATAGGCAAAGGTTCTAAAAGTCATTTTCTTGGTTTAACGTAATTGAGTATTGGTATGGGAGTGAAGACACAGCCTGTCGTTAGCACCAAGCCACACCACCAGGATGTACACATCTGCTTCCACAGGGCTGCTGCTGAGGTGGGCCCTGTGCTGGCGCGACGAGGGCGCGCTGTGCCCAGGCGCGCTGTGCCCAGGCCGGCCTAAAGGGCACCTCGCCGGCCTCTTGATTCCATCTCCAAATTCAACACAAGGTCCAGAGCCAACATCCACTTCCAAAGAGCTGCACCACAGGGCCGGTCATGCCACAGTGCGCACACCAAGGGTCAAAGGGCAGCGCTCTGGGAGCCCATTGCCTCACCTCCGATGCCTGCTGTGCCCAGGGTGATCCCGCTCGTAGCGATGGCTCGTTCGCTCGTAAGACCGGGAACGCTCCCTGCGCTGATCTCTGTAGTAATGACTTTTCTTCTTATACTTCCCGGAATTATCTGCCCGCTCCCGGGAGCGGCTTCGAGAGCGAGAGGAGCTCCGACTCCGGGACTTGTGTGGCTTCTGGGTGGGGTACTTGCAGTCCTTAGACTTCCGGTAGCTCCTCACCTTGGAGCCTTTGTAGGGAGCGCCTCTGTGCGCCTGTCTTGGTGGGGAGTCACTTCTGCTCCGTGAACGGCTCTGCGACTTGGACCCGCCAGACGTGGAGCCACTGTCACTTTTTCTGTGAGGAAGGACAGCACCACCAAACAGGTGGCCACTCACTCCAACCACCCCGGAGTCAGGAGTGACTTTCCCGTGAGGGGCAGTCACCCTGGGGAAAACATCCCTTGTCAGGGGCAGGCGCCCCCACCCCCGCAACCCCTGAGTAGCACGTACCTCCTCTTAGGAGAAGCAGATCGTGATGGGGACCTTGAGTAGCTCTGCTCTCGACTCCCGCTCCGACTTCGGCTCCCTCGCCCCTTTGGCAAGCTACAAACAAATGATGGGAGCAGTTACAGGCTTCAAGTCTCTCCAGCCAACCCCAAAGGCCTACTGGGGTGCGTGGGTACTCACCCATTCACTGGGCTGTCAGCCTGGACTTTCTTCACACCCTCCATTTTCCTTCTGGCGTTCTTCACAGAGAGTGGGGAAGGCTTGTTTCCTTTACTTTCTTTGGGGGATTCTGCTAGAATCAAATACAAGTGAAAACCTAACCACCAAGAAAATGTTCTGATAGAAAACACATTAGCGGGGCACCTGGGTGGCTCAGTGGGTTAAAGCCTCTGCCTTCGGCTCAGGTCATGATCCCAGGGTCCTGGGATCGAGCCCCACATCGGGCTCTCTGCTCAGCGGGGAACCTGCTTCCTCCTCTCTCTCTCTGCCTGTCTCTCTGCCTACTTGTGATCTCTGTCTGTCAAATAAATAAATAAAATCTTTAAAAAAGAAAGAAAGAAAGCAAGCGCATTAGCAGAACGAGATAATACTAGGTCTATGGGACTTACGGAGACTCCCCGTTCCCAGCCTGGGACTCAGAAGCTAAATATGCCCCCAAAAGACACAGAAAAAGCCACCTGTCTCACTTTCCCTCAGGGACTGGAGATGTACATCATGCTTAACTCTAATATTACCCGAAGACACAATCTACCACCCCGGATTTATAAAATTTTCATCAGAAGACAAGTTCATCAGGTGGGCTGGGTTTAAAAAAAAAAAAAAAAGGCATTTTGGAAAGCCTGTCCACATCGCTTGTTCATGAAAATGTTAAAACAAGGGGAGCCTGGCTGGCTCACCTGGTGGAGCATGCAATTCTTGATTTCTCAGGGTTTTAAGTTTGAGCTCCACACTGGTTGTAGAGATTACTTAAAAATAAAATCTTGGGGTACCTGGGTAGCTCAGATGGTTAAGCGTCTACCTTCAGCTAGGGTCATGATCTCAGGGGTCCTGGTATCAAGCCCCACATTGGGCTCCCTGCTCAGTGCGTAGTCTGCCTCTCTCCCTCCCCCCTAACGCGTATACACACACTCATTCTCTCTTTCTCAAATGAATAAATAAAATCTTAAAGAAACCTTTAAAAAAAAAACAAAAAGAGAAAGACAATATAAAAACGATGCAAACTCCTTTAGGAGGACTCCTCTCACTTCAAAAATCAACTGATGTCTGCTGGGGACCCTGGTGTCTGCAGACTGCTCAGGCCAGCAGCAGACACGAGGCCCACACCCCGTCGCACTCACCCAGCTTGGGGGCAGGTGAGAACCCCGAAGTGCTGTCCAGAACCCGGGGGCCGGCAGGCAGCAGGCCCTTGGCTTGGGCCTTGGCCTCCTCCATGGCGCGTCTTCTCTTTTCAACCTCACTTTCCAGGTGTGTCAGATCCACCTACGGAGTCAAAATCCGAAACAATTCAGAGCCGGCTGCTTCTAACGAAATACAAATGGGTATGTTACACGCAAACAACACAGAACCTTTTTCCGAGTGTAAAGCTGCAGGATTTTCAGGCAGATCTCTTGAATTTCTTCTTCAGTTGCTCCAAACAGAAGGAACCAGTGGGGACGGTTGGGCAGGGGGATCTGTGAACACAAACACCTTGTGAGCACTGTCCTGCGCGGCTGACAAGACGGCAAGAAAAATACACCTGCAGGTCACCAAGAGAGAGGCTTTTCTTGGCATACGTGAGCATAATCTGAAAAACACTATGCAGAAGTTGTTTGGAGGCTGGAGAAAGCAGCAGACCAGGACCCCCTGCGGGAGCACAACACTGACCTCCAGCGTCCGGGCAGCAAGATAAATGCAGGCACAGGCGATGCTCTCGGGCTGGAACCTCACGAAGACATCTGTGCGGAGGCTGTCATTCATGTAGTTCCTGAAAACCAAATGCAGGAGGACTGCAACGGCCCGGGCACCCCCAGAATACCCGTGTGCGTCACCTAGATACAATCACTACTCTACGCGGTCTACTCCTAGGCTTAGAGCTACACAGTCCTGTGAGGCTCAGGATTCCTGGAGAGACATTCTAGCTGCTTTTTGTGACTATAGGACAGGAAAACAGGGAAATTACCGGGGGGAAAAAAAAAAAACCTAAAAAGCTGGCTGAATGTCAGACAACACATGTTGCTATGAAAGAGAACCGACTTTAACTTTACTTTTCCCTCAACTTCTGGCTGTTCTCGTGCAAAGCACAATGCCTCAGAGAGAAAATGTCTACTGTAGTGGCTGAAATGTACTTGATGAAAGAAATCTAAATGCTCAAAATCCATAGTGCAGAGAAACATGCAAACTCAAATGAATGAGCTGAGCAGGCAGCCTGCGAGGGCTCTTCTGTGACGAGCCGTCCTCTTGCATCCCTTTTCCTGGAAGAGGCGCTCGGGGCCTGGCCCTTCTTCCATGCGGGAGTCCACGTGGAAAGGGACACCACCCCTGGGCGCATGGGAACATCAGGCAGAGGAAGGCTCAATGCCCAAAGGGGAGTCCTCTTCTCAGGCTTATCAAAGAACCGTTTCCAAATTGTCCCATTTCAATAACGAGTCTTAAAATGAACATTCATAAAATCAGACAAAAGCAACAAAACACTAGAAGTTTCATCATAATCAATACATTTAAAAAACATTATGGTACTTTAGAAAATATAAAAATACAAAACATTTACATTTTTTAAATATAAGGGTTTTAAAATTGACTACATTGTCAACATTTTCCTTTAGATATTATTTGTCTAGGATTTAATAGCCCCAAATCAGGATCTCATATTAATTTCATCAATATTACAAAAACAACAATTAATTCCATGAGAAAACAGTCGAACAAATGATACATTTGCTGCTCCTAACATACCCCACTACTGCAACCATTAGCATCAGGCCACACCCACAGGGTAGCCAAGTCCCACTGTGTGATCTGACTGGATCCACCCCCACCCTCGCCCTGGTAACTCTGCCCTAAGCCCTGGAGAAGGTGACACCCAAACCCACTCAGACTTCTCAGTGATATATTCGACATATGCCAACTCGTGGCACCTGGCTCTGGAAGCTCTTGCTCCAGGCATCAAGAGATAATCAAGGAAAAGACCTACACAACGGCACGAAGGCCGTAGGTCTCAGATCACGGCAAAGTGAACAGTTGAAACACTTCATAAACAGAAGCATCAGTAACTTCTTTGGCTCTAATAAATTTTCAGTACTCAAGTACTGATAACATTAACTTTTAAATCCTAAAAACAAAACAAAGTCCTTGAAATGTGTATTTAAACTTACTGCTTATCTAAGTTACAATATGAAGTGTCCATGAAATAATTTAAAGATGCACACCTTTTACTAGAATGTGTCAACACGTAACTGTTGAGAAGAGCAACTTTAGGACTTCCAGGAATAATGACATGATCCCATACTGAAGATAAAACTTAGCCAGGACATGTCATTCAGTCTAAATTCCCATCAGCCAATTCTTGTAGCTTTCCATAGCATTTTTTTTTTTTTTTTTTAGAGAAAGGTACTGCATCTTTATTGCACAGGTACAGCAGTTTTAAAGGGACAAAATTCAAGTCAAGACAGTTAACTCTAATCAATACAATTACCAAAGCACGACAGAGGATTAACAAGAAGCACAACCGTCAGAGAACCACAGCAGCAGTCGGCCAGCACTATACTATCGTGCGCATACCACCATCTAGAGCCAGCCTTCGGTGGAGAGCCTGCACGGGATTGGCTGAGGACGGCCGCTGTCCCTGCACCAAAGCGCTTGGACAGTAGAGGAGAAGTCTTAGTCACTTACCCTCAGAGGCTACCCTTCGATTGAAAGAGTACAGAAAAGAAAAGTCAAAATGGGTTCTCTATTAGATATGGCATAGCACCAGACAATTCAGGCAGCAAAAATATGACCCTTACAGACTTAACTCCGTGGAAGAAAATTCACAAACACCCAGCACTATTACTTCAGGCTTCATTTCTAAAATATGCATTGTTAAAACCAGTCCCCAGATAAACGTCATCCTGACCCTTTCTCCCATGGGATCCTCTTTAAAAAGAGGCAGTTAGAAGCAACTTCCAAGGAGACACAAGACCACTACATGGACACTGGCACCTGCGGGAAAGATCCCAGTGTGCCAAGTCAACAGCCCTCAAAGGGAAGCCCAGTGAAAGCTCTCCTGGAAGGCTGGGGGGTGGGGGGCACCTTACCGTCAGACTAGTGCCTGATATTTTGGGAGGCTGGTTAGAATTTACACAGCAGGAACACTGGGCACTCAGACAACTCCAGCCCACAACCGAGTCATGGGACCGACTACCCACTGCCCAAGTGCCTCAAATCAACATATTCCTGCACTGCCCTTGCTGGTCTCATAAAACAAGGAAGGTCAACTCACCATGAGGTCTGGACCAGGTGCTGGTTACGCTCACACTCTAACACCTGAAGGTACATAACGATTATCTGGAAGATACAGGTCAGGCAGTTATTACCAAGAACCTTGAGAACCCAAAACCCAGATCTTGAGAGCGTCCATGCAGTAAATATGAGCCGCAGGCTAGATCCCCAGTGGGGGGGGGTGGCAGCTCCTGGTCATTCGCCCCGTGCACAGCTCAGCTGGATGGGAGATTTTGCTGACAGACCCTGCTACCTTCTTCCGAACCCAGGGCACCCACAGCAAAGGCGGCTGGACTTTTCATGGCCGTCCCAAGGCTGATTCTCACTCTCATCTTCAACATAGTCTCCACCACTGAGATCAGCTTGTCCTAATCATCTCTGTACCCTAGTCACCACCTTACACAAAACATGTTATGGAAGCACTTCCGGCAAATAAAAAAAAGCTCTAAGTCTACAGTAACTTATCAAGAACTTAAATTAATGCCAGAAAGTCAAACAAGCGAGAGACAAAAGTTAGGAATAAATCCAGCAATAAAAAGGGAATAAAAGCAAAAGTGCAAATTCCAATCCTTTTTTTTCCTCTTCTTTCTTTTTTTTTTAAAGAGGTTTACGGGGGTGCCTGGGTGGCTCAGTGGGTTAAAGCCTCTGCCTTCCGCTCAGGTCATGATCTCAGGGTCTTGGGATCGAGCCCCGCATCGGGCTCTCTGCTCCGCGGGGAATCTGCTTCCCCCTCCCCCTGCCTGTCTCTGTGTCTGTTTGTGATCTCCGTCTGTCAAATAAGTAAATAAAATCTTAAAGAAAAAAAAAAAAGAAAGATTTATGTGTCGCATAGGAGGGTCCCACGGCATGGACGGCAGCCATGCTCCTCAACTGTCACGTGCTGCAAAGCTGCTTCAGCGTATTTCCAAATAAAGGGTTCAGAAGCCTTCCCACTCCCCCAAAAAAGAAAATACAGCTACCACTAAAGCAACTTTAGAAACCGAAGTGCTGAGAAAGAAAAACGTAAATGGGCAGATTCCACTTTTACAAATTCACCACTATTTTTTCTGAAAGCGCAAACTTAAAAAACACCATTTCCGAACCCTGGAAAACACACAGTTCAAGTTAACAGGGCGCTCCAAGACCACTAACGACCACGAAGCCGGCTTCAGACTTTGGACACACAGCGGGAACCCACGCCAGGAGCACATTCACTGCTCTTCAGAGCTGTCAATCTGGGTGAGAGCCGGGCGGCCGGGGGCTCCGGGCGGCCGGGCACGTCCTCACCTTGTGAGGATGCTTCACGTGGACGCAGAAGCCCAGCTCTTTGAGAACTCGTCTCTCTGCCTTTATAATCTGATTCTTCAAGTTAACGTAATCTTGATCCAGCAGCAGAGGCACGGGTTTCCTACGCAGACAGAGCACACGGCCGTCAGTGCGGTCCGACAACGCCGGTCCAAGCCCAGCTCCCTCCTCGCGCTGAAACCCTCGGAGGCTGCGCCGGACAGATGCAGCTGTAACAAAACCGGACAAAGGCCCGCGCCGACGGCTTCTCCCTTCCCCGCCGCGGGTCGGGGCGCACCGGCACGGCGCCGGCTGGCCGCTCTCGGCTGAGCGCGTCTCCCCGCACGAGAACCGCGGGCACCGCCCCGGCTCACGACCCACGCGCACGCGCTCCGAGCGGAAGGTTCCAGCAGCCCGAGGCTCTCCTCCCCGAAGGCCGTCCACGCAGCGGCTGGGCACCAGGGGCAGCTGGGCCGGAGTCGCTGCCGGCTGCCGCTAGCGCCTGGTTTCCCGAAGCCGGGGCGCGGCTCCGCGTCCCTCCGCGCCCGCGACCGTCCTCGCGGCGAAGCACCGGCCGGCCGGCCCCAAACGGTGCGGAACTGCGAGCCCCGCCGCAGGTCGGCGGCAGGCCTGGGCGGGCGGGACCCGCCGCGACGACACCGCAGGCCCGGCCCGCCCTCTCCGCGGCGGCCCCCAGCCGGGCTCCGCTCCGCAGCGTCTGCCGGCGCAGCCGCCACGGCGGGGCCCGGACGCCGAGCGCGACGGACACTCACCTCTTCTCCCGCAGGTGCCGCAGGCGGTGGAACACGTTGATGACGTCCCGGATCCGCCGCGGGGCCTCCTCGATCTTGGAGGCCAGGTGCACGCACGCCATGGACACGTGCTGGAACGCAAGCACCGCGGCGCGCTGTGTCCTCGGCCGAGCGCGGCGGACGGCCCGAGCCAGGTGCGCGGCGCGGGGACCCCCCCCGCCGGGCCGTCGCTCCCGCGGGAGGCCGAGGAGGCCCTTACCTCCATGGAGTGCTTCACGAAGGACTTGGTGTAGAAAAACCGCTGGAACAGCACCTGCCCGGTGGCCATCGCCACCTGCACGAGAGCAGCGCCGCCGTCACTGCCCGGAGCGCGACCCAGGGCCTCGCGGGGAAGCCGCTCCTCCGGCGACGGACACAGAGCCGGACGCCAGGACGGGCGGCGGGCCCTCACGGGGTCTTCGCGCCCCGCCTCGCCCCCAGGGACAGCAGCGGCGAAGCCCGGGGCCGGGGGCGGCGCTGGCCCGGACCCCGCCGCCAACAAAGGGCCCGCTCGCCTCCCCCGGCGCCGGCGCCGGCGCGGCGGTTCCCTCGACCCGAGGCTCGCGGCCGCGCCCTCACCTGCGGCAGGCGGAGCAGGATGCCGGCCGCCTGGATGAGCTCGCAGCCCACCACGCGGAGGTCGGTCTCCGTGTCGGTGTCGAGGCCACTCGACATGGACGGCGTGAAGCGGAGCTTGTCGTCAGGCAGGAGGCAGTTCTCCAAGGTGATGAGCACCCCGGAGTACAGCCGGTCCCCGATCAGCATCCCCTGCGACCCGGGGGCTGCGCTCCCCGAGCCCGGAGTGCAGGCCGCTGCGGCGGGGACCGCCGGGCCCGGAGCCCCGGCAGCGATCGTCGCCGCCGCCGCCGCCGCCATTTTGTGCCGCCGACTCCCCTTCGGGCTCCTTCCCGGCAGGGCGGCTCCTCGCGACGCACTACGGCCGCGACCGCCCCGCCCCCCCGCGTGTCATTGGTTCGCTCTGCGGGCGGCCCGGCGCCGCCTTGCCGCGATTGGCTGGACGACCTACCCGTCAGCGTCGCGGCTGACGTCGACGCCGTAGCTCAGAGCGGGCGGGGGCGGGCTCGTTACCCAGAGGGCCCCGCGGCGCCCGGATGGTCCCGAGGGCCACAGCCCGACCCGGAAGCACTCCCGCGGGTGCCCGCCCCGGGCGCCCTAAGACTCTGGCCTCCCCGGTGCAGCCGTACTCTTAGCACGGAGACGCGGCCGCTCGCGGAGCTCCCGCCCCGCAGCCCCGGCCTGCCCTGAGGGGGCCCGCGCACGGTGGGCTCCGGCTCCGCGAGGGCGCGCGCGGGTGCTGGCGGAGGTCGCAGGCGTTCCCGGGGGTGGCTACGAGCGCCGGTGAGTCGTCGCCAGCCCGCGTCAACGACGTGCCGATCGCCTGCGTCCGCCCGCGGCTGCGGGCGTGGCCGCTCGTCTCCGGGCCTCACTGAGCCCGCGCTTCGGGCGGGTGCTCACGCGGGGCTCCTGAAGTTCTTGCCTTGAGAACCGAGTCCGCAGGGGAAGAGGAGGAGGAGCTGCATGTGGGGTTTCGGCAAAGCCTGGGGAAAGGCAGCGGTGGCTCCCGGGACGGAGGGGCGGGGCGGGGAGCCTTCGGAGGAAGCCCTCGCGATCCCTCAGCAGTTCACCAGGAAGGCTCGGGGGTTCCTCGCGGAACCCGCGGCAGTGCTGCCCTCGCATCCGTACCGGAGCCCGAGCCGCGGATTCGTCCGCTGCCGCCGTGCGCTGAGCCCCAGCTTTGACCAGGCCTAGCGCAGGAACCCGCGTGCGGGTCGGGGGAGAGCCCGGGCCAGGGGCGGCTGAGGGTGGGCTAGGCTGGAGAGGAGATTCCGGGTAGGAGCCTGGGCGGGGCAGGTCCGGACACTTGGAGAGGTTCCTGACGGCGCTCCGCTCCTATGACCGGTTTCACCCCCGGCGAAATCTGCCCGTAGTTCATAGAGGGCCAACCAAGACCCGACCTCGCTTCCTCCCCAGGGGCTACACAGTGTCCCATCTCCCTTCCCCAGGCTCTCCGATCCAGATGTCCCGCTCTGCGCGCTCTGCGCGTTGAACAGCACCCGGTTCAGGAAAGGAGGAACACTCGCTTGTCAGCCAGCAGCTTACTTCTCACTGGCCCCGCCTAGGTTGTTCTACCAACCCCTAAGCAGTGGCCAGAAAAGAGGGAAAAGGGGATGGCTGTGGCCTTTCGAGCCAGGCCATGCACCCAGGCTTACCTGAAGGAAAACCTGGCCCTGCTGCTGGAAGGGGAGTGGGTGCTGGGAGCAGCCCGTGGGGGTTTGTCACATGGCTGTGTTCCTTGAGGTGGACAAAGGAGAGGCACGGCAGCTCATTGTACAGAGCTCAGGCTCACGCACAAGGGAGTCTTGTGTCCTCCACGCTGGTGCGTGTGCAGAACCCACTCCCTGGTAAACAGGGTGCCCTGAGCACCTTGTATCCATAGCCAGGCACTAAACTAGGTATAGCCAGGGACAGTGAACAAGACCTCCAAATGGTCTGGTGCTCATCACTGCAGTGACAGGAGCCAGGAGGAGGGGACTGTAAGGGGGCCAGTACAGTAATTGGAGCCTGGAAAGATGTTGGCTTGCAGGAGGATGAAGAGAAGGGGACAGATTCAAGAGATCACCAAGTGGTAGGTGGTCAGCATTTCACTGGCTCTCCATGGGTCTGGTGGTGGGGTCTTGAGTCCACAACAGGAACCCAGAATGACTTCCAAGGGACTACTAGCAAAGGATGAGAGACCTGGCATAGGACTGTTGGGAGAGAGAGGGGGGAAGGTGGGCACTCATTTTGGGTAGCCAGGTGTGCACTGCCGGGTAAGTGGAGACACCAACCGCTACCATGGGCCTCGACCTGGGGCAGAGGGTATGTGTGGAAGCGCAGAGCAGAGGCATAGTGCAGTGAGAGGGAAGAGGGGAGGAAGTCCATGGTCTTTAGAGGTCAAGGGCTGACTGTATCTGTTGGATTTTGGTTCCAGATGGCTTTGGTGAGAGTACCCGGGCATGCTGGGACCGACTACAGACCCAGTGGTAGCAGGAAGCAAGAGACACAGCTGGCCAAGAGGGGAACAGAGCCAAGCTGGAGGGAGCTCAATGTACATGCGAGAGAAGCTGAGGGTAGAAAGCTCACCAGTGGAAGGGACGTGGACCTGAGCAGGGGACAGACACCCCAGCAAGGCAGTAGGCAGAGTTAGAGCTGCTGTGAAAGAGCATGTTGGGAAATCTGGGCTGGACTCTGTACTTAATGGAGTAGAGTATCTGCAGAAAGGACCCAAAACCCTTACATGCAGATCTCCCCCTGGGGGATGTGATGATCACCCAGCTTGTGAGCATAAAGGTGGGACTGGAACCACCACAGACACCCAGCCTGCTGCTCTTACTGGCCTCAGCAGTGAGGCAGAAGGCGGAGAAATTGAAACTGGGACTCAGAGTGGCCCGAGAGCTCAGCACCCAGGTCCCTGCTGTTGCTTGGAGAACCGGGGTAGAAGACTTAAGTCGGGCATAGGCAGGGCCAGTGTGGGGTTGGGAGGCTTGGGTTCTGGACAGGCTACCAGCACGGCCCTGAAGGGAGAGCCAAGGTCAAAGTTCGGCCATTTGGCTCCTGCTCTCCAGGCTGTAGATCATGCTCAGCGGACCCCTCACCCTGGCAGTTCCCCCCCACCCCCATAGGGCACCCAGGGCATGCCAGAGAAGACAATTCAGGGCTCTGAATACCACACGAACTTTATTTGTACAATTTGTACGATTTCTAGATCTGTCGCAGTGAGGGAAAAGAGGCCTCTTACCCCTGTTAAAATGTAAATGAGTAACTGGTGATAAAACACATTGGTGACAAATAATTCTTAGCCCCTACTTGAATTACTGTGATGGGGAAAGACGACTTCCTAAGACGCTCGCTGCAAAGGGCAGACAGTGCTGGAGTCCCCCTCAGTGATACTGCACCACTCTGGAAAATATGCCTTCCGGTTCTTTCCCATCCCCCAGGGCAGCAGCAAATCCTTCTTGTCGCCTTGTTTTGGCCAAAGCAGCCAAAGATTTAAAAGTCTTTGGTTCATAGATGGCTAGATCCGCAAGTACTTTCCTGTTGAGCTCCACCTGGCACTGGGAAGAAAATCAGAGCCTGTGTCAGCGTCAGAAATGTCTTTCAGTGAAAAGCGGCAAGACTGGGGTGTCTGGGTGGCTCAGTGGGTGAAGCCTCTGCCTTTGGCTCAGGTCATGATTTCAGGGTCCTGGGATCGAGTCCCGCATCGGGCTCTCTGCTCAGCGGGGAGCCTGCTTCCTCCTCTCTCTCTGCCTGCCTCTCTGCCTACTTGTGATCTCTGTCAAATAAATAAATAAATCTTAAAAAAGAAAAGAAAGAAAAGCAGCCAGACTGAATGCAGCCAAGAGTCCTATGGTTTGAGTCAGCCAGAAGCATCTCCTCTGCTGAGCACCCACTCCAGGGCAGTCTCTGCCCTCCTGGGACACATGGGCTCTCAGGGGAGGTGGAGAGCCTGTGGCAAACGTATCCAAGCAGGATGCTGAAGGTAAATGTGGACAAGGGGAAGGCATCCTGCAGGAGGTGATGTCCCATGAGCAAGGATGCCGGCATCTGGTCCTGATGGACCCTAAGAACCTTGGAAGGGTCAACGATCGATCTCATCAGTCACCCCAGCAGAACTAGGACTGCTGGCCTGGGGAAACCTTTAAGGCAGCTTCAAAGAGGAAATCACAATCCCCCTTGTAGAAACAACAAAATGAGACACAAAAGTAGGTGAGATGCCGGCAGAGAAGTGAAGAACAAAAGCGGGTATTCTCGATTCCCACAAGGGAGCGGCACCAGATCATCTATCAAGTAAAATATATGGGACTTCCCAAAACGGACAAATGTGAAAAGCAAAAGGTAGGATGATCCTGCGTGTGAACCGTAACTGTGCAGGGGGGTTCCTGCTCTACCACCTGGGGCAAGGTCCACTCCCTTGAGCCTCGAGCTCATCGGTACAATGACGAAGTCATGCATGAGGATACTTGCAAAGTGCCGAAGACAGGATGTGGCACAGGCCAGAAGCACAACACCCACTCCCCTTTTTAAGAAAAAATTTAAATGTCAGAGGGATTAGGGTAAACCCGATTCAACAACTGACCAAAATGTTGTGACACATGCTTCATCTCTCCTCTCCAAGACACTCCCCCTGCTGTCTGACTGAGTTTCAACTTCATATGCTACCTCCTCAGAAATCAAATTTCAGTGCAAAACTTTGAAATTACACTTTAAAGGTCCAGCCAAGTTTTCCGCCACTTTTCTCTTGATGGGGAAACACAAGGGCTCAAGTCCTGGTATCGCTGCCCTATTTCCAATTCTGCTACCAGTGAGGCAAAGGCAAAGCAATTCCAATGGGTCCCTGACCCTGCCACAGCTCCACCTTGAGAACGTGCCAAGGAGCCCACACTCCACAGCCTGTAGTACTGGACCTTGTCAGCTGGATCACTTTCAGTAGATTCCAACATCTCAACAGGACCACATCCTCAACCGTACCTTAATTAAATTGACAATGAATGCTGGGTACTTCAGACCATGTTCCTGGGAGGCAGCTGTAATTCGATTAATCCAGAGCTGAAATAAGAAAATATTGAGATGCTTAAGAACTAACTGTGCATTATGTCCGTGTCTCCCAGCAAAGGTTCTGAGTCATGTAAAAGTCAAACGCTTTTGGCAAAAGTAAATAAAACAGTCCGTGAATTCTCTTCCCGCACACCATCCTGCAGTACAGTTGGCAAAAGTTGATGCCCTTCATTCAAATGCCCGCTTCCTTCTAAATAAGTAGGAAAATCACATGCCCTAAAGCATTTCTTAGACCCTGAGAATACAAAAGTGGGCAAAAGACTCTGACAGTCAAGAGTTCAGTGCAGAAAGGATCCATGTGGATGAACTACAACAGCCACTGAGATCAGTGCAACCAGGTGAGCATGAAAACTGGAGGTGAAGCTTTGCAGAGATGGAGGTGAACACGGTCTGGAGGGAAGAGCAGGACTGGAGGAGAGGGCAGGGGAGGCATCATGAGAACCTTCCGAGCAAGGAGGAGGAGGGTACGTTCCAGGCACAGCAACAGGCCCGAAAACTGCACAGAAATCAAGAATAACCTGGGAGGGGAAGTCAGAGTGACACGGGGGCTTCTGGATAGATCTGGTCTGTTAAACAAGGGGGTGCATTATGGGACGCCTGACTGGCTCAGCGGCTAGAGCCTGCAACTCTGGAGGTTGTGCTTTCAAACCTCACGCTGTACAGATCACTTTAAAAAATAAAAATAAAGCGTTGGATTCTTGTCATTATTTTCTCAATGTCAAGACAGTACTCCAGTCCATTTTCTCCCTTCAGTGGTTCTAAACTTTGAACACGCGGGAGAATTAGGTAGAAGTTTGTTAAAACAGATTTCTAGCCGCACCCCCCGGAGTTTCTGACTCAGTAGTGGGCCTGAGAAATGGGCTCTCACATGAGGCCGCAGCTGTACCGGGACCCCAGCCCACCCTGAGGTCCTCTGCTCCCAACAGCAGCAGACGCATGTGTGCTGTTGGCCGCTGCCCACAGGTCGTCCCATGCACCCGTGCACTGACCGCTGACTCGTGGTCGACGCAGGAAGCCGCACCAGGCTAACATCCTGAGTGAAGAACAGAGCTGGGATGCGGAGGTCACCCTGCACACGAGGCCACGGTGCACAGGGATGGTTTCCCATGCTGTGACCCTGGCCGACAGGTACTGAGGCATTTCTGACTTTAAAGGGTCAAAACTACGCGCCTGGGCGGCTCAGCGGGTTAAGCATCTGCCTTCCACTCAGGTGGTGACCCCAGGGTCCTGGGATCGAGTCCCACAGCGGGCCCCCTGCTCAGCGGGGAGCCTGCTTCCCCCTCCCTCTCCCTGCTGCCCCCCCCCCGTACTCTCGTCAAATCAACAGATAAAATGTTTTAAAAAGGGGGGTCAGGATTCTGCCCTCTTCCTCACGGGTCCAGCCAGTATTTACGAAGCGCCACTGACGAAGGCCGGCGCTTACAGACGAGGTCTCGGCACCGAGTCCGGCTGGGGTCGCAGCCACCCCAGGGCCTCCCGCGGAGGGCAGGGCGGTGGAAGCAGGGGGCCGGCGAGGAGCTGCCACAGCGGCCCAGGAGAGAGCCCGGCTAGCCCCGACTCCGTCCGCGGAGCAGGCAGAGCTGGCGGCGGCTTCGGACGTGAAGCGAGAGGGGAGGACCCCGGGACCCGAGGGCGGTCGCAGACGCAGACGCCATCCCGAGATGGGGGCCGGAGCGGGGCGGGACCCGGGCGGGGGGCGGCCGTCCGCGCTTACCGTCCTCATGTTCCTCTTCTTCAGTCTCCGCGCTTTCGTGCATTTCACAAACGCTCTGGTCACCGCTCGCACCGCCAGGCGGTAGCACCGGTTCTTCCTTCCGCGGAAGTGCTGGGTCGAGAACGGGAAAGGAGGGTGGTCAGCGCGACCCGCGGGCTCCGCGCCCCGTCTGCGGGCTCCGGGCCGGGGGAAGACGCGGGGGCACGCGGGGCGTGCGCGGCCCACTCACCCGCGCATGCCGCAGCACCTCCTGTACCCGCCAGTAGCGGTCAGTGAGCCGGCTCCGCAGCCACAGCGGCGCGGTGAGGAACACCATGGCGCCCGCGGGCCGGCGGCTCTGCCCAGCCGCGCATGCGCCGCCCCGCCTCCAGCGGAAGCGGCGGCGACGCCCGAGTGCATCCGGGTCAGCGGCCCGGCGGGGACTTCCGGGGTGAAGGGCGTTCCGGGGCGGGGTTCCTTGCGCCGCTCGTCCGAGGTTTGGGGGCTCGCGGGCTGCGGCGGAGCGCCCTCCCCCCGCGCCGGCGGCCGGCTGCTCCTGCGGGGCCGGGCCTCGCAGTCTGGATGGAGTAGCCGGTCCGGAGCGGTGGGTACGGTGAGGAAGATGGGCGCTCACGGTCCCGCGCGTCCGGGACGCGCAGAGTGGGCGGGTCCGCCGACGGAAGCCGGCCGGAGGCGGGTCCGCTGGGCGGGGCGCGCGGGGTCGCGGGCGGGGCGCGCGGGGTCGCGGGCGGGGGGCGCGGGCGGGGAGCGGGGGGCGCGGGGTCCGCGGGCGGGGGGCGGGGGGCGCGGGCGGGGGGCGGGGCGCGCGGGGTCCGCGGGCGGGGGGCGGGGGGCGCGGGCGGGGAGCGGGGGGCGCGGGGTCCGCGGGCGGGGGGCGGGGGGGCGCGGGCGGGGGGGCGGGGCGCGCGGGGTCCGCGGGCGGGGGGCGCGGGGGGCGGGGAGCGGGGGGCGCGCGGGGTCCCGGCGGGCAGGAAGGCTCTGCGGCGGTGCCGAGGCTGCCTGAGCGCGCGAAGCCAAACACCCTGGAAATGGTCGGGACGCGAGCTCGCGCCCGCAGCACTTACCCTGAAGCGGAGTGCCTCGGACGGTCAGTTTTGCGTTTCACCACCTTACCGCTGTGTTACCGGTAAAATGAAAAATAACGAAGTCGGGGGCCGGATGGGAGGGGGCAACTTCTTTGTAACCTTTTAAATGACAGAGAAGTTGCAAGACTACTTCATGGAACTCCCCATGCGCTTTACCCAAAAGCACCAACGGTCTACATTTTTAAACATTGTTTTTTAAAGATTATATTTCTTTATTTGACAAGAAGGGCACAGGCTGGGGGAGCTGCAGGCAGAGGGAGAAGCAGGCTCTCCGCTGAGCAGAGAGTCCAATGCGGGTCTCGATGCGGGTCTCCATCCCAGGACCCTCAGGTCATGACCTGAGTCAAAGGCAGAGGCTTAACCCACTGAGCCACCCAGGCTCCCCCAATCCTCATTTTTTTTTTCTTGATCCCAGCATTCTTGAACAGTGCAGGTTAGTTATTTTGTAGGATGTCTGAATTTGAATCTGATGTTTCCTCATTAGAGTCTGGTCGGACGTTTTTGGCAGAATACTACGTAAATTATACTGTGTTTTTGTCTGTGCATAGTATCCAGCCGGATGGCAGCCTGTCCCAACTTGGCTGCTGTCAGCTTTGACCACTTGGCTCAAGGTTTTGTTTACCATGCTTCTCCACCTTTTTTATGCTTGTAAGTAGTAAGTATCTTGTAGAGAAATACTTTGTAACTCATTAAGGGTTTCTTGTAGGCAGACCCAGAAATGGAGATAGAAATGCAGAGGCGTTGTGTTGAGAGGGAGGAAGCAGGGGCACCAGGGTGGCTCAGTCTGCTGAGCATCTGCCTTCAGCTCAGGTGGTGATCTCTGGGTCCAGGGATGGAGCTCAGCAGGGAGATTGCTTCTCCCTCTTCCTCTGCCCCTCCCCCTGCTTGTGGTCTAGATGCTCTCAGTGTCAAGTAAATAAAATCTTTAAAAAAAAAGAGAGAGAGAGGAATCCGGATCAGACAGGGAGGGCCTCAGATAGGATGCAAGTCAGACAACATGTCAACTCACACAGTAGTTGTGAGCAAACATGGCTATTAGGGATGCCTTGTGTTGGGCGGAAATGGGAGACCCCAGTAACTTTGCATGCTCAGCCTGTGTCAGGGGCCACCAGGAGAAGTATACAGTCCACTGAGAGGTGCTGTGGTGGACGTGAACCCGAATGAGGAGCGCAGTCTGGAACGGGTGAGCAGTACCCCTCCAGGGCCACCACACTTTGAGACCACATACATACCCTATTTCTTGGCAAATCTGCCCTCATTCATTGGTCTTCTAACCTCATCATTCTTCCCATACTTCCTGGCATTCTACCTGCAGAAGAGCTTTCTCTTTTGGGGGGCACAATTTTAAATAGTGTTAGCATGTGCACTGAGGGTGGCGGTGCGAGCAGGAAGTGACCGAGGCACAGGTTGGTATCTGTGGGGGTAGAGCAGCAGGCAGAGGAGTCGGCCAGGGCAAAGGGCTAGAGGCAAGAGTACACCTGGTGTGGTCAGGATCAGGAAAACAGCCAGTGTGGTGGGAGTGGGGCAGGTGAGAGTCCCGTGGCCGCGGAGCCTCAGAGATGGTGGGTACATGCTGCTTTCAGGCTTCCTCGCTGCTTGGAGGCTTCAGGGCCGTCATTCCCGACACGGTGGCTGAAGGGCAAGGTGATAGGGTGCCTTATGCCTTCTTGGCTCACCCTGGAGAGCCACACAGCATCATTTCAGCAGCCCAAATAGTCACAAAAGTTCACTCAGTGTCGAGGGGCAGAGACACAGCCTCCAGTTCTAGGTTGGGAGTGTTAACATTACAAACAAAACTGCCACAGGCGCCCCCAGCAGCTCAGCAGTAAAGCATCTTCCTTCTGTTTGGGTCATGATCTCAGGGTTCAGGGTCCTGGGATCCCGGCCTCTCTGCTCAGTGGGGAGCTTGCTCCTCCCCACCTCTCTCTCTGCCTACTTGTGGTCTCTCTCTGTCAAATAAGTAAATAAAATCTTAAAAAAAATTTTTTTTTAAATAAGAGAATTGCAATCTAGGACAAGCCAGCTTCTCCAATACCAGGAGAACCACCAAGGGAGGAGGTTGGGAGGAGCTGTTGCAAACAAAAGTCCACTTGAGTACACTGAGAGTTTGAAATACAGTGGCTAAATCGTAGCTGTCTCTTTTATTAAAGATTTTTTATTTATTTGAGAGAGAGGTCACAGCGGGGGTGGGGGCGGTTAGGGGGACGAGTAGGCTTCCCACTGAGCAGGGACTCGGATGTGGAGCTCCATCCCAGGACCCTGGGATCATGACCTGAGCCCAAGGCAGAGGCTTCACCGACTGAACCACCCAGGTGTCCCTCTCTTTGGCTGGGCTGTGAAAGTCTCTGACTGGCTAAATTATGGCTGTCTCTCATGGTCTAGGTTGCGACAGTCCCCTCATTGGCTGGGCTGTTGCTGGGCAGACGAGGAAAGCCTCTCTTCCTCCTGCTGGGGGTAGTGGAAGTAACACCCACTTGCAGAGTCCCTCTTCTGGTTGGGTCAGCAGTCGGTGAGTGGTGGGGCCGGAGGGCGCCCTCTGCCCTGAGCCTCCCAGCTACATTATAGTGAGGCTTTCTGTTACTAAATTTCTTTCTTTTTTTTTTTTTTTAAGATTTTATTTATTTGACAGACCAATGACAAGCAGGCAGAGAGGCAGGCAGAGAGAGAGGAGGAAGCAGGCTCCCTGCCAGCAGAGAGCCTGATGCAGTGCTGGATCCCAGGACCCTGGGATCATGACCTGAGCTGAAGGCAGAGGCTTTAACCCACCCAGGCACCCCTCTGTTACTAATTTTCACAGGAGGCACATGGAGATCCCACGGTAGGAGGAGCATGTGAGCTGGGTGAGGTCACTAGGGCATCTGAGCAATACAATATCCCACATTTGGTTTTTGCTTTCATGAAAGGAGTCGGGGACATTTGGAGCGGGAGAGTAGCACCACCAACTTTTTAAATGAGCTGCTAGCTGCTGTTTAGGGAAGACTGTGGGGTGGCCAGGGCTCAGGCAGGGAGACCAGTTGGGGTGGGCGCTGGCTGGGCTATGGCAACATTGTGTCCCGCGTGAAGCCTATGGTGGTGTAGCCCATAGCGGACCCAGTGGAGGAGGTGAGAGGCACTTGGGTGCTGGGTGTGCCTTGAAGGTAGAGCCCATGGGCTGTGCTGCGAGCTCGGTGTAGGGCCGTCCCGCACCTCCGGAGACCATTCTCAGGGAGGATCCCAGAGATGTCATTCCAGCCCTCCCTTTTCCCTCATCTCCTGTGGGTCTGCTCTCCCCATGGAGTAAAAGGTCTATCGCCGACATCCCCAACTCGGGCCTGGGTCTCACCGGGAGTCTCTGCTGTCCCCTCATACCTCGCCTCCCACATCCAGCCCGTCACCAAGTCCAAGGGACTCTGCCTACAGAATCAGCCTGATTCTGCCTGCTTATCCCAACCCCTGCTGCTGAGGTGCCCCCATCTTCCTGGCTTCCCTGGACCTGCTTCCTCAGGAGCAGGCCGCTGTGTGTTTGGCCAGTTCCAAGCAGATCAGACCATGTCACATTCACAAACTCCTTCAAGGCTTCCTGTTACCCTGGGTGTAAATCCAAGCATTTCCGTGGCCTGTGGGCCAAGGTGCTAATTTGGCACAACTCGTTTGGCTCCCTGCTCAGTGGGGAGCCTGCTTCTCCCTCTGTCTCTCTCTCTCTCTGTCTCCCATGAATAAATAAATACAATCTTTTTAAAAATATTTGGCAGAACTCACACTTTTGAAAAATTAGATCCATTCCGTAAAGCTGTTCTCTCAGAAAAACTATAGTTTTAAATTGCATATGATGATGATTTTCTATGAGGATCCAGAGGTGGGTCATCAGAAACAACCGATCATCTGTTTCAGCTGTGCCACAGCCACAGGAGTTTTAACTTACAGAGATGGCTGAGTAATGACAGGGAGAGGCTGACATCATTGAGGAACATTCTTTACTACCTGCATTTCCCTTGAGGAGAGGCTGTGCCATGCAGAGAGGCACCAGTGTCCTCCGGAGCCAGAAGCAAGAAGGAGCAAAAAGCTTGGGCCAGAACCTCTGTTGGGGTCCTACAGGAAAGACAGGGCAAGGGAAACAGTTTGCCTTGGCTTGTCTGAGAATCCCAGTGGTCCTTGGTGCATAGTCCCTGTCCCTGTTGTCTGGTACCTGACCTTAGATAATTTAGGATGGAGGAGTATCACCTGGGTTTGTGAGAGGGAAGACAGCGGTTCTGAGAGCGGGCCCTGGATCACAGGGGTGATGTGAACAACTGTGCCCATTAGTTCAGCCCTGTGATAAAGAGATGCCAGCAGGGCACCTGGGAGGCTCAGTGGGTTGAGCAACTGCCTTGGGCAGTCCTGATCCTGGATGTCTAGAATGTCTAGAAGCCCGCATCGGGCTCCCAGCTTGGCAGGGGGTCTGCTTCTCCCTCTAACCCTTTCCCCTCTTATGCTCTCTTTCTCTCTCTCAAGTAAATAAAATCTTTTTTAAAATGGGTGCCAAGGGACGCCTGGGTGGCTCAGTTGGCTAAGCAGCTGCCTTCAGCTCAGGTCATGATCCCAGCGTCCTGGGATCGAGTCCCACATCGGGCTCCTTTCTCGGCAGGGAGTCTGCTTCTCCCTCTGCCTCTGCCTGCCGTTCTGTCTGCCTGTGCTCGCTCTCCCTCTCTCTGACAAACAAATAAAATCTTAAAAAAAAAAAAAAAAAAAAGATTCGCTCTTTAAAAAAAAAAAGGGTGCCAACAGGCAAATACCAGATATAATGAACGAAACACAGTAAGAACGTCCCCGTGTCACAGCAAGAGCAGCTGAGGGTGACAACCCCATGGTGGACACGGGAGACTGTCAGGTGTCAGTCAAATCTGTTGCCACGACTCGGTCTCTGCTAAAGCAGTGTGTGGAGGAGGCTGCAGCTGCAGGGGAGATGTGATCCCAGGGGGCTGCGGAGCAGTCCCAGGTCCATTAGTGGAGCTCAAGGCACTGCCCCCCTTCTCTCCTGGGAACCTCTCTGCTGTCCTCCCCTCAGGGAGGCAGGCAGCCTCGGTCCACAAGAGAGGAACTGGTGCACACTGAAGACCGTGGGAGCCAGAAGACTTCTGTCCAGCTCTGGGCCTCTGGGGCTCTGCGCCCCTCCCACTCCTCTCTGCATAGGGTGGGCAGTGCCTAGGGCAGGCCCCCTCAGACAGCAGGTCCTGGACCACTTCACCCCATCGTGTCCTCAGGGTGGGGCTAGCCCCTCGGCTCAGCAAAAGCTCTGCAGTGGGGCTGTGGCCATGCTCCATGGCCAGGTGAAGGGGGGTCTTGTGGAGCCATCCAGCAGCATTGACCTGCGCTCCCCTGTCTAGGAGGTGGCTGGCCACCTCTGCGTGGCCTCCCCGAGCAGCGTGGTGTAGAGGTGTGAGGCCCAGCGAGTCGCGAGCATCCACCTCTGCTCCCCAGACTGCTAGCAGCTGGACAGCGGGCAGGTGTCCCCCGGCAGCAGCCCTGTGGAGTGCAGAGCGACTGTGCCTGTCCTTGAGGCTGGGGTCTGCCCCGTGGTCCAGCAGCACCTCCATGTCCTAGAAGAGGAGGGGCGGAGAGGGCAGATGCGGGCCCTGACCCCCATCTCATCCGGCCTCCCCCACCAACGGCCGCTTTCTCAGGGCTGCTTCCCCGCTGGGTAGGACGGGGAAGAGATGGGCCAGCACCTCCGCAGTCCCGGAGGGCACCTCCTCCAGCCCCCTACAAAGTCCAAGACCAAGCAGCCCGCGGCCTCCCTGCCGGCTGCCTGGGGGCCTGCTGGACTCCAGGACAGCCCTGGTGCTCGCTCCGTGTTTGTTGCTGCCAGTCACCAGGAGGAAGTCCGCATGCCGGGCCAGGCATCCTCACCGGCCTCCCAAGAGAGGTTACAAAGGGCGAGGCCGCTCTCAGACCCCTGACAGCCGCCCTCCCGCCCCGCTCCGCCTGGCCGAGGAGCCCGCCCGCCCGCGCCCTCCCCGCAGCCAGGCCGAGCCGTACCTGCCTGCGGCCCAGGCTCGCCGCTACGCCGAGCGCCGCGGTCCCCACGCCGTCCCGGGCGTCCACCCGTGCCCCGCGCGCCAGGAGGAGGCGGAGCGCAGCCGTGCGCCCGGCCGCGGCCGCCACGGTCAGGGCCCCGTCCAGGCCCGCGCCCTCCGCCGCCAGCAGCTCCAGCACCGGCAGCCGGCCGCCCGCCGCCGCCCAGTGCGCCGCCGTCCAGCCGCGCGCGTCCGCCGCCGCGGGGCCCGGTCCCGACGCGTCCAGCAGGCGCCCCGCCAGCAGCGTGCGGCCCAGCGCCGCGGCCCAGTGCAGCGGCGTGAGGCCGGCCCCCGAGCGCGCCGCCGCGGGGGCCCCGCGCCGCAGAAGGAGCTCGGCCACCCGCGAGTGCCCGTGCCAGGCGGCCTCGTGGAGAGGTGTGCGCCCCGCTCGGTCGGCAGCTGCCACCGCCGCCCCGCGCCGCAGCAGGAGACGCACCAGGGGCACGTGGCCGCGCAGCACGGCCAGGTGGAGCGGGGTCCTGCCCGTGTGGTCCCTGTGGGCAGACAGGGGGGCACGCACGGGGGCAGAGGCGCAGGTGGAAGGGCCCTTGCCGCCCTGCCCAGAGAAGGGACCCCTGCCAACTCCGCCCCGGGGCTCACCTCTCCTCCACACTGGCCCCTTGACGCAGTAGCTTTGTTGCCAGGCCCAGATGACCCCACCACACGGCTTGCAGCAGGCGCCCCCCGGCTTGCGGGGCACTGGGACCTTCTGTCCCGGCTCCCAGGGCCTCCTCGGAGCCCAGCTCCACCCACCGAAGTTCCTGCGCAGCCCCTGCCTCTGTCACGTCTCGCTCCCCTGGCTGGGAGCTCCTGGAGTCCATCTGTGAAGAACAGGAATCCCTCATGGTTACTGGAGGCCACTGGCCATCCCCAGCCCAATATGAACCCCCCGCCCCCCATCGTCTCCCCAGGGGACCAGACTACCACTTAGCCTTCTGAAGGGTTTGACTCCCCATTTCCCCTAGAGGGGGTCCACCCTGGGCTCTGTCCCCCAGTTGGGGTCCTCTCCACGCGGTTCCCAGGCAAGCCACGGCACCGTAGCCCTCTCATGACACACCTGAAAGTGTGGAGGTGGACTGCCTGCTTCCAGAAGCTGGGAGGCTGGGGCTGCAGCTGTAGGTGGGGATACACTGTGGTCTCCTGGGCCCGGTTACTGGTCGCTTCTCTGCACTGTTTACCCAGCACCTTAAGGAGACACACCCTGGGGGCTGGCAGCAGCCCCTGCCCCAGCACCTTTCCTCCCCTGCCAACCGCCAGGGTTCTTGGTTGGGCCTCCCTCCTGGGAGACAAAGGCCAGGCAGGCCGAAACAGGCCCACAGCCTTTGCTGTGCCATGACTTGCCCCAGAGAGGCACCCACGTGCCTCCCTCGGGCCCTGCTCCTCCCCCCACTCCTGTCTCTGCGGGCTAAGACCACCTCTGCGGCTAGAGCTTGGCTTCTCTCCTGATTCCAGGCTGGGGAAAGGAACGGGGTAAGTGGGGCCCCTCCCCCCACACAGAGGCCACGCCAGGATAGAAGACTGACCAGGGACGCCAAGCAGCCGGGATGACACTGTGGGGAGTAGGAAGCCCCTTGAGGGCAGGTTGAGGCAACTCAGCAGAGGCTGTGAAAGGGGCAGAGCCCTGCCTGGACACTAGAAGGAGGGAGTCAGACAAAGGAGTTTTAGGAGAGTCAAGTCCAGAGGATGGGAAGTGGTGCTTCAGGAGAGGGCCTGTGTAAGGCCTCCAGGACTGGTCACCTCCATGTGGGGGCCCTGACTCGGAGAGTACCTTATCATCCCCAGTCCCCCGGGGAAGGCCACCTGTCCAGACCCCAGACAGGAGTGGGCGGTATAGCCCAGCTGCCTCTTATGACTGTCCACTGGGAGGCAACATGGCTTGGGGCAGGGGTCGTGTCTTTCCCCGCCCCGAGTCCCCAGCTGCTGCACACACTCCCAGGAATGAGGTGTCCTCAAGGCCCTGCCTTGCCACACCCCAGGCCCCAGCTCCTGCTCTAGAGCAGCAGCAGAACACTGACATTTCCCCAACCCCCCCCCCCCCCGCCAGAGCAGCCTCTCCAGGTACCAGATCCAAAGGGTAGATCTCTGCCAAGGGGCTGAGTGGCCCCCATCTACCCCCCCACCCCAAGCCGCATGGACTCTCTCCTGTGAGCCTCAGTCACTCTGTTCAAATGTCGCCTCCCCGGGGTGCCTGGGTGGCTAAGTCAGCTGGGCGCCCGCCTTTGGCTCAGGTCATAGTTTACCACCTAAGCAGCAAAACCAAGAGATCAAAGCTATCTGTTCCATGCTTCCCTTGGCAAATGGCGGGGGTGAGGGGGTGAGTGGGAGGGGTGGGGGGGACAGGGCGCTCTTGCCAAAAAGCTACGTCCATGTTTCGCTGACCCCTGGCAGGCCTGGTGGAAAAATCTCACACCCTGCTAAGAGCCAGGGAAGCTAGAACCTGCCCTTCCTGAAGGCGGACATCCGTGGGAGCCGGCTGCACGGCTGGTCCTCCCGCCGTCTGCCCCAGCCCAGAGCCCTGCCGTTCACTCCGGTATGGATTCACGCAGGCCTGCCGGGGCCCCCGCACAGAGCTGTTCCTTACGAAGCAGAGGCCCACGTTGGCCTCCTTTACCACTGGGTCCACAGAGCCTAGAGCAGTCATGGCACACTGAGGGAGTTCGGCGAGTGTTTGCTCCGTGAGTGAACGAATGCAAGAGGGGCGTGAGCAGAGGCGGGAGCTTATGAGAAGCCGACAGGTGGCCTCTCCGCCCGAACCCTGCGTCTGAACGTTATCACTTGCACCGTTTTCTACCCTAAATTATTTGTATCTGAATAAGCAAACAGCTAGTATAAGATGCGTGTGCACTTGGGAAAATAATTCAGTTGCGCGCGCGTGTGTGTTGGGCAACAGGGCTTGGCGTGGGCTGCAGGGAGCCTCCGCTCACCTCCTCACCGAGGCCTGCCTTAGGCTTGCACGCCTTCGCCCCGCCGTGCACGACCGCTGCATCCGCCATCCACATGTGTCTGCAGGGAATTCACGTGCTGGAAAGTGTCAGAGGAAAAGTTGGATAGCAATGGAGCCCACGGTGGGGAAGGCATGAGAGGGAGCCATTATCTGATGCCCTCCAGCTTGTGCATTCAGCTCGCACGCAGGCAAGCGGCTCCCAGTGTCAGCTAGTTAGGTAAGCGCTGTTTAAATTGGCCATGTTATGGGGCGCCTGGGTGGCTCAGTGGGTTAAAGCCTCTGCCTTCAGCTCAGGTCATGATCCCAGGGTCCTGAGATTGAGCCCCGCATCAGGGTCTCTGCTCAGCAGGGAGCCTGCTTCCTGCTCTCTCTCTGTCTGCCTCTCTGCCTACTTGTGATCTTTTTCTGTCAAATAGATAAATCTTTAAAAATAAATAAATAAATAAAATTCCACCTGCTACCTTGTCTGAGGAAAGCAGCTGCATTCTTGGGACTGACTGGGAAGCAAGGGCTTTTGGTGAATGCACTCGTGACATCCATGCTTTCTCCAGCCTCCTGCCTCTGGGTCCGGGGTCTGAGCTGCGGCCCACAGCCCACGTCCGTCTGTCCTGCCCACTTCTCCAGCTTCATGGGGCATTTTTGCAACTTAGGAGTTTTTTTCCGTAATCTGGTCCTTGCCAGCTTTTAGTAAAACCTAGGACCGACCTCTGACTTTGCCTCCATTTCAAAGATGTGCCTTTCCAGTTGGCTGAAATTTTTACAGACTTCTCAGTTAGTCCTATACTATATCTCTGATAAGATACAAAGCATGCTGCTTCACATGGTGTAAGGGCCTATGGGACACCTGCGTGGCTCAGTCCTCGGTGTCTGCTTCCACCTTCAGGTCATGATCCTGGGGCCTTGGTAAAGAGCTGGTTTTCCTGCCCAGCAGGCAAGCCTGTTTCTCCCCCCTACCAACTCTGCTTCTGTTGCCCTCTTGTCAAATAAAATCTTTTTTTTTTAATATTTTATTTATTTATTTGACAGGCAGATCACAAGTAGGCAGAGAGGCAGGCCTGGGGGGAGGGAGGAAGCAGGCTCCCCACTGAGCAGAGATCCCGATGTGGGGCTTGATCCCAGCATTCTGGGATCATAACCTGAGCCGAAGGCAGAGGCCTTAACCCACTGAGCCACCCAGGTGCCCCATCAAATAAAATCTTAAACAAAATAAAATAAAATAAAATAAAATGCTGCGTGCTATGTAAGAAAAACCTAATGTCTGTTGGGAGTTAAGAGCATTTCAGTGATACTTGGGGAAATAAGTTGGGGTTTACGGAAGGTCAGGGAAGGCTTTCTCACCTGTTGAAATAATGGAATGCACACTCTCTCTGTCTTCAGGACGGATGAGACTCCAACACAAAGGATGCTTGTATTTGTAGCCTCTGTTATTGAGCACCTACTGTATGCTGGGTCCTCCACTAAGCGGTTCACGTGCATTGCTCACGTGGCCTCTCAGCAGCCCCACAGTCTAGGCACCACCCAGTGTTGCCCCTGTTTTACTGAGGCTGAGGAAGGCCAGGCTTGGGATGAGAGCACCAGCAGGGGCGAAGGCTGGGAAGTGCAGTGTGTGGCCACCTCAATACAGCAGCCGCTGATGGGGCTGTTGTCAGAGTCACGACCTATGAAATGAAGTCGTTGTGTGGGGGAGCTGGAAGCAGGGAGAGGGCGGGCCCGGGAGGGAGGAGGGCCCCAGGGCCAGGACAGCTGTGCAATCTCTGACCAGAACACACAGGAGCTGGCTGGGGACACTAGCCAGGGCTGGAGCTGCAGTTGCCTGGCAGAGAGAGTCCCAGCCTGGCAGCAGGGGAAACTGAGGCAGTGGTGTGGCCCTGGATTCTGATGGTCAGAGCTGGGCCTACCTGGGCCAGGGCGCTGTCCTCCATCTGGGTCCACCATGGTTGCTGGGCTCTGGGTGGGAGTCTGACCTGGGGACCCAGGTCCTGCCGTCTGACTACTGCTGGGAACCCACCAGGCCTGCTGCCTGGGAAAGCATGAGTGAACAGGAGAAGGAGACGGAGGAAGATGAGGGAGGGGGCACTTCTGACACGGCACCCATGCTGCCAGGAAGACTTCCCGACTGCCAGGCCTCAGCCCTGATGTCCCCAGGATGGGTAGGCCTGGCTGTCCACGGCTTGGGGACCCTGTTGCTGCCTGGCCAGGCCCTGGCGGGGCTCCTGCTGCAGCTGCTGCTGCCTTCGACAGCGTTCCTGCTCGTGCTGCTGCCCTCGGCTGCCATCGTGTACCTGGGATTCCTGTGCCACTCGAGGGTGAGCTAGGCCCTCCATGGGCAGGGTGGGGGCTGGCTGGGGCCCTTGGGACTGGGGGTGGGGTTTGTCCTGCAGACCTGCAGGGCCCTGGGCTGTAGGTCAATCTCACCCTTTCAGCATGGCCCCCTTGTCCCAGAGACACATGTGCCCCTCCCTGGAAAGCCCCTTTTCTGCCAGGCACCCCCTCCCCACAGCCACAGAAAAAGGGCTTTTGTCTGTCACTGGAGTGGACAGCTCCCTCCCCTTGGGAGGCCCCTAGCCTTGTACCAAGGGCCACCAGGGCCTGGACAGCTGGGCATGGTGGGAAGAGGAGGGGGGTTCAAGAAACAGAAGATGAAGATATGGCCAAAGCTCTCCAGGGCATCGCCCCTACCCGTCCCCACAGCTACTAGGAGACCCTTCCTGCCCTGGGCTGGATTTCCCCGTGTGGAATGGGCTATGGCTCCGTCTAAGGAAGGGGCATGCATGTAGGTAGCCATGCCATGGGTCCTTCTTCTGTAGGCATGGCGGGGGGGGGGTGGCAGGGGGATGAAGACGGGGCCGCGGGAGAGACGGTGGCGCCTTCCGGGAAGAGACACGGGGAGGAGCTCGAGGTCCGATGCCCACGTGGGGGAGGGCCCCGGGAAAGCAGAGACGGGAGGAAAGCCGCTATGAGACAACCGGGGAACAAGTTTCTGAGCCTCCCCTCAAGGCACTCCTAATCGGGGCATTTGCCGCTTGGGCCCCGGATCTCCCGTTCATGATTCAGAAATGCCTGGCCCCAGGCGGCCCCAGCCACCCCCCTCCGCCAGGCCTCAGACCCGCGCCCAGGCCCCAGCCCTCGGGTCCGCACTGACCGCCCCCGCCGCCTGGTCCGCCTGCTCCCGCCCCCGGTCCCTCACCAGGCCCCGCCTCGGCCCCGCCCCCGGGCCGCAGCCCCGCCCCTTCCGTCCTCCGGGCCCCGCCCCGTCCATCCTCCGGGCCCCGCCCCCAGGCCTCTGCGGGGCCACGGGCTGCTCTGCCGCTCCCCGCCCCGCCCGACCGCTCGTCTCGCCCGCAGGTTCACCCGGCTCCCCGCCCCGCGTGCCGCGCCCTCCTCTCGGACAGGGGCTCCGCGGCGCTCATCGTCCTCGGCTTCCTCTCGCTGCCTCCGCTGCTCGTGCTTGCCTCGGCCGCCCGCGCCCGCCTGGCCCGGCGCCTCCGCGCGCTGCTGCCGCCCGCAGCCTGGAGCCCTGGAGCCCGCCGCCGCGCTGGGTGCCGCGACCGTGGGCGAGTGGGACGCCACCCCGACGGCGACGAGCCGCTCTGCGCCTGGGTGTGAGCCCCGGAGGCCTCTCCAGGGCCGAGACTCCCGAGTCCGGGAAGGGCTCCCCGGCCTCCGCCCCGCCCCGTGAGAGAGCCCGGGCCTGCGCGCTTGGGGCGTGCGTCCCGGTGCCCGCCTGGAGACCCGCGGGGCTCCGTGCGCAGCGCGTGGGGCGGCCGCGAGGTGGCGCCAGACACGCCGGAGCCGAGGCCGCGCTTCCGACGGCCGCCCCGCCCCGCCCCGCCCCGCCCCGCCCCGCCCCGCGCCGCCCCGCGCCGCCCCGCGCCGCCCCGCGCCGCCCCGCGCCGCCCCGCGCCGCCCCGCGCCCCGCCGCGCCTCCCCGCGCCGCCCCGGCGGCCGCTGCGCCGTGGAAACGCCCGCGGCCGTGTGTCCAGGCGGGCCTCCCGCTCGCTCGCTGTTTCCGACCCCCGGACTCTCCTGCGCTCTGGCCAGTTTCTTCGTCTCCTTCCGAGTTTCCCTAGTTGCTGGGTGAAGTCTAATCTGCCAATTAGCAGGGTCACTTAATTTCGTTCTTTGATGAGCGTATCTAGAGGTTAGACTTGTTTCTTGTTCAAATCTCGTCGTTTGTGACGGTCTCTTCACGCTCGTTCAACTTTTAGGTTCCAGTTTTGCTTCCAGATTCCATGTGGGAGCAGTTCCCACATGGTTACTTTGTAACACCTGACGGCCACGGTGTCTTCCTCTCTCGCGGCGGGGGGTCCGAATCCGTTACTTGTCGTTTCCGATGAGGCTCACTGATGGTGTATTGTTTCTTAGAGCGGTGGCTCCTTTCCCCTGTCCGCCGCACCCGTGAACATCCTGGGGACACGTCGCTCCGCGAAGGACCCTCTGCGAGGCGGCCCTACCTGCGCCCTGCTCGGTCCTGTGCGGGCTTCGGTAATGGCAGGTGCGCGTCTCCGTCCTTGGGTCGCGGGCCTCCCTGCTATGCCACCTGTTTCCTTTCATTTTCCCGCGTTTGTTTGTTTATTTATGTATTCTTAGTGCTTTTAATTTGGGGGGAGCCTTGAAGATATTTACTTACTTATAAGCCCAGCAGTATATTAAAAATATATTTCTCGAGGCACTTGACTGGATCAAGTCAGCAGCGCGTGTGACTCTTTGTGTGTGTGTCTTTAGAGCTTGTGACTCTTGGTCTCAGAGTTGTGAGTTCATGCCCCACGTTGGATGTACAGTTTTTTTTTTTATAAAGGCATTTTTATTTATTTGTTTAAAGATTTCATTTATTTGAGAGAAAGAGCAAGAGAGCACAAGCCGGAGGGAGGAGCCCGCTTCCTGCTCCCAGAGAGCAGCCTGATGCCCCCCATCCCAGGACCTGAGCCAAAGGCAGATACTTAACCGACTGAGCCACCCAGGCGCCCCCAGATGACTTAAAAAAAAAAAACAAACAAACCAAAAATGTGTTTGTCTAGAATCTAGGGGTAGCTGAAAGGCCTCTTCAGGGATCTAGCATCCTCTGCAGCCGGCAAGGCTGTGTGTGTGAGCAGCAGGGTGGGGACTTTAGATGTGCCTGAAGATCAGGGCTCAGGGTTCAGGCTCATTCTGTGGCCTCGAGCAGAGCGCGGTGTGTGGCAGCTCAGATCCCACAGGAGTTCTTGGGGTTTTCCAATTGTCTGCGCCCAGTCAGACAGGAGCCTGGCCCGCTGCCCAGCGCCCAAGACTCGCTTCCCCTGGTCTGAAGTCGCCTTCCTTCCCCTCCTGCCCGAGGCTGGGCAGGCTCTGGCCAGGCTTCGGAGATGAGGGCCCTCCTGAGGATCCTCCTGGCCCCAGTGTCATCAAAACAACAGCTGGGCCTGGTGGGGGGGAGGCCTTGGTGGGGAACTCAGCTGCCAGAGCCTCAAGGGTTCCTAAGGTGTGTCCCAACTTCCCAGGCCGGCCCCAGGGGCCCTGCGTGGCCTCCAGCTGACCCCAGGGATGTGCTGCCTCAGCCCCAGCTCTGCCCCCACCCACTCACAAAAGGAGCACCTGCGAGGGGCGTGGGTGAGTAGGGAGTAACAGAAGAGGCCGAGTGGTCTGCTTTTAGAGGGTCGGTCGGGAAAGCCAAGGGCTGAGGCACTGGATTACTGCTGGGGCGAGCACAGATCTCTATTTTGGGCAACAAATGCTTTTTTCCCAGGTGCCTAGGCCCCTGACCTGTACGTGTACCTGGTCATGGGGGTCTCCACAGTCCGTGTGTGTGCGTGTGTGCACGCGCTGCATGTTTGTGTAGATGTGCACACATCCGTCTGTCTGCTTCCCGAACACCCCAGGCAGAGTCATCGTCCCAACCCCACGGATGGGGAGATGAGGCTCTGTCAGCTTCCCTGACCTGCACCAGGTCATTTATTCATTCAGAGTGTTTCCTGCGATGGGTGCTCAGGTGTCCCCCTCAGACCCCGGGGGCAGCTAGCCGGGCTCTGGGAGATGAGGCCAGTTCATTCCCTCTGAGGGCTGAGTTCCTCCCTCTTGCCCCCTGGGCCCCACCCTGACCTCTGTGGAGCCCCCCCCCCACCAAGGTGCTAGTGCTGGTCTGTCCCTCCCCAGTCTCTATTTACCAGTCCAAACTGGACTGGACTGTGCCTGGGGCTGGGACTGAGTTTGGTGATCAGCTCCCTGTGGCAGACGTTTCCAGCAGAGGGAACCAAAGCTGGGGTCCCGGGGCGCCTGGGTGGCTCAGTGGGTTAGGCCTCTGCCTTCGGCTCGGGTCATGATCTCAGGGTCCTGGGATGGAGCCCCGCATCGGGCTCTCTGCTCAGCAAGGGAGCCTGCTTCCCCCCTCTCTCTGCCTGCCTCTCTGCCTACTGGTGCTCTCTCTCTGTGTCAAATTAAAAAAAAAAAAAAAAAAAAAGCCGGGGTCCCACCTCAGGAGGGGCCCACTAATTCAGGTCTCTACAGGCCAGAAACTCAGGAGTCTGGATGCCGGCCTTCCTCTCTGCCCCCTCCCACCCCCACCCCGGGCCTCCTTACTGTCCTGACACACCGGTCAGCTGCCTCCCTAGGGTCTCAGCACTTCCTGCAGCTCGTGCCCACCGGTCTGACATGGCCCCACCCTTGTCAGGAAAAAGAAGTAGACATGCATCCTGGCAGGCACACGCCTGCTTGTCCCCCATCCAGCTTGGCAGCTCTTGGAGCACAGGTCTGCATGTCCCCAGAGCAGACTATGGCATTGGCTGGCCCTTGCAGAGACCTGATGGGATGAAGGCAGGCAGGGTGGTAGCCGCCCCTCGCCCAGGCTGCCCGCTCTGCTGTTGCCAGCTCTGGGACCACAGAGGGCAGGCCTGGGCTCCTGGGCCATGAGAGGACAGACCTCCAGACCCTTGGATGCTGGCATGTCCCTGACCATAAACAGGCAGGTGGAGTCCAGAAGGATGTGTGGGTGTGGCAGCTGGGCAGGGGGGCCGAAGGGACCTCTGGGCCCTGCTGCTCCGGCCCCCCTCCCTTTGCCCCCCTTCCTGTTGTGGGGTGGGTTCTGAGGGCCTCTGGCTTGCCCCACACCTGCCTCAGGACCACAGCAGCCCTGTTCCTGTTTCAGTGCCCCCAGTGTGTGCATATGTGAGGTACAAACATGTAAAGAACAGGCACAGGGCACCCCACTGGGTAGGGTGGGGACACACACTGCTCTTGCCCCTCGGGCTGGGGTCAGAGGCCCCGGGAGCTGCCCTTTTCCCTAGGGTCAACATGACCACAGTGAGCTGGGGACAAAGGGCCCTTCTTCTCTGCAGAGGCCTGGACTGTGCGGAGGAGGAGTGTTCCCGTGCACCCTGTGGGGGCAGGGCCTTCAGAGAGCCATGTCCCCAGGGTTCCCAGAAGCCCCTCCACCTGCCTGTGGAGCAGCGGGTGGGGTTAGGGTGGGGTGGCCCGGCACCAGGAAGTGATGCTCTGGGGCTCTCAGCCGGGGAGGCGGGGGCAAGGCGGGGGCTGGGCGAGCCTAGGGGAGGGAGGGGGGGGAGGGCGGGACCTGCCCCCTCCTGGCTGCTCCGTCCTTCCCAAAACCCCTGGCCTCCCAGCCTGTCTTTCTTCTGAGAGGAGGTTTCCGGATAATTATATTTGTGCTTCCTCTGGCGTCTGCCTCAAGCCCAGCCCTGACCCCGACTATGACACTCCTGGCTGACCCCCACGCTCCCTGGGAACCCTCCCTCTGCCCGAGTCTCCCGTGGGGAAGTGCAGGGTGCTGGAATGAGACTTGCCTTGATGCAGCAGGAAAGCCTCCGGGCCTAGCAGGGGCTGGGACTAGAGCTGGCCACACTGCGGGGGTGGGGGGGGTGGGGGGGTGGGGGGGCCCTCCCAGGGGTCAGGTGAGAGCTCAGCTCCCCGCGAGCAGCAGGGATGACAGAGCAGAGGGAGGAAGAATGTACCAGGGCTGGTGGCCAGCTCAGCCAAGTCTGGGCAGAGGCCCTGGCAGACCAGTCCGAAGACTGGGCCTCTCATCCCTTCTCCGTCTCGCGGAGAGGCCGGAGGGAGGAGGGCAGCTGCTTCCTCGAGGGCCTGAGTCATGGCCAAGAAGACCCGCTCAGTTTTTCCAGAAGGGACGGAAACTTCCCTGCCGGCCCGGCAGCACAGGCTGAAGTGGGGCTGGGGCCTGCCTGCTACACGGGGAATTGGGGACCAAGCTGGGGAGCTCCTGCCTTGCCCCAGGGCGGTCCGCCATGGCCCAGGATCCGCCCCTGGCCGGGGGTGCCCAGTGAGACAGAGGATGAACCGAGAAGGGTTTGCTCACATTTACCTGGATGGTTCCACCCCAGGGTTCCCAGGGTCGGCTCTGGGTGGGAGCCCCAGCCTCCAGCTGCTTCTGCTTGGCCATGGCCTTGACTCACTGTCCCCAGCAGCAGCAGCGGTCCCGGTCAGCCTGTGTGCTTTGGGGCCGGGAGCCAGACAAGACCCCCCTGGGAGGCACACCCTGGACTTCAAGGGCCAAAGCCTGTTGTGACACCCCCCCCCCCCAATGACAGGGCCCAGGCAGAAGCACCAGGCCATTTCTGGTCCCAGCGGAGGCCTGAGGTCTGTGGAGCTGAGCCAGCGCCGCCGTGCCAAGACTCCCTTCGAGGGGGTGGGAGCGACGGGGACACAGTTCCCGCTTGTTCCGGCCCGGATCCTCCAGGCTGGCTGAGCCACTTCCTTTTTTAGGCAAAGCTGGAGCTCCGGCCCATCCCACACAGTGTCTCACCTGCCATAAAGGGAGGAAGGAACACCACTGAGTCCCATCCGTCCGTGCTGTGAGCACCCTCCTGGGGAGGGGGGAGGGGAGGGGACATCCTGGCAGAGACACCCCTGCCACCTCGCACCCGGGGACCTGTGCCCGCCCAGCTCCACAGAGTAGTGGCTGGGAGAAGCCAGTGGTCTCCATAGTGACAGACCTTGGGGCGCCTGGGTGGCTCAGTGGGTTAAGCATCTGCCTTCCGCTCAGGTCATGATCCCAGGGTCCTGGGATTGAGCCCCACATTGGGTTCCCTGCTCAGCAAGAAGCCTGCTTCTCTCTCTCCCACTCCCCTGCTTGTGTTCCCTCTCTGGCTATCTCTCTCTGTGTCAAATAAATAAAATCCTTTAAAAAAAAGAAAAGAAGAAATAGTGAGAGACCTCATCTGGACCCTCAGCTCTTGCCCAAGGGGAGGCCATCTGCCCTAAGGCCTGAGCGGCCTCAGGATGCTGACTGCTGTCAGCCACCCCTGGTGTTAATGGATCCCTCCAGAGGGCTTGGGGGCCTGCCCTTGGTCCTGGAGTTGGATCTTGGGTCAAGCCCTGGGCCCCTCATTGGGCAGGGTGTATGGGGACAACAATAGTTCCAGCATGGTCACACTGGACAGGGCCTGAACCAGCCATTCCCAGCTCCTATGCCTCTTCCTCCAAGCAGCCAGGCAGAGGTGGGGGAAGCTCCCCTTCAGACCCCTGCACCCTCCCAATGCCCCCTTTCCTTTCTAAGTGTCCAGCCCACAACTCCTACCCCTGTCTCAACCCTGTGGTAGAGGTGAGTCCAGGGCCCCAGCCTTGCTAGGGTGACCTCGTTCTCAGTGTCACCCCCACCCCATCGCACCCCCTGGGTTTCCCTTGGGCCTGATTTCAGAGACTCATAGCACTGGGGGTGGGGTCACAGGCGGTGGGCCTAGGGGTGGGAGTCCAGCCTGAGAGCTCCCTGCTCTGCTCCTGGCTGGGGGCAGGGGTCAGTGGGGACCCCGAAGCCTCCCAACCGGGAAAGAGAGCTGCAGTGTCTGTGTCTGTGCACGCCCACGCGCGTGTGCCGCGGTCGCACCTCCGTGAGCGCTGCGTGTCGCTACCCGCCCGGGTCTCTCCGCGCGCACGGCTCCCGCCTCCCGGAGCCTGTGCGCCTCCGCACGCGGGGTGAGTGTGCACCGGGGGCGGGGCCTCGGGGACGGGGCCTCCCGGGGGCGGGGTCGAGGCCGGCCTGCGCGGCGGCGCGCCCTGCAGTCCCCGAGCGAGCGAGCGAGCGGCGAGAGGAGGCTGAGCGCGCCCCTTCCCGCCGCGCGATGCTGCCCTGGACGGCGTTCAGCCTGGCCCTGAGCCTGCGGCTGGCGCTGGCGCGGAGCGGCGCCGAACGTGGTGAGTGAGGCCGGAGGCGGGCTGGGCTCCAGCTCGGGCGGCGCCCCTAACCCCCGCTGCCTGCGCGGGGCAGTCTCTATCCCTTCCGCGGCCGCGGGGTAGGGACGGCCGCCGGGCACCCCACCCACCTGTGGTGGGCGGACCCAGGTGCTCCCCACCCCCGCCCCGGCTGCCTGGCGGGCGCCAGATGTTGTGGGGGGCGGGTCTGGAAAGGGAGGGAGAGGCGTCTGTCGCGGAGGAGGTCCCTGTCTCAGTTTCCTTCTCCTTGGGATGACCCTTAGTAGAGGGCTGGGGTGGTAAGAGGGCTCGGGTCGCCCCACCGGATTGGGGGAAACAGAGGCCGCAAGGCACAGATCAGAACCGAGACACCGCAGCTCCTGTCTGCCCTTGGCGCAGTGGTGGAAGGGGTCCTGTTGCCCCCTGGGGTGCCGGGAGCAAGGGGAAGTGTTTGGAGGGGCTGGTGGGCCCTCAGGCTACTGCAACAGGTAACCTGCTTCCTGGGTCCAGAGGAGGGGTGACATCATCTGCAAGTGGGGTCATGACTCCAGCCTGGCCATATGGGCTGTGACCATGCTCTGTGCCCCTCATCTGTCTACCTCAGCCCCCAGTCTGCCCAGCCACTTTGTGCCTCCCATTCCCAACAGTGAGTCGCTTTACCTGGAGGCTGGGCTGTGGGCCTGAAGCCAAGCCTGAGGAGACCACCCCCGTGACCCAGGCCTGTCCACCCACACTCCTGGGGGCTGGGCCAGGACCCTTGGCTCCAGCCTGCAGAGAGTGGGCTGAGCAAAGGGAGGTTGGAGGGGCTTAGAGGCGGTGGCTCTCCGTGACAGATGAGACCTGAGCCCAGAGAGCACCCCAGGAATATGACCAGGGTGCAGAGCTTGAACCCACTGAGACTGTGGGCCACTTGTTGGCTCAGAACCCCTATTCCCCTTTCCCCAGGGGTGCCAGCTTCAGGGCCTTTGGGGGTGGGGCTGAGCAGACTTTCAGGGCCTACTTGGGTAATGACAAGCTCCAGCTTAGGGGAAGCTCAGACCCTGGGGGTTCTGCCTTGGGTGTGGGGCTGTCTGGGGGCCACCACCTGGGGCTGAACCCTCCCCTCTCCCCCAGGCCCCCGAGCATCGGCCCCCCAGGGGGACCTGCTGTTTCTGTTGGACAGCTCGGCCAGCGTGTCTCATTATGAGTTTTCCCGAGTTCGGGAGTTTGTGGGGCAGCTGGTGGGCCTGCTGCCCCTGGGCCCCGGGGCTCTGCGTGCCAGCCTGGTGCATGTGGGCAGCCGCCCGTACACCGAGTTCCCCTTCGGCCAGCACAGCTCAGGTGAGGCTGTCCAGGATGCCATACGTACTGCAGCCCAGCGCATGGGCGACACCAACACTGGTCTGGCGCTGGCGTACGCCAAGGAGCAGCTCTTTGCGGAGGTGGCGGGGGCCCGGCCAGGGGTGCCCAAGGTGCTCGTGTGGGTGACAGACGGCGGCTCCAGCGACCCCGTGGGACCCCCCATGCAGGAGCTGAAGGACCTGGGTGTCACTGTCTTCATCGTCAGCACTGGCCGCGGCAACCTCCTGGAGCTGTCAGCCGCCGCCTCGGCGCCCCCCGAGAAGCACCTGCACTTTGTGGATGTGGATGACCTACACATCATTGCCCAGGAGCTGAGGGCGTCCGTTCTGGGTAGGTAGCCAAGGAGCCCCGGAAGAGGTGCAGGGAGAGGGACTTGAGGGCCTGGAGCGGGGGCCGGGGGCCTGGCCAACGGCACTTTGTGGGGCCTGGTCAGCAGGGAGGTAACTCACAAGGCTTCTCTCTGCATCTTCCAGGGACACGGTCAGGCTGTGCGCCCTGTAGGCCCCACTGCCTGGGGCTCTAGCGGGCAGAGGGTCAGGCCGGAGTAAACACGTGCAGGGGGCTTTCCCTGCTGACACTGACGGGCCCACCCCAGGGTGGAGGGCCTGGAGGGGCCGGGCGACCAAGGGGCTGCATGTGGTGGGATGTGGTTAAATGGAGAGGAAGAGGGAGGCCCAAGCCTGAGGACTGTGCCGATGGACAACGCAGGCTCCTGTACATGCCTGCGGGTGAGAGAGCCGGGTCGGGATGGCCTGGGGTTGCACAGAGCACAGGCCCTGCCACCCTAGGGGGAGGACAGTTGCGAGTGACTCGGTGCCAGTGGTGGTTTGGGGACTTGCTAAGGAGGAGGCTGGACCAGGGAGGGCCCCCTGCGGGCTAGCAGCTCCTCACCAACTTCCTTACAGACCAGCTCCGCACCCCCCCACCCAGCCAAACCTCACGGTGGGAGGGCTGGAGATGAAGGGCCTGATTACTGGCTCAGCTGGCTCTATCCACTGAAAAATGCCACCAACCCCAGGATTCTTCCTGAGCCTCCGCCTGTGGGTTAATCATCCACCAAAAACTGAAAGGAGTTGGACCGTGGATTGCAGGAGGCAGAGGGTCCTTTCAGAGATTTCTCCCAGGGATACCTGGGCTCTGGTGGCCCCCGAGTCAGCCACTGTGACTGAGTCTGGAGGGGACAGCAGGAGGAAAAGCAAGCAGCTGGACAGAAGAACCCAAGGCTGCAGGGCAGTGAGGCAGTGTGGCAGGGGCTCTAGGGGTGGGGTGGGGTCTGAATCTGGGGGATGGGCAGGAGAATGAGTGCCAGGCTGACAGCTGGAGCACCTGACATTAAATGAGGAAGCATGAGGATCCCAATGGGCGTAACTGCCCAGACATTTATCAACCTTACCTGCTTGCATGGTCACTTAGATGGCCATGTGGTGTCACAGGCTCAGGAGTAATGCACATTTGGGGGTCCCACTCTGGAGCCCCCCCTCCTAGAAATCTGAGGCAGGTGGTATTCTGACCGCTCGCCCAGCTTCTCTTAGAGTTGTCACATCACCCTCCCTTGGGGTGTCCCCCAACCCGTGGCCCCCCCATCTTCTGGCTGCCCCAGTGGTGCCCCTTTGCATGGGCTGTTCAGAGCTGACCCCACACTCTGTGCTGGCCACTGGGGCCCAGGAAGGGGGCTGGCCCTCTGTTCTAAAACACCACCTTTGAGGGGCCCTGTTTAGGCCACGGGAGTGGTGGGAAGTGGCCACGACGGCTCCTCACCTGTTGGGGTTTGCCGCTGAGCGCCTGATGGGGTCCCAGGTTCCGTAGCCCAGCCCTGTCACTGGGTCGTGTATCATTAGCACGGCTGCGGTGGCGGAGCCTGGGCTGTCCCCCACATCTCCCTGTCCCGTCCGCCCTGAGTCAGCAGCCAGGGCCCCAGGCCGGGCGACAGGAGACCTGACGCCCTGCACCACCCGCAGACGCGATGCGGCCGCAGCAGCTCCGCGCCTCTGAGGTCACGTCCAGCGGCTTCCGCCTGGCCTGGCCGCCCCTGCTGACCGCAGACTCCGGCTACTACATGTTGGAGCTGGCGCCCAGCACTGACCCGGGGACCGTGCGTCGCCAACAGCTGCCGGGGAACGCCACGAGCTGGGCCTGGACCAACCTCGACCCCGACACCGACTACGAGGTGGCGCTGGTGCCCGAGTCCAACGTGCACCTCGTGAGGCCGCAGCACCTGCGGGTGCACACGCTGCCGGGTGAGCTCGGCGCGGAGGGCGGGGCCGCGGGCGCGGGGCGGGGCCAGGACGAGACCCCGCCCCCTCCGCTCACGCGCCCGCCCCCGCCACCCCCAGAGGAGGCGGGGCCGGAGCGCATCGTGGTCTCGCACGCCCGGCCGCGCAGCCTGCGCGTGAGCTGGGCCCCGGCGCTGGGCCCGGCCGCGGTGCTCGGCTACCACGTGCAGTACGGGCCGCTGCCGGGCGGCGCGGCGCAGCGCGTGGAGGTGCCCGCGGGCCGCAACGGCACGACGCTGCAGGGGCTGGCGCCCGGCACCGCCTACCTGGTGACCGTGACGGCCGCCTTCCGCTCCGGCCGCGAGAGGGCGCTGTCGGCCAAGGCCTGCACGCCCGACGGCCCGCGCAGCCGCGCCCCGCGCCCCCAGCCGCCGGGGGCCGCGGGCCGGGCGCCGTGAGCCGGAGCCGGCCGCCCCGCCCGCCCGAGGGCCCCCTTCTCCCCAGCCCGGCGGGGCAGCGCGCGCCGCCGGAACCTGGGTCTTGCCCCGCGGCGACTGCGCCCGAACCCCCGTCCCCCGTCCCAAGTCTCCTGCGGCGGCGGAGGGCCGCCGGCTCGGGCGTCTGCCTTCCAGGACGGGGCCGGGGCGGGGGGGCTCGCCTGGCTCCCCAGCCTGACCCTCCGCTGCCGCTGTGGCAGCAGCTCTTGCCGTCGCGACCCCCTGCCCTGCCCGGGCCCAGAGCTGGGCGCGCGGTGCTGTCCTTTGGGCAGGAGTTAGCGGGAAGGTGGGCAGGGAGCCTGGGGCGGGCTGAGAACATCAGATACAGGACTGGCCTTGAGCCCAGGACAGGAGGCAGCCGAGCGGAGCGGCCGGACCTGTCGCTTGTGAAGGACCAGTCCCTCTGGGGGAAGGGCTGGCATTGGTTTGAGCGGGCTTGGTCCGGTCGGCCGCTCTGAGTCCCTGTGGCCACTCGGGTCTTAGGTGTTGGTAGAAGGTGGTTGGGGCAGGGCAGGAGCTGGCTCTGGCTGGGTTCCAAAGGCTTTCCGCTGGGGACAGGATCTGGAGAAGGGCAGGGAGTTGTGCCAGCAGGTTGATGGCGCGGTCAGCAGCTGGGTGAGCAGAAACCTGGGCACTACTAAGGCGTTCAGTTGGCCTGCGGGTAGTGCCTGCTGGGGACAGTGGCCCTGCCTTCCTACCCAGGACCCCGCTGGGTCCCCCTGCAGCCACAGAGATGCAGACCACACGTTCCCAAAGGAACAGGACCCTGCAAGCCCCAAGGCTAGCGCATGCACAGGGTGGTGTGTCTGGGTGGGGAGCTTCCATGCCTGGGCGGGGACAAGCAAGGGTGCCGGGGGGGGGGGGGTCACCCCAGCGATTCTCTCTACAGCATCTTCTGACCCCACCTGCTGTCACTGCTACTCTACTGGGGCCACCAGACACGTCCTAAGGGCAGTACCCACTGTCCCCCATCCCCACCAAGGCGTGTACTCCTGTCTTGTCCAGCTCCGTGCTCACACTGCCTCTTCCCCACTAACATCCCAGACTCTGAAGTACATAAACTAGTTGTAAACTGAGCTCTGCGGTCTCCTTGGAGTGCTTTACGCCGTCCGAACACTCCAGCCCTCTAAGAGCTCCAGACCCAAGGCCCGTGTTTTGGGGCTGGTGCTGGGGAAGAGGAGGGAGCAGAGCCCCCCCTGTTGCGGAGAGTGGGAGCACCCTGACATCCGCATCTCCTCAGAGGGCCGTGGGCATTTCTACAGGCCCACCCCGCGGTTTGGAGCACAGTGGCCGAAGGCAGGAGCCGGACTGGGCTGTGCCCAGCGGTCCCCACCGCAGCCTTCGGACCGAGGGTGGGGCTGTGGCGCCCTCTGCTGGCAAGACCACTCCCTCAGCGGCAGTGTGACGGGTATCCCCAAACCGCGCAGCGTTGAGAGGTGGTCTCGGAGTCCTTGACGGTGTTCTCAGTTTGCCCACTTGGGCTTGGTGGGCATGGGTTTGGAGGCAAACTTCAGTCGGGCTGGCCTGCCACCATTTCTCGAGGACCAGGCTCCCAAGAATCACATGGCTTCCTAAGCACCCAGGGCCTGCAGCACACACTGGTCTGTGTACTGAGTGTTTGTGGGGGCCAGCGGTGCACGAGCCCACGGTGTGCCTATGTAACAGTGGCATGGGGGACAAAGGGCTCCTGCCCCTCCTGTGTGGCTGGGGCCAGGGCTGGCAGGGCAGGCAGGGGTATAGGTGGTGGGTCCAGGGTACCCCGGTAGTGGCAGGCCAGGCCAGACTTTGTCAGAGGGTAGGGAAGCACTGCTGACTGGGTGTCACAACAACCCCTGGCGGGTTCAGGCCCAGGGAAGCCAAGTGGCACCTTGTGGTCCGAGTGCCACTGCAGGCACCTGCTTATACCCTGACCAGTGTTTAGCAGGCTGCGCAGTCAGCTGACCCCTCCCAAGGCTGGTGGATGTGAACAACAGGGTCCTAGGCAGCATCGACCAGAGAGGGAACCCTTCCCCAGACCTGATCAGAACACCCCACATGCAGGCCAGGGTGCCCAGCCCTGATGCTCTGGGTACCTGTAGGTCCAAGCCCACCGGGCCCCCGGAAAGGTTCCCTTCCACACCGAGTCTCCTGGTCCAGCCCGCAGAGTGGTGTGCAGGCGACAAGAGAAACAAGAATACTGGCACTTGCTTTCCTAATGGCCGTCATGCCCTTGAGAGAGATGGGCTCCTTCCCCAAACACGCCTGCAACCCCAAGCAAGGGCAGAGTGGCTGAAGACACACGGCCCTGCTCCCCAGGAGACGCTCCAGCTTCTGCTCATCACTGCCACATGCTGAGGGCGGGAAAGGAGCCCCCACTTCCGTGCCAACGACTGTCTCTTCTGGAAGCCCTTACCTTGGAAGGGCTGCCCTTTGCACCGTTCCAGGCAACTTTTAATTTTCTCTTAAAGATTTTTATTTATTTATTTGACAGAGATCACAAGTAGGCAGAGAGGGGGGAAGCAGGCTCCCCACTGAGCAGAAAGCCCAATGCGGGGCTCAATCCCAGGACCCCCAGACCATGACCTGAGCCAAAAGCAGAGGCTCAACCCACTGAGCCACACTGGTGCCCCTAATTTTTTTTTTTTAAGTAAGATTTCTTTCTTTATTTGAGAGAGAGAGAGCGCGCGTGCAGGCGCGCCATGCACAGGGTGTGGAGAGGCAGAGGGAGAATCTCCGGCAGGTTCCATGCTAAGCACAGAGCCAGATGGGGGGCTCCATCCCATGACCCTGAGGTCACGACCTGAGCCAAAATCCAGACTCAGACCCTCAAATGACTGAGCCACCCAGGCAACTCTTAAAGGTTGGTAAGTCTGGGCCACGTCTGGGAACAACCTCCAGGAAACGGTTTTGTCCTGGTCTCCCCCCATATCCCTGCAGGCTTCTCGATCTACTAGGTCCAGGCCAAGGCTGCCACCTGCAGGGACTGTCATTTTGTGCGAAGTGACACATGGAACTATGACCCTCTGATGCAGGTGTGAAAATCAGAATGGGCTGTGCTGTGGTTATTTCCGGTTAAGACAAGAAAAGCAAGAGGGTGTATCATGCCGCAGCCAAGGGCCCACTCACAGCCCCTCTTGGAGAACACATCTTCCTTAGTGGCCATGGCTTCCGAGGACTTTGCTCCCGAGGTCTGTCCAGATGGTGTATCTGCCCCCGCTTCTGTTGTGAGAAGGGCAGGCCAGTGGTCACAGTGTGTCTCCTGCCAGCTGGGGGGGGGCCTGTGCTAAGGAGCCCCCCACGCCGGGTGCCCGTGGGGATGTCCTGGCTGTGCAGACCTTCTGTAAGGTGGATCTGCAGGGGGAGAAAACAGCCAGCCAGGGCATCTGAGTAGGCAACTGCTCAGGGAAGACAGAGTGGAGGCGCAGTGAGCTCTGGGCTTAGTCCTGAGTCACTCTCCAGACCTGAGCCCACGGCAGCACATCTGAGGGCTCAGCACTACGGCCCCTCATGCCCTCTTCTGACCCTCTGGAAGCCCACGGAAGAGCTGCAGGAGCCCTGTGATCTGGGAGCCCTGCTTTGGTGGCGAGGATGGGGATCAGCAGCCTGGGGCCCTATTTTGGGGGCTCAGTCCTGGGAGGGCTGGCCGGACAGCCTCCGTTTTGGCAGGATTGGAGTCTGTCCCATGGGGGGGACGTGGGTGTATATGGGTTTGGGCGACTGTGAGCAACACCAGAACCAGCAGGTCCTTTTGGAAGCTGGAGAGAAAGAACAGAAAAGGGGTCAGCATTTCCTCTTCTTAATCCAGCTGAGCCCTGCGGGGCGGGGGTGGGGCGGGGTGTGTGTGCTTTGGGAGGTCTAGTTTGTGGCTAATCCAGGAAAACCTGGATGGCCACTGGTGTGGGGGAGGGGGTGGCATCTGGCTGGGAAACTCATCCCGCTTTCTCCTGAGCACGAAAGATCACAGAATTATCTGTGACACCCTCCCACCCTTTTCATTCAGGCTTAAAGCTGTTTTCAGTGTAGTGGGGACAACGCCATATAATTCTGGGAACTCGAACAATTCCATCAAGGAAAGAGTAAAGGGGCAACTTGGATGCTGGCCCCAGAAGCGACTTTGCTAGCTCCGGGCACTGCGGGTTCTAGAGCGATGCTGGCTGCGCCCAGCCTTCTCTCCCTCCGCCCGAGGCCGTCGGGCCTGGCCCTGTGTCCCGGAACCAGCCACGTGACCCTTGCAGGTGCCCCCCAGCCAGGACCCCTCCTCCAGCAAGGTGGGAGGAGCGGGGTGGGCTGCTCTGCGTCTGCACACTTCCGGGGTGGCGTCGGCCTCCCTCGCGTTGGGAGCCGGAGCGCACGAGCAGGGACCGCTGGCGTCTGCGGACATCCCTGGGAGGAGGCCGGGGAGAGCTCGACCTCCGGCCGGCGCGTGAACGTCCTGAGGCTGCCGGACACTGGCAGGGACCGCGGGCCCCCGCCGAGCGTCTGTGCGCGAGCGCCCAGACCCCCCGCGCGTGGCCTCCAGCCTCCGGGGGCCCCGGCATCCCCGCGCCCGGCCGGGTGGATCCTCCCTCGCGGATCAGCCTCTCTCGGCAGGCTCTCCTCCGAAGGCCGCTCCCTCCGTCGGGGCCGACCGCCCTGGCTTCGGGGCCTCGCGTACCAAGGGCCCCGCCTCGGCTCGCCGGCACCCGCACCTCCGCCCGCCTCGTCGGGATTCTGCGGGAGCCCACCGCGCGCGGACACAGAACCGACGCCGGACCGGGAACCGGCGTGAAGCAGGGCGCACGCGCAGCCAACCCGTCGATTTTGTCCCTGATCGGTCCCCGTAACTAGGCGCTTCGGCCCGCCCCTCGACGGCCCGCCCCTCGACGGCCCGCCCCCGGAGCGAGTGCAGGCAGTCCTGGCGAGGACGTCGGTGGCGTCACGTCACCACCGGCCAATCCGAAGGCCGGACGGTCGTGTCCCTAGTGCGCTTCCGTCGCCTGGGAGGAAGAGGAGTTGTTGCGCCTGCGCGGGACCTCTGACCGCCGGCTCGGGCGCGTGCAGGCTGCTCGGCTCCCCGCGCTTCAGCTCGGCTCCGGCTCCCGGCGGGGCCGCGGCGCGTGGCGGTCTCGCGCCATGTCGTGGCTCTTCGGCATCAAGGGCCCCAAGGGCGAAGGCGCGGGGCCGCCGCTGTCTCTGCCGCCCGCTCAGCCTGGGGCGGAGGGCGGCGGGGACCGCGGCGCGGGGGATCGGCAGGCGCCCAAGGACAAATGGAGTAACTTTGACCCCACGGGCCTGGAGCGCGCGGCCAAGGCGGCGCGAGAGCTGGAGCATTCGCGTGAGTGCGGCGGCGAGGGCGGGGGCCGGGCTGGGGTGGGGGCCCGGGGAGCTCGGGGCTCTTCCACGCAGGGCCGGTGCACCGAGCCGCCGGGCATGGCCGGTCCTGGGGCGCACTGGGCTCCCTGGCCGTCCGCGTGGTAGGCGGCTGGCTGCAGTCGCGCTTGCCCGGCGAGGAACCCGGCCCACGGGAATCAGCCTGGCCGGAGCCACCGTGCGTGCGGGGACGCCGGGGGTACCAGCAGCGCTGGCGCCTTCCGGGCGTCCCCTCACTGCACCCCCAGTGAGGAAGCTGGTGCAGCTCGGACCGCCAGAGGCCACAGGCAGCAGCTGCCGGGGCTGGAGTCCGGGCTTCAGTGACTGTCGCGGAGGGGAGCTCCTCGCGCCTGCTGCTGCCTCCACGTGGCCAGAGCCTTGGCCAGATCCGGTCCGAGTGTGGTGCGGGCGACAGTCCTCCGCTTGGGCAGGGAAGTACGGATGAGGGCCATTGGTTTCGTGGAAAATAAAGCAGATTTGTGCTTGTTACTGGAAAGCGTGAGCGTTCAGATGGGAGGCGTCTGTAGTGCAACGCAGGTCAGTATGTCCCGGTCCCTCCTGGTAGCCTTCCTCACTCAGGGCCCTCAAGGCACCGTCATCGGCGGGACCTTCGCTAAGCCTCTGTCCTGTCCTCGCAATTGTCTTTTCTCCTGTTAGCTTCATGATTTGTCCTAGGACGTAGTCCGAGTGTTTGAGAACCCGGGATGTAAAAGGCACAGAATGAATACCGATAGAAAGAATACAGTTCTCAAATTATTGCTTGAGCAGAGACGCCCGTTTTTCGCAGGAGGCTGTGTAAAGGAGCCGTGTTATAAACTGGTGTAAGGGAGACTCTATCTGTTTAAGGACGGAGAGGCCTGGCCCTTTGTGGTTCAGTCCCTGCCCTTCCCCAGGGGACTGCAAGAACATTCTGGTGCAAGGATGCCTGGCTCTCAGGTCCCCTGGGGACGTTAAAAACATTTGGATATTTGGGCCTGTCTCCTGAGGCCTGCCTGGATAATTTCAGTTATGAGGTGGGGCTGGGCATCAGGGCTCCTCGGATGATGTCAGAGTTTGACATGTGATCCAGTTTCTTGTTAACACCTTGTGGGGGGCACCTTTCTGCCCCAGCTCTTGTGACATTTTATCCACTCAGTCCTGCAGAGAATTTCAGAATTTTCCACTTAGGGAAGCTGAATCGTACTGTCCCCAGACCCTTGCAGTTATAGGGGCCTTTGTGAATAGCCTTGAGTGTGCCTGAGGGGAGGCAGGTCAGGGGCCTCTCTTCCTCATCTGATCGTGCCGCTGAACAGCTGCCACGTCTCTGGTACCAGCTGCCCGAGAGCTCCTCCCCCAGAATATTCTCCAGCTGAGCCCCCAGGGGACACTGTAGAGGAGGTATGGTCCCCCATCAGTCTCTACATCCAGTGTTGTTGTTTCTTTTTAAGATACGATTCATTTATTTGACAGAGCAAGAGAGCACAAGCAGGGAGAGCAGCAGAGGCAGAGGGAGAAGCAGACTCCCCACGGAGCAGAGAGCCCAGTGCGGGGCTCCATCCTGGGACCCTGGGATCATGACCTGAGCTGAAGGCAGAGGCCCCAACATACTGAACCACCCAGGCGCCCCCCCCCCCTTTTTTTAACTTTTTAAGTCATGTCTACACCCAACTTTGGGTTCAAACTTAAAACCCCAGGCTCAAAAGTCACATGCTTCTCCCACTGAGCCAGTCAGGCATCCCTGTGCTTCATTCTGTTCCTGTGAGCCTTCCTGGCCTAACTGCTGGTCAGTGGGAAAGGGTTTTGCTCTAGCGTACCACTCTTTTCTGTCCCCAAGCCATTCTTTCCAAGGTGCCTCTTGCGTCTCTGCTCAGTAGCTACTCTCCAGGGGCGCCTCGGTGGCTCAGTGGGTTAAAGCCTCTGCCTTCGGCTCAGGTCATGATCTTAGGGTCTTGGGATCGAGCCCCGCATCGGGCTCTTTGCTCAGCGGGGAGCCTGCTCCCCTGCCACCTGCCTGCCTCTATGCGTACTTGTGATCTCTGTCTGTCAAATAAATAAATAAAATCTTTTTTTTTTTTTTTAAGATTTTATTTATTTATTTGACAGACAGAGATCACAAGTAGGCAGAGAGACAGGAGGAAGCAGGTTCCCTGCTGAGCAGAGAGCCTGATGCGGGGCTCGATCCCACGACCCTGGGATCATGACCTGAGCCGAAGGCAGAGGCTTTAACCCACTGAGCCACCCAGGCGCCCCAATAAATAAAATCTTAAAAAAAAAAAGTAGCCGCTCTCCAAAACCAGTCTTTTTGGTACTCGCAGCTTACAGGCTGCAGTGCCTTCCTGGTTGGGCTGAGCCTGTTTGTTGACCTCCCTGCTGTCTCCAAGCAAACCACGATGCCGTCAGCAGCTCCTTGTAGTATGACCACCTGCTCTGTCCTTTGGGCCCAGCCTGATGCTCCCTCGTCCCCTAGGTCTCTAGGCCTTCCTTGGAGGCCAGAGAAGCACATTTGGCGTTGAGATCGGAGTGGTCCAGTCCCTGTGCCTGTCCGCTGCAGGAAAGTGGGTGTGTAAAAGAGCCCCTTGCCTGTAGGAGGCGCTGCGGGGATGCTTTGGAAGATGCAGCTCCTTTCACAGGATGGTCTCAGGTGGGGAATAGTCGTTGGTAGTGTGAGGTCGGAGCCCGGGGTGAGCCGGGCGTGTGCCAGGCCCTGCGCTGGGCCCTGCGCTGAGGTACTTGCTCTCTCCTTTCCCTCTCTCGAGAGGCAGTGGCGGAGGGATCTCTGATTGCCCCGTATGCAGGTGAGGTGAGCCTGGCCGGCCGAAGGTCGTGCCGTGGGTGAAAGGGGCAGCTGGGACCCGGTCTCCGCGTTGTCGGCCCGAGGCGCCCGCGTTCCTGTCTGCTACACCAGGCTGGGCACGGCTGTGCTCTCACGCGCTCCTGCTCAGATGTTTATGTTAAAGGGTCTCCTGCGGTCTGTTCAAGGCTTGGCTTTGTGGATTCCCAGTGGTGCAGGATACGGGAGCCTGGTGCCTTTGTGCTGCCTCTCCTCAGGGGCGGGTCCCCCAGGATCCTGTGGCTCTGATCACCAGACCCCCAGGGAAGAGCCTTGCAGGGCAGGGGGAGAGGCTGTGTCAGCCCAATCTGGGCCGGCTCGGAAGGTCCTTCCCAGGCGCAGGCAGTGTGTCCTCGCCTCCCGCCCTGCCCTAGTGGACCCTCCAAACACGGCAGCTTCCGCCGCACCCACGGCCGCCTGTGCGGGCGCTGACAGCCCTGGGAGCAGAAGTCGCTGTAGTTCCTGACGTGTTCCCTGCAGGTTGGGGGTGATGGGCACTGGGGTCCGCGACATACTTCAAAGGCTTCAAAAACTAGATTGTGGGTCTGGGGTGGAAGGGGAGATGCTTGGTTCACAAAGGGAGAGAACCAGGCGCGTTGTTTTGTCAGGGAGCTGGGTTCCCAGGGGTTCCCAGTCACTTTCTGTGCTGTCATATAGTAGAACTTTTTTTTTTTTTTAAAATTTTATTTATTATTTATTTGATAGGCAGAGATCACAAGCAGGCAGAGAGGCAGGGATGCAGGCTCCCTGCTGAGCAGAGAGCCCGATGCGGGGCTCGATCCCAGGACCCTGAGATCATGACCTGAGCCAAAGGCAGAGGCTTTAACCCACTGAGCCACCCAGGCGCCCCAAGTAGAACGTTATTTATAGTGAAGTCTTAACGTATGGGAGAATTGTGTCCTCACCGAAATATTTGAGAAGCCAGATGCATGGGCTTTTTGGTTAGGAGACGATCAGAACTTAGTTTTTTTCCAGAAGACCCAATATTGATGGATACGGATTGCACCTTATGAATAAAACACACAGGGAAGGGATGCCTGGAAGGCTCAGGTCATGATGCCAGGATCTTGGGATTGAGTCCCGCCTTGGGCTGCCTGCTGCTCCCCCTGCTTGGGCGCACGTGCGCTCTCTCTCTCTGTTGACAAATAAATAGAATCTTAAGAAAAGACATGCACACAGAAGACGTTGATAACGTATGTGTTCACGAGGTCTGTGAAGAGCCTTTACTCTGCACGTTGGCGTGTTTGTAACTTAACGGTTTATTTCCTGTTGATGGTGCTCCGCACGTGTGTCTGGTGTGGGGTTGATGATGATAGGTATTGGAGACCTAAGAGAAACTACCTACCACGAAAAATAAGATCCTCTGGCCGCAGGCTGCTTTTTTATTTAACCGGGATAGGACTGTCCCGTTGACCCGGCTCTCAGCTCGCGGGGGGCAGCCTTTCTAATAGCCCTCCGGGACGCGACAGCTGGAGGGGGTGCGAGGTCTCACATGCAGGGCTTCCTGTGGAGGGGGGAGCGGACACAGCGGATGAGAAGAGGCAGTGGCCTTGGAGTGGGGGAGTCGCCAAGCGAGATCGCGGGAGTGAGGGTGGGCACAGGAGTGTTGCGGTCGGGGTGAGCTGTGGTCTCCCTGAAAGCCCTCCCCGCCCCCCCCGCCACACTGGGATGCTTGCCTGGTGCGCCAGCGTCCTGACACCCACTCTGTCCTCTCCCCTCCAGGACACGCCAAGGAGGCCCTGAGTCTGGCACAGATGCAGGAGCAGACTCTGCAGCTGGAGCAGCAGTCCAAGCTCAAGGTGAGCAGGGGGCGTGCTGCCGTGGAGGAAGCCTCACCCCGTGGGCAGGGAGGGCCTGGAAGGAGAAAGTGCATGTGGGCAGTGGGCCCTGGGCTGGTTCCTCAGGCATCTCCTGCTGGGATTTGCCTCTGTGCTTGTGCTTGAGAGGGAAATAGGAAGAGGCCAGCAGCGCGCTGGGTTTGTCGCCTGAACGCTTGCAGGAGCCCCACCCGGAAGGGCTGCCGTGGGGAGGACTCTGGTCTCTCCAAGGCACGTTCTCACCTGGTCTGTCTGCTTTCGGCGGGACCTTTATGCTGAGCACGCAGCAAGCGTAGGAAAGGCACAGGCTCTGGCCTGCACCGTTGGTTGTTGCAAAGCATAGTCCGGAAGTGAGCCTGGGACGTAAACCATGGAAACGGTGTGGGGAAGCCGGTCTCCTGGATGCCCTTGCTTCTCTGGGGCCCAGCCCTATCCGTTCTCCTGGCACTTCACTACCTGTGGGGCTGGGTGGTCCTGGGCCCGCGGTGCCCACACGGCTGGGAGCCGACGGGCGTGCGGGGTGCCGGTCCAGGCGGTGTTTTCTGGGCGCCTCTCCTGCTCCAGTCCAGCCCCTTTGGAGCCCACACAGGAGAGGGCTATTGAGGCAGTGAGCCCTGAGCTCAGAGTTCTGAGAGGGAGGCCCCAGCAGCTCTGGGCTCGCAGCCACTGGAACATTCTGTAGGAGTACGAGGCCGCCGTGGAGCAGCTGAAGAGCGAGCAGATCCGTGTGCAGGCGGAAGAGAGGAGGAAGACTCTGAGCGAGGAGACGCGACAGCACCAGGCCGTAAGGACCGCAGGGCCACACAGCCACAGGGGGACCGGGGTGGGGCGCTGCTGGGGCACGCCATGGTCCCCACATTCAGTCTGGGTCTGTCGCCCACCGAGGCTCTGGAAAGACCGTGTGCAAACATTGAAAGCCCACGGATCCGCCCGTGCTGAGCGTGACGGGGAGCACATGCGTCCCAAGCGTGTGTGCTTGCTCATAGCAGGTAGGGGTGGGGGCTTATCCGAGGGCCCAGGACCCAGGAAAGTCTGGATTCAGATGTTGGTTTCAGGCCGTCCACCAGCTTTTCCGGCTGAGCCGTATTCACGCCGCCCTCTCCCTCCCTAGAGGGCCCAGTACCAAGACAAGCTGGCCCGGCAGCGCTACGAGGACCAGCTGAAGCAGCAGGTGAGCCGCCTCCGTCTGTGCCGAGGGCACGGCGTCTTCTGGGGCAGCTGGTGGGCCGGAATTTGGTGCTGTTTTACCAGCAGTAAGTGCTGGGTCCCAGGGACACACACACAGGAGACATGGGCCTCCAGGCTCTGGCTGTGGTGAGGTTCTTCTGGGTGAGAACCTGGGAATCCGGCTGTGACAAGGGCATGGTAGGGGTGGTTTCCAAATGCTGGTACCTGTTCGGGCGTCGCAAGAAGACTCAGCCTTCCAAAAGAAAGAAATCTTCCCATTTGCTACGGTTTGGTTGGAGCTAGGGTATGTAATGTTAGGCAAAAAAAGTCAGAGCAAGACAACCTGATTTCATTCGTATGTGGAATTTTTTTTTTTTTAAGATTTTATTTAGTTATTTGACAGAGATCACAAGCAGGCAGAGAGGCAGGCGGAGAGAGAGAGTGGGAAGCAGGCTCCCCGCTGAGCAGAGAGCCCGCTGCGGGGCTCGATCCCAGGACCCTGAGATCATGACCTGAGCCGAAGGCAGAGGCTTTAACCCACTGAGCCGCCCAGGCGCCCCTCGTATGTGGAATTTAAGAAACAAAACAGGTGCACATCGGGGACGGGTGAAGAGCAAGGAGGGAAGGAAACAAACCATAAGAGACTCCTAATGACGGGGAAACTGAGGGTCCTTGAAGAGAGGTGGGGGGTGGGTGATGGAGATGAAGGGGGCACTTGTGGGGGCGCCTGGGGGGCGCAGTCATTAAGCACCTGCCTTCGGCTCAGGTCATGGTCCCAGGGTCCTGGGATCGAGCCCGCACCGGGCTCCCTGCTCTGTGGGAAGCCTGCTGCTCCCTCTCCCACTCCCCCTGCTTGTGTTTCTCTCTTGCTGTCTTTCTGTTAAATAAATAAATAAAATCTTAAAAAAAAATTTTTTTTTCCCTAAAAGTAAATTTCATGGGGAAAGACAGTATTCTGAGGACAGATGTTTGGCCTAGGGTGCCCAGAGGCCTGTCCTGTGGCAGACTTGTGCTAGAGGCAAGGGCTCCTGCACCACCCCACCCGCCATGCACAGGTGCACATGTCCTACGTGGGGTTCAGACCTGCCTCCAAGGGCTGTGGAGTGTGTAGGCCCTGGGCCGTCATTCCCAGAGAGGCTTGCAGACCCTGGGGCAGCATAAGTGTCCCCACAGGCGGAGGCAGCTTAGCTCTTAGATTGATTCCTGATCATTTTTAACATATTATTTAAGGTTTTAGTTATTTATTTTCATGAGAGAGAGTGCCTGAGCAGGGGTAGGGAGGCAGAGGGAGGAGGGGACAGACAGGCAGACCCCTGCTGAGCACAGAGCCCCAGGCAGGGCTCCATCCCGTGACCCTGAGATCATGACCTGAGCCAAAACCAGCTCCACCGATTGAGCTACCCAGGCACCCCAGATCAGTTTCCTAATTTTGAAAGTTTTCCCTTTTCCCTGTGGCTTCTTCTCAGCAACTTCTCAATGAGGAGAATTTACGGAAGCAGGAAGAGTCGGTGCAGAAGCAGGAGGCCATGCGGCGAGGTAGAGCTGGGCTTGTGGGGGCTGTCCTCAGAGCTGCCCTAGGCTGGAGAACGGCTGCTGGGGAAAGCAGCCTGTAAGCACAGACGTATGTTGCTTCAGGCACTTGGATCCCCAAGCAACATTTCAAGACTCTGGATAGGGCCTCCTAGGGGCTCTCCGTTCTCTGGTTGGGACCGCACAGTAGAAGCTGGGCAAGCCAGGCATTCCCCCAGCATCTGACCGGCGTCGCCTCCCTCCCGGGAGGAGGGTTGCCTGGGCCGCACTGGGAGGATTAGGGGGCTGTGGGCTGAACACCCTCTCCCTGCCCTTTCCCTGGGCAGCCACTGTGGAACGGGAGATGGAACTGCGGCACAAGAACGAAATGCTGCGTGTGGAGGCAGAGGCCCGGGCGCGGGCCAAGGCCGAGCGGGAGAACGCGGACGTTATTCGTGAGCAGATCCGCCTGAAGGCTGCTGAGCACCGCCAGACCGTCCTGGAGTCCATCAGGTGCGCCACAGGTCCCAGAGGCCCCTGGCAGAGCCCTGTGGCCGATGTCATCTGGCCTTTCACCTGGGCCAGGAGGCCCTCGGTTGGTACATTGGTGGGAGGCGGGCGCTCAGCAGGTCTAACCGTGTGCTGACCTTCAGGGCTGACATTCATCGCCCGTGCCCTTTTCTCCAGCCTAGATCCCTTGTCACATAGCTGCTTCCTCTACAGGACAGCAGGCGCCCTGTTTGGTGAAGGATTCCGTGCCTTTGTGACAGACTGGGACAAAGTGACAGCCACGGTAAACACCCCTGCCACGTCTTTCTGCTTGTGGCCTGTGTCACAGTCACTGCTGGGTTGCGGTCCTGCCTCCTGCCAGCCGCGCAAGGGGCCTGGCGCCCGACTGGGGGAGGCCGGGCAGGGCCACGGTCTAAGCCTTTGCTGCTGCCCTTCCCTCCAGCCCCTTCCGCGCACACAGGACGTGGTACAGTCCCGGGGGGTGGGGCACGGCCAGCAGTTTGCTGTTGGCGTTGGGGTTAGGCTTTTTAACCGTTAGGCTGCAAGATGTGGGAAGATCTAGAAGCCAGATCTGAAGCCAGAGCTCTAGTTTCCCACTTCCTTAGAAGCGCTGCCCTTTGGAAAGCGTAACTGGAAATCTGCCTGGCAGCCTCAAGGGTGGGGCCCAGCTCGAGCTCCAGAGGCACCGGAGATGTGGCTGTGAACCCCTCTAAACCATGCTCCTGTGAGGGCTCCTACCCTCTAGTGGGAAGCGGAGGGCAGCCAGTGAGGCCGTAGGACTCCAGGCACTTGTCCTCAGGCCCTGTGGTCTGTGCCCCATGCCATGCGGCTGGTCAGCACTCAGGGCAGTGGGGTGGGCGTCAGCCAGGGCAGGTTCCCAAAGAGCCTCCAACTCCGCAAGGCCTTCTGTCGGCCTTGTGCCAGGCACTGCTCTGGGCCACACGATGTGACTTGGCGCCTGCTCTGTGGTAGTGAGGCCCTAACAAGTAGCCTGGCTAACCAGGAGTGTCCCTGGGCACCCGAGTTCACGGCGTTCTGGCTTCCCAAGCCCTTCCTGCAAGCGCCCTGCTTTGGACGTAGTTCTAGCCTTGTTCTGGAGACGGTGAAGGGCAGTGGGGGAGGTCAGGCTGTGCCTCAAGGAGAGTGGGGGTGGACTGTCCAGGGAGGGCAGGACGCCAGTTAAGGAAACCTGCAGCTAGTGAGGTTGCTGCCTTTTTTTTCCCCCTAAGATTTGATTTATTTAGGGACACCTGGGTGGCTCAGTCATTAATCCTCTGCCTTCGGCTCAGGTCAGGATCCCAGGTTCCTGGGATTGAGCCCCATGTCGGGCTCCTGCTCAGCAGGAAGCCTGCTTTTCCCTCTCCTGTTCCCTCGGCTTGTGTGTGGTCTCCTGTGTCAAATAAATAGGCAAAATCTTAAAAAAAGATGTGATTTATTTATTTGAGGGAGAGAGTACAGAGTAGGGGAGGGGAGGGGCAGAAGAAGAGGGAGAGGCAGGCTCCCTGCTGAGCAGAGGGCCAGATGCGGGGCTGATCCCAGGACCCTGAGGTCACGACCTGAGCCCAGGGCAGACTCTCTACCAACCAGGCCACCCAGGTACCACCAACCCCTCTCCCTGGAGTGTTTTAAGGTGAATTAAGGGCATTCTGACTGCTCCTATGGTCTCAGCACCCCGTGCACTCAGATCTTTCCAGCTGTTCTAAACATCTGTGTTTGCCTTTGAATCTCTAATGTTCATCTTCAGTCTGGAAGCTTGACCAGGGCTGCGTGGTGGGGTGGCAGTCAGTCCTGGCCCTGCCCCCGACAGAGCTCCTCGGCAGGGAATTGGGCACAGGACAGGCGGAGCAGGAAATGCCCCTTGGCTGTCCTTCTTGTTGGATCAGCTGCTCACGGGTCCAGCGTGTACCTTCCCAGCAAGTCGGGGAGACGCACCCGGGGGTGGTTGCTGGAGGACACCGGGCAGCGTGGGAGGTTGCTGTATGCACGAGCTGCTGGCTGCCTTGAGGCCGGCCCCGTCCCAGCCACCCTGCCACAGGCCTCTTGGACCCTTGTTCCTATCATTGTAGTTCCCACCTGGTCTCCTGGAACCTTGCTTCCTCCTGCAGTAGCAAGGCTGTTTGCCCTGTAAGGAAGACATTTCCGTTTTATTTCCAGGTGTCGGCATGCTTTCCAAGAACCTCTTGTAGCTCTTGGTCCCGTGTCCCGTGATTGTGCTCCCACCACAGCATTCGGTCTATCTCCCGTGAGCCTTGGGGTCTCTGTCTCTCCACAGCTGGGACCGTCACCTGGAAGCTTCCCTAGTCCCACTGGAGTGCATCCTGCAGTAGCTTTCTTGGAAAGGGTGTTCATGATAAGCTTTTTGATACTTTGCCCATCTGGAAATACCTGTGCTCATGGGAAACTCAGCACCAGCTGGGATGCTGCTGTGGGACCCTTGCATCGCCTTGCTGGGATGGGGTGAGCAGAGGGCACAGTGCCAACTGCTGACGGCTCGGTGCGGGATGGGCGGGCTCTGCCCGCCCTCCCATCCCCCACTCCAGGTGGCTGGGCTGACACTGCTGGCCGTCGGAGTCTATTCTGCCAAGAACGCCACATCCGTTGCCGGACGGTACATTGAGGCCCGGCTGGGGAAGCCGTCCCTGGTGAGGGAGACGTCTCGTATCACGGTGCTCGAGGCCCTGAGGCACCCTGTGCAGGTACGTGTGGGCCCGTTTCTCACTGCGGTCGCGTGTCCTGCCCAGTTCTTTCTGGCATTTCAGCTGGGTTGTGAATGTGTGTCTTCATTTCCCCTCATTACCTAAATACCGTCTGTTCTCTCCAGCACGTTGGATTTGACTGTGGCTTTTTCCTTCTTGGCGCTGTTCTGGGAGCCTGTCACGTCCGCACTGGGGAGACCCTCACCATATCCACTCGGTCACCTCTGGGGATCTGTTGGTGTGATTGTCCCTGGGCAGATTTTGGGTTGTTTACAAAGTCCTGGGGCTCCTGTGTGCCATCGTCCTGAGAGAAGTGGCTGGCACTCGCGCACTGTGAGCTCCCTTCCTCCAGGGGAGCCAGGCCTCCTACCCGCTTGATGTCGTTCCTGTGGCATATCCTCCCACGGGCTGTGGCTAGATCTCCATAGTGATCACTGTGGGTAACTGAGAAAGTTAGCATCCATGAAGAATCTTTTTTCTTTATTTTTTTAAGATTTTATTTGAGGAAGAGAGTGCATGAGCTGGGGCGGGGGTATGTAGGAGCAGAGGGAGAAGCAGGCTCCCCACTGAGCAGGAAGCCCAGCGAGGGGCTCGATCCCAGTATCCTGGGATCATGAGCCAAGCTAAAGGCAAACGCTTCATTGAGTGCCCCCAGGGACCCCAAAATCAGTAAAGAATTTGAAGGGGCTCCTGGGTGGCTCCTTTGGCTGAGCATTTGGCTCTTGATTTCACCGAAGCTCGGGATCCCCTTATCATGGGATCAAGCCCTCTGTCGGTTCCGTGCCGCATACTTGCTGGCGCTCTCTGTAAGTGGCTTAGCCCAGTAGTACCCGCAGCTCACAGGCCACCCTTCCAGAGTGGGAGCAGGGCCCAGGCACGTGTGGCCTGGAGTGTGCTCCACGGCGGTTTCTGTGTGGCGGTCAGGCTGCTCCCAGCGCTCCGTGCCTGTCGTGTTGTGGGCTCTGCTGATGAGTTTACTGTCCCTGTGTTTTGTGTTCCCCGCCCCCCCACCCACAGGTAAGCAGGCGGCTCCTCAGTAAGCCTCAGGATGCACTGGAGGGCGTCGTCCTCAGTGTAAGTGGTGCTGCCCATCTCAGGGCTGTGATGGGCTTCAGGGTGGGAGGCACCCTTCTGCCCATAGAGCTCTCCTACGGGCTGGGGCTGCTTTTCCTTCCTGAAGTGAATGGGATGAGCTTTTCCTTCCTGAATGCCTGGGATGAGCCGGCTTTGGGGCTGGTACGGGTGCTCAGGAGGCGCACACTGGCAGCCGAGTACGCTCCAACCTGCCGTGTCCCCTGGCAGCCCAGCCTGGAGGCCCGTGTGCGGGACATCGCCATAGCAACGAGGAACACCAAGAAGAACCACAGCCTGTACAGGAACATTCTGGTGTACGGGCCCCCCGGGACTGGCAAGACCCTGTTTGCCAAGGTGAGGGCATGCGCCGTACAGGTGCGTGGGGCGCTGGGGTCAGCGGCTGCTGCTTTGGCTTTCAGGGACGGGCAGTGCAGGGGGGTCAGCTTTCGAGGCAGGCAGCATCCTAGCCGTACCTGGTGGTAGGGGCTGAGCTCAGTGCGTGTGGGCTTCGAAGGGGAGGAGAGTAAACAGGTTTTGTCCTCCCCCACCCCAACTCCCCCCGTCCCGGCCCCTTTCTCGCCTAGAAACTCGCGCTGCACTCGGGCATGGACTATGCCATCATGACAGGCGGGGATGTGGCCCCCATGGGGCGGGACGGCGTGACTGCCATGCACAAGGTCTTCGACTGGGCCAATACCAGCCGGCGAGGGTGAGCCGGGCCCCTGTGGGATGGCCCCGCGTGTGCATGTGCTTGCCTGGCCTGGGTTCCCGGCAGCCCCCGGAGCGCCCGCTGGGAGGGGGTCAGCGGTGGGGGTGGTCAGCGACTTTCCCTGCAGTCTGTCTCTGGTTGTGCACAGAGCTGGAATACTCTTGGGGCGGGAGTCTGAGGGAGAAACCCACCCCGAGAGCAGACCAGCGGCTCGTGCTCTGCACAGGAGCCTCTTGGTGCTTCTGATTTTTAACCCATGGAAGATGGGAAGCTGCCGGCCCCAGTACTTGTGCCACATTAGGGTGTCTGGCACAAGCCAGTCGCTTCCCTGCAGCACTGGGCGTGCCCCTGTCGGGCCCGGGGTCCCCAGCCCCTGCTGAGGTCGCAGGCGCGTCGGGTTCCTGAAACGGAGTTCGGCTGGAGCGTGCTCCGCTGGGCGGCCCTCACCACTTCTCATCCGTCCTTTCCCCCCTCAGCCTCTTGCTCTTCGTGGATGAAGCGGATGCTTTTCTCAGGAAGCGAGCAACTGTGAGTATTCTGGAAGCTTCCGTCTGGCCTGCTGGGCCCGGCCGGCCGTAGGTGCGCAGTCAGGAGTGGTGTCCGTTGGCCGTGTTTGCTCGGGTTGAAGTCTGACCCCAACCCACTCCTCAGCCGCACTTTCTTCATAAATGTGGTCGAAAAGCAGGAGTTGGTCCTGTGGCGTCTTTAGCAACTTCCGAAGTGTTGAGTGCGGGGCTTCTGGAGGGCTGGAGCGGGGCCTCCGTTTGTCTCCGTGTGGCGGCCTCCCCGCGACAGCAGGACTTTCTCTGCAGGAGAGGATCAGCGAGGACCTCAGGGCCACCCTGAACGCCTTCCTGCACCGGACGGGACAGCACAGCAGCAAGTGAGGGCCGTCTGCCGGCGCACAGCCGCTTCATGGGGAAACTGAGGCTCCTACTGCGGGGCCGGGCCGGTCAGGGTGCAGGGGCTCTCAGAGCCAGGTGCCAGTCCTCGCCCACAGTCGCCGCACTTGACATTGCTGGTTGCCCTCCTCAGCAGGCTGCCCGGGTGGTCAGCCTACGGCCAGCTGCCCTGGGGCATAGGTTGCTCTGGGAAGGGGCTCGCTCCTTCCGAATCCCCTACGCTTGCTCTCCTGCGTTGTTGAGGGGGCCCACTGGTCACCAGGGGGCACCTCGCCCTCCGGTCGGCTGTGGGGCCACCCGGTCATACGCGTCCCCCTTGTCTGGCGCGGCTCCTGCCCAGAGACTCTCGCCCCTGCTCAGACCTCCCTGGCGTCTGGCCCAGGTTCCTGCTGAGTTGGCCCTTCTGCTGAACTGGCTGAACCGCGGACCCTGCGGCTCAGGCTGGTGCGGGGCTGAGGTCAGTCTCCAGCCGTGGGGTCCCTGTTCCTCCACACGGCGAAGCTTAAGTGGCCACCCCATCAGGCTGGGCCGTCGGTCAGCAGAGAAATGTTTGACGGATGGGTGGGTGGCAAAGGGCAGTGCTGGGCATTGCTGGTTTTTTTGGTTAAAAGGCTGCCGAATAGATTCTCCTAAAAAATTGTCCTGTGTGGGTTTAAGGGGCTCCCTACCCTGGGGGCAAGCACCGGGTCAGCCAGCTCCCTAGCCCCCACTGTCTGCTGGCTTCAGGTTCATGCTGGTCCTGGCCAGCAACCAACCTGAGCAGTTTGACTGGGCCGTGAACGACCGCATTGACGAGATGGTCCACTTCGGCCTGCCGCAGCGAGACGAGCGGGAGCGCCTGGTGAGGCTGTATTTCCACAAGCACATTCTGAAGCCGGCCACAGAGGGAAGGCAGTAAGTATCCAGATGGCTCGAGTGCCGCAGGGCCCTCCGCGACCTCCAGCTCCACGCCCGGGTGCTGCACCCCAGTCCTAACCCTGGGGTTGCACGTGGGGGTCAGCTGTGCTCACCGGCTGGCCCCCGCGTTGGACTCCGTGCCCTGTCATCACAGACCAGCATCTCTGTGCTCTTCTGCTGCGTGAAGTCTTGTAACAGTCCGGGGCTCTTGAGGGATCCTGGCTGCAGTCAGGGCCTGTGATGGGGGTTGCCAGGCCTCAGCTGGGCTTGGTTCCCCCTGAGGCGGTCGTGGCGATTTCGGAGGTGGACTCACCCTTGTTTGCTGCTCAGCCGGATGCCGGGGAGCCCAGGGCCCCTCGCCGGCACTCACCAAAGCCCCTGTTCTGCAAAAGTCACCCGGCAGTGGGGGAGCCCTCCACATTCTGTCTGGGCCTGCCTCGCTCGCCGCTCCGTCCGGAGTGCTCCACATAGGAAAGGCTGCTCTATTTTTAACCGTCTCCGGGGAGCCAGACCTCGCAGCAGCGCTGACCTGAATCCCTCCTGTCACTGGTGGTGGCGAGAGCCGTCTTCTGTTCTAGGACGGGCTTTGCCTGCCTGTGCTGTCCCTCTGCGGCCTGAGCCCTTGCGTTCTGCTCCCTGAGCCTCTGCTCCCTCGCCCCTGGCCGGCGCCAGTACCGCCCAGCCTCCCGGTGGCCCTTTCTAGCCTGACTGCAGTCCAGACACCGGTTGCGGTGTGAGTTTCTGAGGTCTCTTTTCCCACGAGTGACTTCCTCTCCTGGGTCTTTAGCTGGACCTGATTGGAAAGCGGGCTCGGCATGTGATTGACCGGAGTGAACCTCGCTCGAACCTGAAGTGTCCGCCTTCCTCTGATTCCACACTTGCCAGCAGCTCACCCCTGACCGGGTTTCAGCGGCTGTGCCCTCCGGGCACCGGGGTGGTCCGAGAAGGACGTGGTCCCTGCCCCCCGGTCTGGTGGTGGAGCCGGGCGTGAGGTCACCACCTCCGCTCGTGCTCATCCCGACCAGCCCCGCAGCCGCCGCAGCGCGCCTCCCGCACTGCTGTCCCCACAAGCCCCTGCGCAGGCACGTGGGCTCCCGAAGGAAGAGAGGTTCCTAGTGGGGTCAGAAGGGCAGAACTGGTAGCCCTGGAATCAAGAGCAGACATTAAGGCAGGGTTTGGCTCTTTAGAAGTTGGGGCGTCGGATGTGGGGGTTTCTAGTACAGGTTCCTGCCCCTGGCGGATAGCCCGGTCCTCTCGTGGGAGCCAAGGGGCCCTCCCAGATCTCTGCTCTGGTCTCGGGTTCCTTGGGTTCCAGGACATCGTACGGGAATTTCTCCTTCACAGGCGCCTGAAGCTCGCTCAGTTTGACTACGGGAAGAAGTGTTCGGAGATCGCGCAGCTGACGGAGGGCATGTCGGGCCGGGAGATCTCGCAGCTTGCTGTGGCTTGGCAGGTGAGCTGGGACGTGGGGCCTACAGGTGTGAGCTTGACCGCGTGGGAGTGATGAGGCATTCGAAGGGAGACAGTGCTGGCTCTGCCCCCACACCCGCCCAGGGTGTTTCTGTTGAAGGATTTTCTGTGCACAGATGACATGCCCTGTCCTACTTTGTGGCCGCCACCTGCTTCTGCCCCCACTGCAGGAGGGCGTGGAGAGGGGTCACTGACTGCATGTTATGGCCTACGTCCTTGTCATGGTGGTTTTGTTGCAGGTCAGATAGGGCTCTGAAATCACATGGGGTTTCCTGGAAATGAACCAAGTGTCATATAGGCATCAAGGTCCCACTGGCCCATGCTTGATGTCTCAGGTACGACTGGAGACTCTGTCCCTAGCAGGAGCCTAGCACATTTGGGGCAGGCGCTTCTGTAGTTGGTGAGGGGTAGGGGTGCACAGGGCCCCATGGAGCGTCCCGTGAGCTGTCTGCGGACTCCTCGGAGGGCAGATGAGCCGAGGAACCAAGAAGTGAACCTGGTCTGATGAGGCGTCAGGCGTCTCCTTCCCAGGTCTGTGCCGGGTGTAGACCACCGGTCCGGGGGGCTGTCTGCTTTGTGCACGGTCGGCTTTGCCGGGGGGCCTTGAGGGTAGCGTAGAACACATGAGTCAAGCTGACTTTATCCTTGTGTTGTGACCCAGGGCACACGGCCCAGAGTGGTTCTTGTCATTCCCAACGCCTATTGTTTTCCTCCTGCAGTGTCCACAGGGCCCCCCCAACCCCCAGGGAGGGGAGCCAGTTGTCCCCCAGGAGCCCTGGGCACAGGCATCCAGGAAGCATTTGCAGGTCGGTTATTGCTGAGGAGAGAAAAGCCCTGTCAGGTGGGGGCTGCTGAGTGGCTCCCATCTATGGCCAGACCTTGACTTTGTGTCGGAGTCACTACCTCTGTGGGGCCTGCGCCCAGATCTTCCAAGGCTGCCTGTTGTCCAATCACTAGAAATTCCACGGTGTTTCTAAGTGAGCATGTGTTTGTTAGTGAGACGTCTACTCTGACCAGAGCGTGGTAGCTCGGGTACCCCGGGGACCGGGTTAGAGCGAGACCCTGGCCGGAGCAGGGGACCGGGTTAGAGCGAGACCCTGGCCGGAGCAGGGGACCGGGTTAGAGCGAGACCCTGGCCGGAGCTGGCTGCGCTGCTCCAGCAGCCGCAGAGGCTGAACGACATGCCAGTGTGGACCAGCTGGGTGGCTCTAGGTTATCCTTAACTCGGGACCCAGGCCCCACGAGGGTGGCTCCGTTTCTGTAAGCAGCAGAGCAGAGGATCGCTGTGTGTCGGCTGGGGCTGTCCTGACAGTGCCACGGCCTAGGCCACCCGAACACAGACATTCGTTTTCTAAGGTTTGAAGGCAGGAAGTCCCAGATCAGGGGCCAGCACGGGGTTCTGATGGGGGGCCCTTCCTGCCTTTCGGTTGGTGATTTTCTGGCTTTGTCCTCCTCGTGTGGCAGAAACGGAGCTCTAATGCGTAAGGACACTAGTTCTACGGGATCGGCCCCCACTCTCCCGACCTCCTCTGCTGGTAACGTCTTCTTTGTCGGCCCCAACAGCTGCGCTGGGGAAGTCAGGGCTTCACGCTATGAATGTGGGGACACGTTCAGTCCCTGACAGCAAACCATGCCCTGGTTCTTGATGTTTCCACCTAGAACCAGCACACCTCCTTTCTGTCCACATCATATGTCACCTGCCCAGACCAGGTGACAGGTGTGCCACAGGCCCGGTGGATGGAGAGCTAGTGACTGTCAGACGCGGCCTTCGTGCGGGAGACAGTGACTAGACCTCCGCGGCCCGTGGGGTGTTCTCCCTGGAGGGTCTGTCCCTCCCCCGGGGGTATCCCTTCACTGACCAGATGGCCCAGCCTGAGGCCTGTCGGTCAGTGCAGTCGTGCTCGTGGGAGAGGAGTGTGAGGTGCAGAGAGGAGGGACCAGAGCGCGTCGGTGCCCCCGCCCCCCCGGAGGAGTGCGGTCTTCTGTCTGTACCCTCAGGTGCCCGGAGGTGGCTGGGCTTGCACTGGCCTTCCTGCCCCTCCTGGGCTGGACTGCAGGGTGGGGGCCCAGGCATTTGTTCCCTGCGTGGCGGGAAGCTGCATGGCGGCTTCACGACGGAGTCCGTGCTGTCTCGTGCTGTCTCTTAGCTCTCCGTGGTGGCAGTTCGCTGTGTCATTACTATTACTCTTCAAGCAAAGTTTACCATTTTTGACCATTTTTAGGCCCACAGCTTAGTGGCATTAAGTACATTCACACTGTTGTGTGGCAGTCACAGCCATCTGTCCCCAGGACATGTCCATCTTCCCAAGCTACAGTGCCGTTCTGTGAAATGCTAACCCTCCTGCCCCTCCCCATGTCCTGGCACCCGCCCTTCCACTTCCTGTGAAGGGGACTCCCTAGACGGTGCGTGTGAGCTGAACCGGCAGCGTTCGGCCTTTGGTGACTGACTTCACTCTGCATCGTGTCCTTAAGGTCCATCCGTGTGGTACCACGTGCCAGCATTTCTTTCCTTTTAAAGACAGAATTGTAATTCCTTGTGGATATATTTCATTTTGCGAATCCATTTATCCACTGACAAGGACATTTGGGTGGCTGTTGTGAATAATGCCCCTGTTAACTTCGGGTGTCCCGGTATCTCTGAAACCCCATTCTTCATTCCTTTGAGTACGCACCCAGAAGGGAGATTACTGGATCGTGTGATAATACTGTCTTCCAGGGCGCCCGGGGGCTCAGTGGGTGAAGCCTCTGCCTTCAGCTCAGGTCATGATCTCAGGGTCCTGAGATCGAGCCCCGTATTGGACTCTCTGCTCGGCGGGGAGCCTGCTTCTCCCTCTCTGCCTGTGATCTCTGTGTGTCAAATAAATAAATAAAATCTTTAAAGCAGAATACTATCATGTTTGAGGAGCTGCTGTGCTGTTTCCTACAGCGGTTGCACTGTACGCACACCAGACGTGCGCACAGCTGGTTTCTGGCTCATCAACACTCAAGTTCTTTTCTGTTGTTGGATAGTAGCTGTCGGCGTCCTAGCGGATGTGAGGTGACCACTCATGGTCGCTTGGATTGCATTTCCCTAATGGTTGTGATGTGGGCATCTTGTGTGCTTCCTGGCCATGTATCCGTTTTCCTGGAGAGATGTCTGTTCATGTCCTTTGCCCATTTTTGAATCAGGTTGTTTTTTGTTGAGTTCTTTATGTATTGCGGATACTAACCATTTATTAGGTTATGTGATTTACAGATATTTCCTGCCCTTCAATGAGTTGCTTTTTTACTCCTTTATTTGGTTGATAATGTCCTTTGATGCACAGAGGGTTTAAGATTTTTGAGTAATGCCTACACCCAACACGGGGCTCAAACTCACCGGCCAGAGGTCAGGGGAGTCACATGCTCCACTGGCAGCCAGCTGAGCGCCCCCCCCCCGCCTTTGTTCTTTTTTTAAGGATTTTGATGCACAGAAGGTTTTAATTTTTTTAGATATTTTATTTATTTTTTTGACAGAGAGAGAGATCACAAGTAGAGATAGAGACAGGAAGACAGAGGGAAGCAGGCTCCCCAGTGAACAGAGAGCCCGATGCGGGGCTCGATCCCAGGACCCTGAGACCATGACCTGAGCTGAAGGCAGAGGCTTTAACCCATTGAGCCACCCAGGCGCCCCCAAAAGGTTTTAATTTTGACACAGTCCAATTTGTTAGTTTTGTTTGTCACCTGGACTTTCAGTGTCAGAGCCAAGAAGTTACCACTAAATCCTTCCCCTGTTTTCTTTTAGTAGCTTTGTAATTTGAGGTCTTACGTTTAGGTGTGATTCTTTTTTTTTTTTTTTTTTTTTTTTTAAGATTTTATTTGTTTGAGAGAATGAGCAGGAGCAAGAGCGAGTACATGAGCGGCAGGGGGAGGGGCACGGGAGAGGAAGAAGCAGAGTCCCCGCTGAGCAGGGAGCCCAACATGGGGCTCGATCCCAACACCCTGGGATCATGACCTGAGCCAAAGGCAGATGCTTTTAACTGACCGAGCCCGCCAGGTGACACAAAACACAAATGATCTTTGTGTGTTAATCTTGTATCCTGCAAATTTGCTGAATTCGCTTATTAGTTTTATTTTTTACTCACAACCCTGAGATCAAGACCTGAGCTGAGATCAAGAGTCAGACACTTAATCCACTGAGCGACCCAGGCGCCCCGAGTTTATTAATTTTAACTTTTGTGGGAATCTTTAGGGTTTACTACATATAAGCATATATTATCTTCAAACAGGTAATTTTTATTTCTTGCCTTCCAATTTGGATCCCTTTTATTTCTTTTTCTTGCCTAATTTGCTCTGGGCAGGAATTCTACTGTGTTACATGAAGTGGTGAGAGTGGCTGTCTGTGGCTTGTTCCTGACCGTAGAGGAAAGCCGTCAGTCTTTCACTCTGGGTAATATATTTGCGTGGGTTTTTCACAAATGACCTTTAGAACGTTAAGGAAATTTCCCTCCATTCCTAGCTTATTGAGTGTTTTTACCAGGAAAGGGTGCAGAGTTCTGCCAGCTGCGTTTTCTGCAGCCGTTGAGGTGGTCACGTGTTTTTGGTCCTTCGTTCTATTAACGTGGTGCATCAGGGGGTTAGTTTTTTCTGTGGGCATCATGAGTGCTTCCCAGGAGTAAATCCCACCTGGCCATGGGGTGTGATTCCCTCAACATGGTACTGAATGTGCTTTGCAAGTATTTTATTGAAGATTTTTGCATTAACATCAGGGAGGGTATTGGTCTGTGATTTCATTGTGGGGTTTCTGTCTGCTTTTACCGTCAAGGTTATGCTGGCTTCAGAATCGAATTCGTGTTCCTTCCGCTCCAGCTTTTTGGCACTTTGAGAAGGACCAGTGTTTTAAGTGTTGGGCAGAATTCACCAGCGAAGCCCTTGACTCCAGGGCTCGCCTTTTTTCTTTAAGTGACGTTTCCTGTGTTTTAGTCACTTCAGGCTGGGAGGACGGCGGTGAGGACGGCGAGGAGCCTCCACACCGTGCTGTCACTCCTATCGTGAGGCACATTTGCCTTGTCATGGTGGCCTCCGCCTCAGACTTGATCTTTCCCAGGGCCCCCTCCAGAGACCCCCATCTTCAGCTGCCATCTCTACTTGGGGCTGTGACAGTTCCCGGATGTCTTTTTTGTTTCTGATGACCCTGGCGGTTTTGAGGAGTGCTGGTCAGGTGTTACAGAGACTGTCCTACTGATGTTTTTCTCACAGTCAGACAGATTGTGGGTTTGGGGAGAAGACCCCAGGTCACTTTCCTGACAGGGGACAGGTGACATCCGTGCAACATCACAGGGATGTTGACCTGGTTAAGGTGCCCGCCGGGTTTCTCCGTGGTAAAGTGGTTTCCTCTTTTCCTCATTTAGCTGGAAGCCCATGGCTCAGACCAGCCATCCCTCAGTGGGGGTCCTGGCCCCCTTGGGCAGACATGTCGGCTCAGTTGCTCTGGGATTCTGGAAAGGGCTCCTCCCTCTACCTTCCCACTAGGGGAGCTTCCAGCTGCTTTGGGTGCTCAGCGTTCAGGGGCAGCTGGGCCTGGTGGGATACTCTGTGACCGAGCTAGAATTGCTGGGGCCTCCTGGGGAGCTCTCTTCCTAGGGGTCCTGCTCTCCCCTCAGTGTCAGAGTGGACCTGCCTCCCCAAATGGTGTGTGGTGATTCTGTCACGTGTGTCCTGGCCCAGAGGGTGGCTTTGCTCTCTGTGAGGGCCTTCCAGGTCTGTGCTGGGGGGCCTGAGCTGCTTCTTGACAGCTGGCCTCAGACCTGATATTTTTAGAAAGTCATTGAGAAACTCAGTGATGCGAGAACATAGCACGCGTGCCAGCTGGGGACGTGGGCAGGGCCAGGGGCACTGCAGGGATGGTGGCTGCCGTGGCTGCAGGCTCCCTCGCAAGCTCGCTCTGCACGCACGGGGAGTCACGCATGTGCCGCTGGCGTGCTGAATGTGTGCGTCCTGCTGGGGGGCCACGTCCCTCCCGAGACTGGCCCGCACCTGTGGCAGAGGGTACGTGCCAGCGCTCCTCTTAGCGGTAGCGGACTCAGCGTCCCAGTCTGACCGCCGCCCCCAGGAGGCCTTCCGGTTCTGAGGCAATCTCCCAAGAGGCGAGCTCACGGTGGGCCAGGCCGCCTCATCCCTGGGTGTGGCCCTGTCCTGCGGGGCGGGTGGTTCCCGGTCACTGGTGGCACCCAGGGGCTGAAAGTCTGGGCTGAGGGACCCTTTTCCCTGTGGATAGCCCCTCCATGTGCCCCACGTCAGTGCTGTCTTTCCCTGCCAGGCCATGGCGTATGCCTCGGAGGACGGGGTCCTCACGGAGGCCATGATGGATGCCCGGGTCCAGGATGCCATCCAGCAGCACCAGCAGAAGATGCAGTGGCTGAAAGCAGAGGGAGCCAGGCCGAAGGATTACCAGCCCCCGCTCCCAAGCGCACAGGCTCAGTGAGCTGGGCCTTGACGCCCAGCAGCCGCACTGGCCAGATGGCTTTGCCAGGAACAAGCCCTCCCCTCTGTGTCTGAATGGACCTGCCCCCCCGCTGGCCTGTGGCGCTTCTGATTTTTGTGCCCTGGGCCTGCGGGGAGCTTTGCTGTGAAGAGGCTCCCCTCTCCCAGTGATGCGCCTGCACGGCCGCCCACCTTAGTGACTTTACATACTCCCCTGGTTGGCGCCAGGACAGCCTTAAAGGCCTCTGCTTGGGACCAAGTGCAGCACCTTTGTGGTAGGCTTGGCTCCTTTGTGCGCCGGTCCGTTTCCTCCAGCCGGTGGTGCTTGCTGGGTGGGCTGGACGGGGGAGAAGGCGCTGTCCCTGAGCCCAGGGAGGGACGGGTCATGCTGCCACTGCCGGTCCGCAGATGCTGGCTGAGCTCTTGTAGCTGCTGCACCTGTCCCCCGAGGGGGCTTGGCTGAGGGAGGGGGAGGGGCCCGACCTTGCCCAGTCTCACCCAGCAGGGGAGGGGTGAGCAGAGCAGACCCCTGTGCTGCTGGCTGGGGTTTGCTTCCCCCCACCTGCTGTCCCCGGGATCCCGGGATCTCAGGAGAGGGACTCAGGAGTGTGACTGGGACACACCTAGAGGGTAAGAACTAGCTGCCGGCGACTGGTGGTGGTGCCTGGAAGGCCCCAAGACCCACTGGCCAGGGATGTCCAGTGCTGGGGGCGCTGCCCTAGCCCACAGGATCTGTGGCCCTCCATCCATTGGAGTTGGGGGCTTTTTATCCAGAATCCAATAAAAACTCCCGACAGGATACCTCATCACGTGTGTATCTCATGGTTGATTCAAGGGGCAGACGCTTGAAGGGGTCACAGGTTCAGCGATGAAACAAGAGGCCAAGACTGGAGCTTTCTGGAGAATTTACTGACCAGCAGGGGTGGGGGTCACAGTGAGGCGCCCGACCGGGGATGCCCTGGGCAGGGTGGCCGCACGTGCCGCAGTGGGGCTCAGGGGCCTTATTGCTGCTATAGGCCGGGGCCTCCACCGGACCCCCGCCCCCCGCCCCCCACCCCCATTGCGGCCCGCGGACGCACACGCCCCATGCACGTGCTCCCGTGTGCAGACGTGGGCGCGGCCGGGGCCGGCCCCATTCCCTGCGGAGCCCCTTTCCCGGCCTCGCTTCCCCCGCGCCAGAAGCGGCCGGGCTTAAGTAACAGACATGGTCCCCGCGCGGGTGCGGGGGAGACCGCAGTGTGCGGGGCGAGCAGGTGGTCCCGGCCGCCCGCACAGGTGCCCGCGCCCCCCGCCCGCCCCGGTCCCCGCGCCCTGTCCGGCCCCGGAGGCCCGGGTCTGACCCCCAGGCCGGCGGCCTGCCCCGCCCCGACCCCCTTTATAAAAAGAAGAGGAGACAGCACCTTCCGCTGGACACGCCCGGCGGCCGCGGGCGCCCTGGCCCGGGGCGGCCGTCCAGTCCCGTGTGCGTGGGCGCGTTGGCCGAAGCCCCGCGAGTCCTGCGTGCGGCTCAGAGGTGCCGCGGGCTCGGGTGGCCGTTGTGGTAGAGTTTCTGCTTCACGTGCACCATGTTGCCGGCCGCCTCCTCGAAGGGTCTGTGCGGCCGCCGGCCCAGCTCCCGCAGGCTGCACAGCTTGGGCAGCCAGGTCCACGAGCCGTCTGCGGGGCGGGGGTGCGGTCAGCGCGGGCGCGGGGCGGGGGCGCGCACGGGGGCGGGGCACGGGGGGCGGCAGCGCCGAAAGCCGCGGGCGCGGCGGCGCTGGGGGCGTGGTCGAGCGGAGAAGCGGCCTGGGAGGGGGCGTGGCGAGAGCCGAAGGCGGGGCGTTCGCGGGGGCGTGGCCGGGCGGGGACGTGACCCCCGTGGGGGCGTGGCGCGAGGGCGTGGCCGGGGAGGGAGGGAGGCGTGCTCTGGTGGGGGCGGGGCGGGGCGGGGCGGGGCCGGGGGCGCGGGGACGCGCCGCCCTCACTGACCGTAGCGCCGGCCGGCCCTCCAGGCGCGCACGGCGCAGTGCAGGACGCCGTCCATCCACACCAGGAACCAGCTGATGCAGAAGCCGAGCAGCAGCCCCAGCATGAGGTCGATCTCCTGCTTGGTGACGTTGTCGGTCACGAAGTAGTTCTCGGAGGCGTCCACCACCGACTGGTCCCCGTCGTAAGGGATCACGTAGTGGATGTGGTGCCTGGGGGCGGCAGGGCGGGCTGGCACCTCTCCCGCGGAGCGGGCGGCGCCCCCGGCGGTACGCGGTACCCGTTCGCCCTGCTGGTCTTGAAGCGGCCCTTGTGCGGAGCTGAGGTCGGGAAGGGGCCGTGGTCCGCGGTCGGAGTGAAGCCCACTCGTCACCCTCCTCCCTCCTCCGTCCCGGGGGGCTCGGAGGCCGCGGTGCAGGGGAACAAGCGTTCCAGGGCGAAGGCCCAGGACAGGCTGTCCCCAGCCAGGGGCAGGGCCTCGGCCTCCCCTCCCACAGGCCATCTTGTCCCCCTCCCTGCTGCCCAGTGCCGCCCGACCCAGTGGGCAGCCCTGCCCTGGGCCTCTGGTCTACCTTCTCTCCCTTCATCCTTTGCAGGCACCCCCGTTCCTTAGTTCTCTGGGGCGGCGGTCCAGGGCGCTCTGCCCAGTGTCCATCTCTCACCCCGTCTCCTGCCCATGTCCCCACAGAGCTGCATGTCCGGGGCCTGCCTGCCGCTCCGGGGATGCCCCAGCTGTCTGGGGTTCCCTGGACTCCCGTGTGTTCCCTCCCCCACAAAGGCCTGTGCAGCGTTTCTCCGCCGCCCTCCCCTCCGCGGTCCAGCCTCGCCTCTGAGCAACTCTGAGCTCTCCCCACGTGCTTCCTTCCTTCCTGTCTGGGTCCCCTCCTGGGCTTGGAGATCCTGGGTGGGGAGGCCGTGCTCAGGAGACCGACAGCTGACTCTGGATCTGTCCCCACCCCGGACCTGGGCTTCGGCCTACCGGAGAGCCCAGGAGAGGGACCTGTGGGGACCACCCTTTGCCCCTGTCACTGGCTGCAGCCCCTTCTGGCCTGGCAGTGCAGGGACCGCTCTGGAGTCCTGCCCAGGGGGCCACCTCTCATGGTTGCCCCTCCTCCCCCAGCCCCTTTGCTGGTCTTTTCAATTCTCTAGCACCCCCCCAAGCCGCCCCCCCCCCCCCGGTCTGCTCTGAGCTCCGGCTGCCTGTGCGTGCGCGTCTCCACGTGGGATCTACAGACACCTCAAACTCATACCTAAAAATAGCTCCTCCCTCCCCAAACCTGCTTCTCCCCATCTTCCCCTCAGTTAGATGGTGGCACCTCCGCGTGGCTGAGCTGGGTCCCTATTCCCCTCCCCCCGGCCTCGCAGACTCCCCCACAGGGACCGTCTCAGAAATCCGGACACCCCACTCCTCCCTGATCCCTGACGGCTCCTGCCCTACCGGTGGCATCCACACCGCGTCTTCCTCCCCGGAGGAGCCCAGCAGGGATGGCGGCAGGCGGGCCTCCTCTCCTCATCCCTACTGCTCCTTCTGGGCACTGCTGGAGGCCATCCTGCTCAGTGGTGGGGCCTTGGCCACAGCCCCGTGGCGTGGAGGCCACCAACCCTGAGTCCGTAGCGAAGACAGCCAGATCCCTTTGCCCGCAGCTACTGTCAGTCCCCCGTAAGTGGTGGAAAACTATTAATCGGCACCAGAACGAGCAGCGGCTGCCGATTCCTCAGGAGCAGACGCCATTCATGACCCATTCGGGGTCCCGGTCATCTGGGGTGCACCAGGCCAGGCAGGCCGTGCAGGGGCTGCTAAAACAGGGTGTCACTGTCCCTGCTTTACCCTGCCTTTTGAGCCCAGGGTCCCTGCCAGGGCCTTCCTCAGGACACACAGCTGGTCGAGGCAGGGAACTTGAAGATTGAGCTGCCAAAGGAGTCAGAGACTTCCCTGGTGCCCCAGGAGCAGGACAAGGCCAGGACCGAAGTGGCCCTGGTGGCTCAGGACCTCCAGCCGTCAGAGGTCACGGCCTGCAACCCCGTCCCTGGCCTGCCACCTGCAGCTCCTCTCTGCCCTGTACGCTCCTCCCCCTCCAAGCGGGGCCCCTGGGGGCATCGGCTCAGGTCTCCCACGGCGCACGGACTCTCATGAGGCACACACACATGTGTCACCTGGCTCATGCATGCTGCACGTGCCTGTGAGGTCCGAGGCACGTCGCACATACACGCCAGCCGCATGCATGCGTGTATACCACGAACATGGGGCCACGAGCTCCGCGTGTGTGCATGCTAGCCCGGGCACAGGCCCAGCGCGGGTCACATGCGGGCGCACATGCACTGAGCCCGGCGCACAGCCATCGCCAGGTGACAGACAGTGCCTGCCGGCACGTACACTGGGAGCATTTACATACATGTCGGTTGTATGAAACTCTCCACCTGGGCATGGCGGAGGCATACACATGGGCAGGCTCATGCCTCATGGTGTATGCGCACACGATCGAGCCCGTTGCGGCAACTCGTGTACATGGTTCACACAGGGATATTCATGTGCAACACGCTTCTCTGCAGACACACTCGCACGCCTGTCGCGGATGCTGTGTGCCATGCATGTACTGTGCGTACACATGTACGTTGTCGCTGCGGAAGAGTGCGCTGCACACTGAACCCACATATCCCATATGAAGCCTTGTGGACACACGCCCAGAACTCGACACCAGCAGCGGGGGCCGTTCTCGGGTTTTCTGCGGCCAGGGACGCGCTAGCCTGCACGCGCATGGCTCGCTTCGGCGGCTTCCTGTGCGCGCTTGTCCCACTCGAGTCCACATGGGACTGCAGGTGACGCTCTGAAAACACCCCCTGGCTGCCCTGAGGGGTCCTGCTGGGAAGCCACAGGCACATACACGCGGGTCAGGACACCACAGCCCACACACATGTAAAATGTGCCTTCCTCATGGTTACGGGACTTAGAGCCTGGGCCTTGTGGGTGCACACTGCCGGCCTCTGGGAGGGTCTCAAGACCACCCCGGTTTAACCGGCTTATAGTAACGGCTGCCCCAGGAGACCACAGGACTGACCTCGTGCCTTTCCTTAGCTGGGGGCTGTGTGCGGCAGGAACGAACACCAGGACCTCGGGGAAAGAGTGGCCACCCCCACCGCCCCCAGCAAACTCGCTCGATGGTTCTTGGGACAGCACGTGTGAGGGTCATTACATGCGAGGGTCTCGACCTTCCCCGATGTCTGGGTTCCGCTCCCATAAGCTGCTCGGCACCCACAGGCGCGGAGCCGTCCTCTCTTACACACACCCCCCCCACCCACCGTGTGTGCGCACGTGTCCCTGGGGCAGAAATACAGGATAGGGGTGAGGAGCACAGCTTCTGGGCTGGGGCCCCCAGTCCCTCACTGGCTGTGTGACCTTGGCCAAGTCTCTATCCACCCCAGCGTCCTTCTGTTTTCTCTTGGGTCCCGGCCTGAGGGCTTCCCGTGGGGCCGGTGTGCGTGCGGATGTGTGTGTGCTATGTGTACGCACATGTATATGCACAGACAGTACACACATGCGCGTCTCGTGAGAAGATGTTTATTTTGTACATGGACGTACAAACATGCATGGCCAGGAAGACTCCGTTAGGACACGTGCACGGAATGGGGGCGTTCACACGGTGGGTGTAGGGGCCTGGGCCCTCCCTTGGCTCTCTGAATGACCTTGAACAAGCCACACCCAGCTTTGCCTCAGTTCCTCCTCTGTGCAGTGAGAGGGTTGGACCCGAGGCCCCTCAAGGTAGGCCCTGCCCACCTTGACCTTCTGCACCTCCCTGTACCTGGCCTGCAGGAAAGTTCGTGAACATGAGTGCAAGGCCCAGGCAGGACAGTGTACTCTGTGGGCACAGCCGTGCGCAGGATCCCTCCTGACCCCCAGGGCTGGGCTGTGGCTCTCCTGGCCTCCAGGCCCTGGACCAGGAGGCCTGGGGCCCATTCTGCCCATCACCCTGGCACAGGCCATTTCTCTAAAGGCATTTTGGGAGGGGGTCCTAACTACTCAGGCATGCTCCCCCTCCTGGAACGCGATTGGCCAATCCCCAGGTGCCCAGCGGAGGCTGGGCAGTCCTTCCCCCACGGGCCTAGCGCAGTCCTGCAGCCAGGCCTGCCTGGGGCTTGCCCGCGCCCCAGAGGGCCCCGCCGCCGCACATGTGTGATCACGCGTGTGCCCCACCGGGCGCGGACTCACCGGCCACAGTTGCAGTGGCAGACGCGGTCCTCGCCCCGCAGGTGCGGGAGGATGTAGTTGTGGAATCGGTCCAGCAGTGCGTTCATGTCCATCAAGCACGCGATGGCCTGGAAGAGCCCATGACCGGTCAGCGCCGAGGAGCGGGCCTGGCCGGGGGCCCGGGGTGTGGGATGGGGTGTGGGGGGCGGCGCGCTGGGGGTGGGCGAGCGCTAGCCTGGGACAGGGGTGCCCGCGGCAGCTCCAGAATCGGGGAGCTCAGGGCAGTCGGGCTGGGAAGCGCAGGCCAGAGATGGGGAGCTCGGTGCTGCCGGGAGCCGGGGAGCGCAGCCCGGGGACGGGGAGCGCGGGGCAGCCCGGGGATGGGGAGCGCAGGCCGCGCGGGCCGGTAAACAAGGCGCGGGAGGTGGGGGAGGCGGCGCGCGGGCGCGGGAGGCGGGCGCGGGCGCACGGGAAGCCCCTCCGCTCACCATCACGATCGACGCCCCCAGAATCATGAAGATCATGGTGTTCGCGCTCATGGACATCGGGCGGGGCCGGGCCGGGCCGGAGCGCCGCCCCCCGGCCCCGGCGCCCCCCCGGCCCCGGCCCGATGCTGGGCCCCCGCCGCCTCCGCAGAGGTCAGCCCGCCGCGCACCCGCCGGGGAGGAGGCGCGGCGGGCGGGGCGGGCAGGGACGCGGCCGCTCCCGGGGTCGCTCGGCCGCCGGGCCGCCGCGCTCGCCGCGCCCGCGCGCTCCGCTCCGCCCTCGGCCTCCTCCCTCCGCGCGCTCGGCGCCGCTCCGGCCTCCGCTGCCTGCCCGCCCTCCGTGCCCGCCTCCCGGGAGGGGCCGCGCCGCCCGCCCGCCCCGCCCCGCGCCGCCGGCCGGACCCCTCCCCGGGGGCCGCAGGGCGGGCTCTGGCCCGTCCCGGCCCTGGTCGTCTGCCCAGCGCCCCTGGACCCGGGGGCCACCGCCGGACGAGCCCCTGCAGTCCTGGAGAGGGCCCTGGGGTTCCTCCCCGGACCCTCCTCCTGCGCCTCGGGGCCACCCGCACGTTGGTTGGCATCAGGCTTCCTCCAGCAAGTACCTGCCTTTGGCGGCGGGCCCTGCAGGGAGGTCACTCCAAAGCCATGGCCACATGGCCCAGCAAAGACCAAAGGACGCCCCGCAGTGGGGGCGAAGCCAGCCTCAGCACCATCTTCTCTCAGGGGTCAGCACCAGGCACCGGGACTGGGCAGCTTGGAAGTCCAGGCCAGTGTCCATGGCTCTCTGCAAGCTGCCCCGTGATCCTGGGATCCTGGGAGGAGCCCCTGAGCCAAGCCATCACCCACAGCCCCAGGCCAGCATTGCCTATGCGGGAGTCCCCAACACTTCCCCACGGGGACCTGAGGTTTCCCACAAGCCATGGGTCAAGAGGGGTCGTGGGGCAGTAAGGCCACGTGGGGGACAACTGATCTCAGCCCCAGAAGGTGCCACGGGAGCAGGGCTCCGTTCTTCCAGTAGTCCCCGTGGGCAGCAGGACTGCAGGATCCTGCTGCGAAGTTGGCTGCCCCACAGGCAGTGCCCCCATACCCCGTGCCCCCACCCTCCAACCTCCGAAGCAGTCTGAGCTGCAGGGTCAGGCCCAGGGATCCCTCCAGAGGGACGTGTGCCAGGCTGGCAGGAGCAGGCCAGGCGGGGACTCAGGACAAAGCAAAGACGGCCAGCAACGTTGATGTATTGGACAACTGCAAGTTCTTTCCCAGCAAGACAGAGCCCATGGCTTTATTCGGGTTATTTGTACATTCCAGCAAGTTTGGGGGGTGGAAGGGCAGGAACCACGACAGCCACAAACGCACGGGGGGAACGTACCGGAAACCGCTGTTTACTGTTTTGGGTAAAGAAAAAAAAAACCTTTATAATCAACATCCCACCCGTAAGTACACGTGGGAAAGAAAAAACGTGATTGTTCTGAATCGCGCATTTGCGCCTCTGCGTTTCCTGTGCACAGTCTGTGGGCACCACTGCCGTCGGCTGGCAGAGCACCGGAAAGCGAGATCTAGTATCAGGAAGGACAAGTATTAACAAAAGGCAGCGCAGAAAGATGGCTCCGGGAGGGCGGCGGGCGCGGGCCGGCGGTCAGTAGAAGCAGACCGTGTGCAGGAAGGCTCGGCCGCTTTTCTCCTCGAACTCCTGGAGCAGCTCGTCAATCTCGTTCTCCATGTCCTCCGTGTGCTGAATCTGGGGAGAGCAGGCGGGCCGCCCTGAGCCCGGGCCCCACGCCCGCCCCCGGCGCCCGCCGAGCCGCCCCTCACCCGACCCCGCGCACTCCTTCCCAGGCACCCCTGCCCTGGGCCTGCCGCAGCCGCAGCCCACCGGGGAAGGGAGGCCCGGGGCACCGGCTGCCGGGCCTGCCCTCGGACGCCCCCAGGACACAAACCGCGGGAGCGCACAGGCCTCCCGCCCCCGCCGGGCAGAGGCGCAGCCACTTGCTCAAAGGCATGCCCTGCCGTAGCCTCCAGGCACCAGCCGCCCCTCACGTCCCCTCCAAGTTGTGAGACCCACAAAGGTGTGCGGATGTGGTCAGGTGTCCCAGGTGGAGAACCACGGCCCTCGAGGAGCTCTGCAGCCAGTGGCCGGCTCCAGGCTGATTCAGGGCTGGCGAGGGCTGGCCTAAGTCTTGGCCTATAAGCAGTGCCTGTCTGAAGTGACGAGCAGCCCCTCTGGGACTCGTTTCTCGTCAGGGTGACCCAAACAGAAGTCACATGTGCAACTTCTGGGACATGTGCTCCTCTTCAGCCCTTTCTCGTGCGTAATGGCCAGAACATGGGCACAAGTGCTGGAGCTTCGGCAGCTATGCGGGGCCCTGAGGGATCTTGGGAACAGAAGCTGTGTGGAAAGCACCAGGCGAGGAGGACCCGGGTCCCTCCCGTGGCAAACCAGTCCAGGCCCGCGGGTCTCTGAACTTCTGGCTAAGCCACTTGTTTCCCCTGCTTTTCCGTCAGAGCCGGCGGACTCAAACCAGACCTCACACGCAGAACACAGGGCAAGGCGTACGGCTCTCTCCTTGGGTAGGTTCTTTCGTCACATTTAAGAGAAAATGTTTTGTGGGCGCCTGGGTGGCTCAGAGGGTTAAGCCTCTGCCTTCGGCTCAGGTCATGATCTCAGGGTCCTGGGATCGAGCCCCACATCAAGCTCTCTGCTCAGCAGGGAGCCTGCTTCCCCCTCTCTGCCGGCCTCTCTGCCTACTTGTGATCTCTGTCTCGCTGTCAAATAAATAAATAAATCTTTAAAAAAAAAAAAAAAAAGGAAAAGAAAATGTTTTGCTCTGGGCACAGCCACATAGCAGCGACAAAGCCCCTATGATTTCCCACCCAAGGGAGGATGCCCAGGGCCACTCCGGGAAGGCCAAGGACCGGCAGGTCCCGAGGGTGAAGAGGAGGACAGGACCTCATCCACGAAGCTCTGGGGGCCCTGGGCTCTGCTGGACCTGATCGGAGTCCTGGCAGGAGCTCTCGGCATGGACATGGCCAGGCACTGAGCTCCCACCAACTGCGCAACAAGCAGAAAGTTCTTAAGTCAAACCTGCGCGGCCGATGGGCAAACCGGCAGGTACATCGGCACTGACCTGGCTTTGGACACCTGAAAATAACCCGACATGAACATGAGCTGAGTCGCGTGACAGCCCCTTTCCCGGTAAAACCTGTGTGTCAGGAGGAGGTGGTCCTGGTATGTCTCTCCAGCACAGACTGCTCCCGGGGACCCCCGGTCAGGCCTGGGCCTGATTCTGGGCCAGAGCAGAGCCGGACACTCACACACTGGCACAGCTCACAGATGAGGAACGCCCCCAGGGTGGCCTCTTCGTGGTTGTCCTGGATGTCCACGTTGATGACGTGCACCGGCTGGCAGGTCTCCTGCTCTCTGGAATTCAGATCTGCCGGGAATAGAGCACAAGGGTCAGAGGCCGCAGGACCAGGGCACCTGCTCTACCTGTCCCTGGCCCAGGGGTGGTCAGCCAGGCCTGAACGCCTCCAAGCCTGGTGGGGGTGATTCAAGGAGACCTGGGGACCGTCAAGCCCAACGCACCAGCCGCCTTCCCACGAGCAGCCAGGCTGCCCCGGGCTGGAGCACCCAACAGTGCATTCACTAATGAGGGCCAGACCCCCAGCCTGGCTCCCTCGCTCCGCATGCGCCCTCCGTGTGTCCCAAGACCCTAAAACCTGCACTGCGTGCTCAGACAACACGCAGGTGGTCTTGCACGGGTGGACATGACCGGCAGAGGGCTGCGCTCCCCCACCCCGACCTCCATCCTCAGGCGGGCCAGGCAGGCTGGGGCGTCCTCATGAGGGCCTTGCCCGCCTTCGCCGGCCCTGGAAGCCGCTGGGTGTGCTGCTCAGGGCAGCCGCCGAGGCCGTGACGGGCGAAGCAGTGGCCCAGGCACGTGGGGCACAAGCGGTCTGCGGCCTTACCTTCCACCACCTGATCGTACACTCTCTCTTCACACGTGAGGATCAGATCGAACAGGTCTCTGCAGTTCTGGAACCTTTCCGGCCGCGGCTTGATCCTCTTATTTCTGTCCAACATATGTAAGATGCCGTTCTGCGTGTAGCTAAGTGCTGGAGTCAAGGGACTTTGGAAAGACTTCTCAAGTGCGGGACGCGCCAGCCCCCATCCCGTCCAGCTCGGCGCCAGCGTGCACCAGCCCAGCTGCCCCCCACCCCGGCAGGTGCACTGAAGCAACGGAGAGGTTGAGGCCGTTCTGTGGAGTGGGCTGGCCTCTGGGTCTCACAGGAGACGAGGCGGTGGGGGAGGCACCTGCCTTAAGCCCCGCAGACAGGCTGCAGCCTTCCCAGCAGCCCCTTCTGGGAGGCAGAGGGCGGCTGTCTGCGCGCTTCCTCGCCTTTCCTCAGTCTGCGGCTCTGACTCGTCCTGGAGCGACTTGGTGACACGCACAGAGCACAAGCTCTTCAGCAAAGACAAAGCCAATCCCCCCAAGTCTGGCTCAGTTACAGCAGTACCAGAAACATCTGGAAACCACCAAGAAAGGCAACTTCAGCAGCAAAAAGGGGGGAGAAGCCCCAGGTTAACTGGAAATAGTGAGCGGCCCAGAGCCTCCAGCGGCCGGAGTCCCTCAGAGCTGAGGGGACACACACGGGCCGTGCAGCAGGTGTGCGGCCCATCCCTTGCAAGCCCAGTGACCAGGTCTATATTCAGGGTCCCGGGGTAGGGTTCACCACCCTCAAGAGACAGGGACAAAGGCCCTAAAGGGAGTTCCTGACAACTAGGGATAAGCATCTCGTTAATTCTATTTAAGAGATGTACGCTGAGAACTTCTGAGTGACACGTTTGATGGTTTCCCCAGATGTTCGATTATGACAACTTACTCAACCTCCCATCACTCAGAATACATTTCCTGCCTGTCCAGAGAGCGGAGAGCGCTTCCAGAACGTACCCAGCAGTCCGTGCAAGAGTTCTAAGCTGAAGAGCGTGTCACTGGCAGCCAGGAGGTGCTTTTGTGTCCCATCCACCGTGCATCCCCGGGGCCCAGCCCGCCCCCCCACAGCTGCACCCGGGGCGGCTGTGAGCCACGCACAGGCTGTGGAGAGTGGAGCGCTCGGCCCTTCCTGCGCGCCGCGTCAGAGTCCAGCGTCAAGAGATGGCGTAGGGCAGGCCCTGTGTGGCCGCAGAGGGGACAGAGGCGGCCGGGGCAGGCGGGACAGCGCGCCCCTGCCGGCCGAAGGAAGACCACGAGCACCAGCGTCCCCAGGGGCGCGGCGCGGCTCCTGGTGAGGCCAGAAGGGACGGCCGGCCACTAGGCACCCCACAGCAGCACCCCAGGGGCTCGCAAAACCGCCCCTCCCTTACTTAAGCCTCCGTGATTTATATGGAAGAGAAACCAACGAAACTGGGGTTCGCGTCCTGAAAGGAAAGAGGTCTGGTTCAGGGATCGCATCCCACCCCCGCAGTGGATGAGGAAAGCAGTGGCAGCGGCCCTTCTGGGCCACATCCTGGCCAACAGCAGTGAGGGGAGGCCCGGGGCGGGCTGGGCAGGAAGTGCACAAGCCAGGAGCCCTTGACCATGAACCCACAAACCCACCAGCTGCTCCCACAGGGCCCCGGAGCGCCCCCAGGAACCACGCGAGGACCGGGACAGGATGTGAAGGTCCCCGGAGGGCAGTGAGACGCCCCACCACACACAGGCCCGGACCAGCCCCTGGCCTGGCTGCCCATGTTTGGCGAATGGCCCGCCGACTCCCAGAAGCAGAGCAGCAGGCCCGAGACTCAGTGGCAGGCCACAGCCTCCCGAGAAAGGGGCTCCCTTGACTGGCCTGGAAAACTGGGTTCCTACATGGTTGGGGGCAGAGACGTGGCATGCAGGCAGGCACTCCCTCTCCCCAGCACCGACTGAAAGTGCCCTGGGAATGATTGGGGGGCGCTCCTAGTGAAGCTTCAGCCTCCACATGAACCCCGAGATACTTCCAGAAGGTCGAGGGGATGGGGACGACGCCACAGTCCCGCACTCTGACTCCTGCACGCCTCAGGGTGAGGCCACCCGCCCCCGCCATGCTGAGCTCCGTGGCCCAAGGCTCGGGCTCGCGTCGTCCTCTCCCAGCCCCTGGCCTTCAGAAGGCGCGTCTTCACGGCTCTCCGCTGTAACCGGTGAAGGCGGCCTGTGAGCCCGTCCGCCTGACCCCCTGCCCAGCAGCGAGGCCGGCACAGATCAGGGGCGCTTGGAGGGTGGGAGGGCCCCGGCAGGGACCTGGTGCTGTGTCACACCGAGGAGGCGTGGAGAGACCATCCTGAAACACTCCAGGGTCTCAACTCAGACCACCAGTGAGTGCACGCTCCTTAAGGACGGTCACCTAAGTGCCAGCGTGTGGGCCCGAAGACACCCCGGGCAGACATGCGGGCATCTTGAGAGAAGCGGGAACGAGGCAGGACACCCAGTAGCCACAGGCGACCTGTATTCTCCGCAAAGCTGGAAACCCAAGTCCCGAGCAGCGGAGACGGATGGGCCCAGAGGCCAGGCTAGCGGGTGCTTCCAAAAGCCGCCCTTCGGGACCCTGCACATCTGTCCTCCCGCAGAGCTGCTCTAACCCTGACAGCCGAGGCACGCGGCTCTAGTTCGGATTCAGGGCAACTGTGCCAACACCAGGTTTAACTTCAACCCTGATATTCTCCTCAGCCCAAGACACAGAGGCTTAGCCAGACGTTTTCATCTTTAAAGCCAGGTCGCATCTGGTGGACACGGACGCTGGGGCCCCAGAGAGAGGCCCTTAGCGCAAGGCAGCCTCTTCCCAGCCAGGGGAAGCCCCACACGCCGTCCTCGGAGGAGGGACGGAGGGAGCAGGGGCCGGCAGCGCAGGGCCTGTGCCCGGGGAGCCTGGCGCCGGCAGAGCCCGGGCTCAAAGCGGAGACGTTCCCGCGAAGGAAGATGCAGGGGAGGCAGAGGCCTGAGCTGGCGGCAACAGGGGACAAGAACAGACGGGCCGTTTCCGAGCAAGGGAAAGGCGCCGACAGAAACCCAAACGAGGGACCAGAGGCTCGCTCTCCCAAGGCCACGGGTTCACCACCGGAGCCCCCCATCCCCCCTGAGCCACGAGGCAGGGATCTGCTGCCGAACCCCCGCCCCGCACTCCTCCCCCTCCCGGGGCCTCTGCCCGGGCTGGCCGGACAGTGGCTCTTGCCAAGGACAGGTGAGCACAGGTCAAGTCTCATTTCCTCACAAGTGTCACCAGCCGAACACAAGACCAACCTGGGGGAGACAGGCTTGGGACACTGAGGGCAGAAGTAGGGTCCCTAAGCAGAAACAACCGTAGCCGGAGACAGGCTCCCAGTGAGGTGGTACCTGGGCACTAAAGGAGCTTTGGGACCAAGATCCTCACAGCGCCCACAGATCGGGGCAGGGGCACAGGCCCCAAGTCTTCCCGCTCTGCAGCCAGGGGACCCCAGAGCTTCATCTTGGGGTGGGGCCTGGGTTCCCTGTACACCCGCTGCGTGGTCAACACGCTGCTGGCAGCCGCACGCGGCCCTGGCTGGACCAGATGCGGCTCACGTGTCCCGTGCAGATGGCACCTACCTCCGAGATGCAGGGCAAACCGCCCCAAGGACACGCAGGCTGGGTACCAACACCTACTGTCCCCAAACGCTGCCATGCCTAATTCAGGTCCTTCCACTTTCTGGCTCTGGATGTGACCCAAATCCCTGTGGCTGAGGCTCCCCAAGAGTGGGCCGCACTCAGAGGCCGGTTCGTCTTCTCAATTCCCTATAATCTAGTTTGACCTCCGGAAGCACAGACACAAGACAAGAACTGTTACGCAGGACCCAAGAGCCCTCCGGGGAGGGAGATCCAAGGGCAGTTCAGCTCAGAAATGCCCAAGCGCCAGCCGCCCGCCCTGTGGGCCAGGTCCCCGCCGCCACTGCTGCAGGACACAGCTGTGGGGTGCGCGATGCTGAGGAAGAGGGCCGCACCCCAGGAGGACTGGAGTGTCTGACAGCCCCCCAAAGGCTCAAGGACAAAACACAGCATCCAGGTAAGCAGGCCATGCTCTCAGGAAGCCCAGGGCAATTTCCCATTCCCAAACCCGTAATGAAGGACAACTCCCCGGCCTAGGAAATTAGAACCCCCTAGTCAGGAGCCTTCCCTTCTGCTGGGCACAAGGATCTACACCCCCCTCCTGCCCCCTGGGCCTCCCTCTGGAGTGTGCGACACGTGAGGGGCGGGGCAGGAGTCCAAGGAGCCCCCCTCGGCAGGGAACTGGGTCTCCCCACCCCATCTCAAGAATGATTCAAGTATTTAGTTCAAATCTCAGGGTTATATAGTGGCAACACTTCTGCCTTCACTTCAGATCAGGAACGAGGCGTGAATGGGGCAGCCCCGAGAGCCTGCGCATTCAGCAGACACATGGGCCGGTGCCCTCCCTGACCCCCAGCCCACAGAGCGGGGCCGGACAGTCTGCTGGGGGCCACGCCGTAAAGTGGGGCCAGGCCCCACACGCAGGGCCAGATGCCATGTGTCTCCCCCCCCCGCCCCCACCAAAGCCCCGTGTCACGGAGAATCTGTTAGAACAAAAGCTCCGGGGTTTCACTGAAGGCCTCTTTTAAAACACAACCCCAAGAGCCACAGGCAGCGGCCTCCGGAGGAAGCCGGACAGGCACCTGCCTGCCTCCACGCAGACCTTTCAGGACCATTTCCTGTTAGTCAGACGGCCATGGCCCCCGACAGAACAGCGAGGACCGCACTGGATCCTGCAGACGCACGCGTGAACTTGGGGAACCGCCGTATTGCATACTCGGCACCTCCCGGAGGACACAGGCCCCGAGAGCCTGCCAGAAAGGCCGACAGCGCCATTTTTAGGGACAAGTGTTACCTACGTGAGAAAATAAAGAACGCTGGGAAAACAGGCCCTGGGTTAGCACATTCAGAGTGCGGGCCCAGAGCCCCCCCAGCCCCCCACCTGCGCCGCGCGGTGTGAACGCTCCCAGTGGGGACCCGGGCCTGGGAGGCGCGGCCCGCAGGCAGCAGGGGCCAAGAGCAGGCCCGTAGAGGCAGAGGTGCCCACGACCACGTAGAGTCACACAGTAGCAGCAAAGTCGCTTCCACGGGGCTGGAACCCGCAGAGAACGTGCCGGGAAGAAAACATTTGCGTTTGTAATCACGCTGTGCGCGCCAGGGACAGCAGCCCCAGCCCCAGCCGCAGCTCCCAGGGCACAGCATCGCCCAGAGCCGCTGCGGACACCCGCCCCCCCAACCTCGCCGGGGTCAGTTCCAGTTCTGGCGGGGTTGCGGGGTGGTGGGCTGGACGTGGGAAGACGCTGATCTGCCTGACCCGGCACTTGGCGAGCTGTGCTGCTTGGAACAGACGTTTCTGAGAGGGGCTGCCCCCCCGCCCCCGCGCAGCACGGCCGCCCCCCTCCGACCCCTGCACCGACCATCAGCAGTGGCGGGAGGGTGAGGCCACCGCATTTCTTCAAAGGAAACACCCACCTCTGAACGGGGTTTGAAAGTACTGGCTGGAGGACCCTTCATGCTGGGGGACACCAGGAGGTGGGGGCAGTGAGGTCAAAGTTCAGGACCTCCTCTAAGGCTCCCCCAGCTTTAGTGAGAGCGAGGGTCTCATTCTTGGCCCCTGAAAGTCGGCCTGATGTGAACAGGCGACAAGGGTCAGCACAGTGCCCTGTCCAGTACGTTGTAGGAGACTTAAATAATACAACTAGCGGACGACCACTTGTCCAAACCAGGAAAAACACTGCATTCATTTAAATTTGAGAGAACGTTCACAAAAACACTTCAAGTAACCTGGCTGGATAAATAAAATTACAGTGGGGGAATTAATTTTAGTCCTTGTGTGTGCGTGTGTTTGAAGCAGCTCTATGCCCAACGTGGGGCTCGAAGTCTCGACCCTGAGTTCGAGAGTCACAAGCTCTGCCCACTGAGCCAGCCGGGCACCCCCTTGGTCTTTGTTTCAAAGACACACACACCCACCCCCAGATGTTTAATTTTATCAAAATTTTAACCTCAAAACAAAAAGCTGACACTGAAGATGAATAATTTTAGTGAAGGTGATCTTAATTTTTCAAACTTTTTAAAGAAAAAGCTTTAAAATTACGACTTAGTCTCCAACTCCATGTCTTTTCTACATAAATGGTTCAAGACTGGACGACATCCCCAGCCTCCCGTGGGAAGAAGGCTGAGCCCAGCAGCAGGGGACGGACGTGTCGGACGGACGTGCCGGATGGCCGCGCTGGACACCGTCTGCCACCAGAAGGCAGCATCCTGCGGGCTGGGAATGGTCTGCGACACCTCAGACGCCCGCGTGACGGCAACACAGCACAAGGGAACAAATAAAAAGGACCCTCGTTCCCCACGGAAATTCTAATCACCTAAGTGGTTTAGAGAAACAGAGCTGTCTTACCATGAAAGAACATTAAAAAAGAAGAGAGGTTGGGCGCCTGGGTGGCTCAGTGGGTTAAGCCGCTGCCTTCGGCTCAGGTCATGATCTCAGGGTCCTGGGATCAAGTCCCGCATCGGGCTCTCTGCTCGGCAGGGAGCCTGCTTCCTCCTCTCTCTCTTTCTGCCTGCCTCTCTGCCTACTTGTGATCTCTCTCTGTCAAATAAATAAATAAAAATCTTTAAAAAAAAAAAAAAAAAAAAAAAAGAAGAGAGGCAAACCAAAAGCAGGACCAGGGCACAGTAACCAGACGAAGCCCGGGCTGCCCGCCCGCCCCGAGATCGGCTCCCACGCTGTCCCAACAACGCATTTTGCACAACAAACTGTCTGGCTCACGGGGAGGGTGAGGAGCCCATCCAAGGGGCCAACGGTCACTGTAAAACCGCCCCCCGCCCCCGCAGCACTCTTCACAGGGACCAGCCGGAGCAGCCAGAGCCACAGGCCTCCAAGAACAGGCCGCGGGGAAAACAGCCATGGCCAAGGCAGAGCGGTCGGCGAGGTTCACCGGCAGCAGAAACCCGAGCGGAGCAGAGGCCACGGGAGAGAAGGGCGTCCCTAAGTGTCTCCCAACTGGAACGCACCCAGAACTGTGTGAACCAGGGCCTGGCAGCGGCTTTTCATCATAAAGACCTCAAAACCTTACTCTTGGAGTAATGCGATGCCCAGTGCGCCCCGAGCGAGGCTGGGACAGGAGCCGCTGCCGTCGAGGAAGAGCAAGTGGCTCAGATGGGCTCTGGGGCCAGGGCAGGAACCAGGCCGCCCTGAAGGTGCTGAGGACAGTTCTCTCCCACTTTTCCTGACATGTGTCCCTGACGCTCCTTGTTTCAGGGGTCACACACCCACTGGGAGCCCCTCCTGGACAGAGGGCCGAGGGCATCTGCTGACGACACAGCATGGGCAGGACGCCGCCCTGATGTCGTGCCCACACCCCCAAACGCAGGAGTCTGTTCCAAGGTGGACACACCTGGAAAAGCGTCTCCATTTGGGGTGCCCTCAGTCGCACTCCGCCCCCCAGGCTGGTGGGCGAGCTGTGCCTGTCGTAAGGGCCGCCGGGACTCAGGCCCACACCTCCTGCTCAGCCTGGCGCCTCCCCGGAGCCCTCCTGCTCAACCCGGTCTTCGCCTCCCGCACGTCCTCCTGGGTCAGGGCCTGGGAAGAGGACGCACTCCCACCCGCCCCTCGACCCACCCCTCAGAGGTCCTGACAGCTCACCTGATTTCCACCATCCGGGGCCTACTCCGTGCCACAGGCCGCACCAACTCCAAGTTTAGATTCAGGGGAGAAAGACCCAAGGAGACCCCACGTGTGAATCACGGAGAAGCACGCCAAGTAAAGGGGCCACGCAGGAAGACCGGGCCACTCCTCACCTGTACGGATCCAGGAGACACCCCTCAGGCGCGTTCTCAGGGGAGACAAGAGGTTTCTTACGGCTGCTCTTACGTCAGCCAACGGTGAGGCTCGAGTGCGCCCAGTGGCCTCCCCACACCGCGCACATCTGGTCTCCACAGGCCTCACAGTGACCAGCGGGACCCCGCAGCTCTGCCCGTCCCCCTTCCTCCCTGTGCTGAGAGGCGCCGGAAGACAGCTGGAGAGGCCAAGCCCAGCGCTGCAGGGAGTGGGCGGGTCGGGGGCCACCCTGGGCTGTCGCGGCCCACCAGCCATCAGAGGCAGGACTGGGACGCGGTGGGTGGGAGCCTCTGACAGAGCCCTTGGCACACTTCGGCAGAGTGAGAAAGGCAAACAGCTCTGAGGCCGGGATCTTCTGAAAGGGCTGTGGGGACAGCTGGACTCCTAGACCACACTCTGAGAACCACTACACAAAAAGCTTTTGAGCTGGAACTTCCTTATATTAAAAGTTAGTTCATTTTGGAAATCAAAGCGGTTTCTGCAAAGCAGGGAGGCTGCACTAACAAGACGCTGGGAACCCCTGGAGGAAATTTCCACGCCAGCTCCCGAGCCCCGGCCCCCAACCTAACTGCTGCCCCGCGGCGAGGCCTGGGGGCGAGGAGACCTTCCGGTCTAGAGTCCTCCTCCCGCCGTCCGTGGGGTTACTCGGCCAGGGGAAACCACAGGTGTGACCCACGTGACGTAACCCTCTCCCAACACACCTGGCGTCAGCATCTCACCTGCCGTGGGCTGGGAACACCACGTCTGTTCCCGGCCCTGGGCGAGCTCTGGAAGCCGTGGGTGAGGTCAGCGTGGCTCTGTTACGCCCAGACGCGCAAGTGACCCCTGGCAGCCACCAGCCAACCGTCTGTGTCCAACGTCTGGCCTCTCCCTAGAGGAGACGTGATGGTGGCTCTTCTGCCTCTCTGGAGTAGTGTAAGGTCATGATTTGTATTTTAAGCACAAGTGCTTTCCTAAAACCTGAAAGCTTAAAAATCAGCAAAACTAGATCAGAGTTTCTCTAGAAATCAGTGTTTAGCTAGGAACACACTCTGTTAAACAAACACTGTTTTCAAAAACTACTTAAAAACATAGCTGCCAACCAGCGTGCAGTGAGGGTCCCATACAGCAAGGCAAGGGGCGGGGCCCAGCCCCTCCAGCTCCGGGAGCCTGCCAGGCGCAGGGAGGAACGCGCTGGCTCGAGCTTCGGGAACCGTTCCCGTGACGGGACCAGCGGCCCTGGCAGCTCCTTCCACCCCCGCCGAGCACAGTGGGTGACGGCCCGCTGAGCTTCAAACAGGGGCCCAGGCGGACCTGAACAAAAGGAAAAGACCAGTGGCCCTACTGCAGAACAACAGGACCTCGGGGAGGACAGAACTCTGAGCTTGTGTCCACTGGCCTCGGACTCAGGACAGAGGTCAGGAGACTGTGGGGACCCAGCAATCTCAGAATTCATTTTTATTTTCAGCTTTTACCCCAACACAAGAAAAACAGCACCCTGAAGACCTGGGTACACATACAACGGACCCTTGAACAACACTGGGGAGAGGGGTGCCCCCGCAGGCAAAGATCCAAGTGTGACTGACTCTCCAAAACCTAGACCAGACAGCCCACTGGCGCCCCGAAACTCACTGGTTACACCAGCCTCACACTGAGAGAGTCTGTCTACACCACACAGTGTTCCAGGAGTCAGGTAAGCTAGAAAAACAGCGTTAAGGAAATCACAAGAAGAGATGTTTACAGGACGGTGCCGGGTCATCAGACGGCTCTGCTACCAGGCCTTGTGTCACCCGGGCCAAGTGCACACGGCAGCCCGAAGCCTCAAAGACAGCGCAGCCGGAGGAGGACAGTGAGAGTGTGGCCGAAAAAACCGAACCCACGGGCGCCTGGCTGGCTCAGTGGGTTAAAGCCTCTGCCTTCGCCTCAGGTCTTGATCCCAGAGTGCTGGGATCGAGCCCCGCATCGGGCTCTCTGCTCAGCGGGGAGTCTGCTTCCTCCCTCTCTCTCTCTGCCTCCTTGTGATCTCTGTCAAATAAATAAATAAAATCTTAAAAAAAAAAAAAAAAAAAAAAAAAAGCCAAACTCCTAAGGTGAGTACACAAGATGGAGAAAAATTAGAAAAACGTGCTGGATACAGGCTCAAAGCCAGTGTCTCCCGACTGTGCACAAAGCCAGGATCCCGGAAAGTGTCCGTTCTACTTGCGTTTCCCATCGGGGTTTAGGAGCAACTGTCTCTTCTCGTATTAAAAATGCCACTATTATTTACACAGTTCCTGTTTAAGACAAATGATTTTTAGTGATTTTGTAGTTCACACAGCGAAGATCTACTGCAAGGTTTCAAACGGGCTCCCCAGAACACCTCACAAAGGCATGGCAGCCCTCCCCGTGGAGACCCCCAATGGGGCCCAGCGATCGTGGGAGCGCGGTCCCCGACGGGCCCTTCAGATGCGAAGGAACTGTGGTCTCGTTTCGGCGAGACTGTCCAGGCGGGCTGAGGGTTCAGCTGCAGACCCCACTCCCTCAGCAAGGGGAGCCCGGTCTGCTGGAGCCTGCACCCAGCTCCACCACTCTGCCCAAGCCCACAGGGCACGGTTAAGGCTGCTCCGTATTCAAAATAACTCCAAGGCAAAGAAAGAAAAAAGGAAGGTTAAAATAAATCACATTAAAAAGTAAGACAGCCTGGCCCTCGCCAGCACACGGGTGAGCCTCAAACACGCTGGGGGAACCCACTCCAGGGCCCTGCATGCAGGAAACGCGGGGAGCACCCAGGCACAGAAGGGGGTTTTTGGAAGGGGGTGCGGGGGGACAGGCACGAAGAGGGGCACGTGATAGAATGAGCCCTGGGTGTTGCGGCAGCCGAGGAACCACTGGATTTCACCTCTGAGACTAATGATCCACTATGTTAACTAATTAAATTTAAATGAGATTTGAAAATGTGCTAAAATCTGCCGTGGCGATGGCTGCTCAACCCTGAGGCACAGCAGCGCCCACCGGCCGCTCTTCGCCGGCCACGTGCACTCTCTCCCAACAGCGCTCTTCTGGGGCCCTCGCTAGCGAAAAAGCGGACGTTTCTGGTGGTCTGCAGAGGGTCAGGCCAACAGGGATTCCCAGTATTACCGGCAGATAATCCCCACAGGGAACTGGTAACCAGCCCAGTCCAGCCTCACTAACTAGTTGAGAGTTAGTTTAACGAGGTTTCTGTCCCAACTCACGTCCCTGGAATCCGCGTGCTCCCAGGGGCAGGTCCTGCAGGGACTGAGGACCCGTGCCTGGTCCTCCACCCCCTGGGGCCACCCTGCTCACAGATGGAGAGCCACAGGGAAAACCACCTACAAACAGCCAGAGCTTCAGAAATAAGGAGCTTCCGCACTAACAGGACCGTGGGCCAAGACGTACTGAGAGCTCAACGCCAGGGTCCTGCATTGAGCCCCCAGCGCCCCGTGCACGCACACATAGGGGAGCCCAGCCCCCAGCCACTCCACCTCACCTCCCGGCTCTGCCAGTCAGGTACCACTTTCCTCCTGTGACGTCATGCTCGCCCTTGAAAATGTGCAATTTGCTGAATGTCCTGTCTCATCCATGGTTTACATCCTAAAACCATCGCTTCCCCAGAAGCCCCAGTATCTGCGGTGACAGACCTGGCTTCTGGTGCTCCCTCCACTTCTTCTATCGGATGCCGATGCGGAAGCGACCCAAACAGCAGCCCCTCCCCCACCCCCATCAGTAGTCAGGCAGTCCCCTCCTGTCCTCAGAGCACCTCCCAAACCAGGTGTGGGACCCTCAACACACAGCTGAACACCGCTGCCTCCTTCCCTGTTGCCTTCATACGGGGAAGGCCTGTGCCCCCAAACCCAGGGTCCTGCCAGTGTGCACACCAACCCGTCCCCCTCCCCGGGAGCAGATGCCCCTTCTTTACTGGTCTAGGGATGTACTTGGCACCCTTCCTAGAAGACAGAAATCCCACCCAAGTGAAGTCAATAAGCTGACAAAGGTATCTCTCTTCCAGAGCCTCGTGAGGGGCACTCAAAAGGGGCGGTCCGTGAAGGTGACCTTCCTGCGCAGGGTCTCAGGAGGCAAATACTGCTGGTGACTGTGGAAACAGCCATGACCCCCAACCACCACACCTTTCCCATGATGCAGCAAAGGCACACGTGTGCGGATGCCTCCTGGACGGGATGCTCTATGGGGAGACCGTGCATCTGCACGAAGACAACCCACAGGGAGATTCTGAATTCGGAGCAGCTGGTCCTGCTCCTTCATTCAGAACTGCTGAGACGCGCACACCAGCCCTCCTACTCCCAATCCCTCTCACTCCCGTCTTCCTAAAACATGGTAAAGTGCTGCCCACTCCCGGAAACGGAGCAACCATGGTCAGCGCCAATGTCGGAAGGCCTCATCTGTAAGAATTAAGGGAGTATGAACAAGCACGTTATTTTCTGTTTTGGTTTCTCTGAGTACAAGAGCTTAAAAATGAATGGCGTTGGCTGGAAAACCTTCAAATACAGACGTGGTCTCGAGGGAAGCTTCACGACACGTGGAGAGTTCACACACAGTCAGAAAACCTGGAGGTAGGGTCACGGTGTCTCTAGGATAAGGCGGCTAGTGCTCACTTCTCCTCGAGGCTCAAGGGCTGCTCTCAACACAAAAGAGAATTTCAGAGCGAACAGCCTTTCTGAGATGGGGCCTGGGGTAAGCCAGAGCCTGCGCCCGCCCGGCCCGAGGGCGTGAGCAGGCGCACCAGGCACTGTGACACTGTGACACGGAGACCAGGACGGAGACCAGGACGCAGCCCACCGGGGATGCGCAGGGTCTTCTCCCCCGTGCAGGCTCTGCCGCTTATGAGAAAGGCGGGGCACCCAGGACTTCCCAGAAGGAGCTCGGGTCAGCTGCACCACGAGTCCTGCACTCCCGCCTCCCAGACAGCCCCACATGCCCACGACGGCACTCTGCCTCAGCGCCCGACAGCTTTCTCACTGTAGCCGAGGGCGGCGAGCACTGAGCCAGACGGAGCAACTGTCAGGGTCCAGTTTTACATTTTGCTAGCGTGACCTTTGGGGCCACACTCCGTGCTAAGTAATCTACAGATTTACAGAAAACATCTGTAATTTATTAAAAATTACAGGAGCACCAACACGAGAACAGACTTTTCTCTCTGGTGCCTATGTTCCTTTCACCTGGTGTATGTCTGGGTTCCATCCCGAGAACCGGAGAGCCCGTATTGTACCAAGGCAGGCCCAGAAGTTCTCTAGTACACGTGATCATGAAGTGCCCCGGGCAAAGGCCAGGCAACAATGGTCTTAACCACTACACAGCCTGACGCCACGTTCATAATGAAAAACACCTTTCATGGGGTGCTGGGGTGGCTCAGTCCGTTAAGCATCTGAGTCTTGGGTTTGGGCTTGGGTCGTGATCTCAGGGTTTTGAGACTGAGCCCCTCACTGGGCGCGGCACCCAGTGCGGAGTCTGCTTGGGATTCCCTCTCCTTCTCCTCCTGCCCCGCTCACTGTGTGCGTGCTCTCTCTCAACATGAGCAATAATAATAAAACAAACCTTCCTTTCACATGCGTCTTAACTAGCAGATCCAGTCTGTTCTGCCTCTTCCTGAAATGAAGTTCTCTCAAGTTATGTGCTTCTACCATGCTTCCTTTGGTAGCAGACATGGCAGAGAGGAGCGAGGCTGCCTGCCTACCCGGGTCGAGCGCACGCTGTGCTCCCGTGTGCGCACGCACACCCGCCTGCGGAGGGGAGCAGCGGGCAGCCCTGCAGCGGGTAGATCAACTCCGCTCTGTGGTTCCTGCCTTCCTCGCCTGTGCTGCCCTGGCCGACGTTACACCAGAACCCGCCCTCGACCTTGTCAACATGGGCTCCACGTCTGCTTCGGCAGGCCCCACGCGTCCCCCTGCACACCGCATGTGCCGTGTGACTCAGCACCATACCCCGAGGCAGCCGCTAGGTACCTGCATCACAGACAGCCCTAGACTGGAGGCCAGAGCGACACCCACGTCAGAGGACACCTGCCAGAGACAAGCACGCGGGGTTTTTAAAAGGGCGACCCACTGGGATACAGTTCTTTGTCCTTCCTAAGGAGATCATTGTACATCTGATCATATGTAGTTTTGAAATCATAAACATTTGGCTTGTCGGGTGCTGGTCCTGGGAGCTTCACGTGTGTTCCTGTTCCGAAGGACCGGACGCTGAATCCCCGTTTGCTGAAACACACAAAGAGAGAACAAAATCACAGTTGGATTAAGACACAAAATTCTAAAGCCAAGGAATACAGAATGGAAAACGGACAGAATGAGTAACTGCTGATACTACAGACATGTTTTTAAATTCTAAACTTTCAGCATTTTATTCACAAATTTTTAAAAATCCTGTAGGATTTTTGTAAGGGCACCTGGGTGCTCAGTCGCTGGGCATCTGCCTTCAGCTCAGGTCATGATCCCAGCGTCCTGGGATGGGGAACCTGCTTCTCCCTCTCCCGCTTCCCCTGCTTGTGCCCCTCTCTCTGCCAAATAAATAAATAAATCTTTTTAAAAAAATCCTATAGCACACCGGGGCATCCGAGTGGTCGCATGGTTGAGCGTCTGACTCTTGGTGTCGGCTCAGGTCATGTCTTGGGGCCGTGGGACCCAGGCCTGCGTCGGGATCTGCGCTCAGCGGGGAGCTGGCACGACATCCTCTCTCCCTCGGCACCAACCCCCACTCACATGCACGCAGGGCCCTCTAAGAAAGAGAGTCTTTAAAAAAATTCTACAGCATATTACACCAAAACTGGATGAAACCGATTGAGACAGAAGACAAAGGGTTGCCGGCGCCGCTACAGGGTGGCCGAGAGCACCACAGCTGCTCACCGCATCCCCCCAGACCCTCTCGGGCCGTCGGAGGCCCCACGGACGCGCGCAGTGAGGGAAGAGCTCCTCCGAGTGTAGCCGACCGCCGCCCGGACCGCCTTGCAGGGTTCAGGCTCCCAGGACCCCCTCGGGTGTGACTCCTACGACTCTCCCACAGACTTGACCGCACGCACCACACAGGGAGCGCCACGCGTCGGGCCGCCGACATCCTGTAGGCCGGGGCTCGCCAGGAATCCAGAACTCAGGGCCCAGGGGTGCCAGGCCCACGGGCGCCTCCCCGCAGTCTCTTCCATCGTCACATCGGCCACGAGGCTCAAGAACAAACAGCTCCCAAGCTGTGCCGACTCCGGTAACCTGGAGTCCCTGGGAAGGGACGGACCGAATGCGTCTCCTGACAAGCCTGGGGGAAGCCCGTGAGTGAGGCCCTGCGCCGCAGCAAACTGTCACCTGACCTCCCGGGCGTCGCCACTAATAACCCCTTGGGTCGGCTGCGGTCACAGGCACCGAGGAGAACACAGAGCCGTGAGCCAACACGGCACCGCACTGTTGAGAACTGCCCGGAACAAGCAGCTTGCGTTTCAGGCTCCAAGCCGTTCTCCCCAAAGTGTCCCACAGCCATGCGTCCACTGCGCCAGCAGCTTACCGGCTGCTGAAATGTGAAAGCCACACGTCGCTGAGGGGTGAAGAGGAATTACTGCTGAGACTAACTACGGGCAGCATAACCCTCCTTGAAGCTGGCCAACCCTCAAGTCTCCTTGGAGTTTTCTGTGCGTCTCATGGACACACGTGGAAAAGCCAGGTGCCCAGAAGTGGCACAAGTGTCCCGGACCCTGGTAAGCCGACACCACCGACCACTTCCCTTGTGTCCAGGAGTGGGTTTACTTTGAGGGCGCTCGGCCATTCACACACCCAACACCTGTATGTCAAGGCACAGCCTCTCCAGCAGGCGAGGGAAAGGAGGGGTGCACTATGAAACCCGCAGAAGTAAGACCCCCAAGGACAGGACTCACGCTTCAAAACCTAAAAACCACCACCACCGTCACTGTGGCAGACTTGCCATCCCATTTTGATTCAACGACGTTTCCTGGGGCTTACTGCGTGCTGGGATACAATATGAACAAAACAGATCCAACGCTCTCTCCTTCGACATTTAGGGGCCGGTAGGCGGGGGTACAACAAAGCAGGGAAAACACCCAGCACACAGGACAGCGAGAAGACAGCGACGGAGGAAGCCACGGGGCAGGAGCAGCGCCCGCTCGTGGGGAAGTGGGCAACGGGACAGAGCACCTCAGAGCCTTTCACAGCACACACCCCACAATGCAGAGACCCTGGACAGGGCCCCGCAGTGCTTCAGGCCGGGGTAGGGGAGACAGGCCACCGGAAAGCTACCCACAGGGCTCCCGAGAGGCTCCAGACGGGAGAGCCCCTGGTGCAGGGACTCACATCCCCCCTCCCGCTGGAGCGGCCCGACACGGAACAGCAGGGGTGATGGCACCTGGCAGGCCCACCTCTCTTCTACGCGTCTTGTCACAGGAGGGTCTGAGGCTTGCATTAGCTGTCCAGATGGAGGAGTCTCCGCTTTTAGTCTATCCACATCCGTAACAGCAGATCGTCCCAAAGATAACCCAGCCCAACACTCCACCTAGCCTAACCAGGCTTCCCAGGGGGGGACTGCGGAGCTGCCAACGGACAGGTGGGACTCAGAATGAAGGCGGCCTGCCCCCACCATGAGAAAGAGTCCGGGCTCGGCTGTCACTTCTCTCCGTGACTTTCTGAAACGGCAGTCAAGTGCATTCAAAAATAAAAACGAAGTGCCGTTTGTTCTTCCCTCAACAGAGCGTTCCCAAGTGGCAAAGAGGCTAATTAGCAACAGAAGTGCTGTTTCTTCGAAGCTGATGCAGCCGGCAGAGCGGCCCATCTTGCGCTGTGCGACAACATGTAGTGCGACACCGGTCTTACATAAAGCAGTGACGCTAAAAAAAAATTCCCGACAACCTAAAGGCTCAACGTCGTCACAGATGCCAACAGATCCATCATAAAGAACCTATCACAGAGAAGGTCAAGTTTTGGCAAAGAGAACGGTTTCCACTGCTATCCCCACGGCTACCCGTAAAATGATGCTGTTCAAACGAACCCCGAGAAGGACCGCAAGCAAACACCAGATTAACAGCACGGGCGACGCGACCTTTGTTTTCCACAGCGAGATTGTTCATCAATTTCAAGCGTTTCTTTGGCCAAGACTGGAATCCTAGAGCCACGGCCAACCTTCAGCAGGCACACTCTGACTCTAGGTAGGGCACGACGCGCTCCCACTCCCAGGTCACCTTCCCTACAGGCACGTCACCCGCTGCTATCAGCCCGACGTCTAGCCCGTGATGACCTCATGCCTACGGGCCAGCTGACTGCTCGCCTGCAGCCGCACCGCCCGGCGCCCGCAAGATGAGCGCCCCTGAAGCGTGAGCGCTCCGGCAAAACCCAGGTCATCGCCCGCTAAATGTGCGCTATAAGCACGTCTCAGCAAACATTTCCCAGGATTCACACCTTATTATCCTCCCACAAGGTCAACAACAAAGCGGAGCAGCGAGGCCTGAGATCCTGGTGTCCCGCCGTGACAAGCGCACGTTCAGTGCCGCCGGCACCCCCGCTCACACGTCCCTCCCTCCCCGGCTGCTCCTCCTCCACCCTGGCTTTCTGCCGGCCGCCCTGCTCTGCTCGTTGCGGCCAGCCTGTCCCGTGTCCCCCGCACCCACCCACCCAGTGACAGCAGAGCAGGCCCTTGAGATCTGGCACTTCGGAGGGTCCAGCAACAACCAACCACGAGTGTGCTGCTCTCCTGCTCTAACCCCCCGTGGCCCCAAGCAAGGAGGTGTCACTAACACGGGTGAAACTGCTGAGCTACCTTCCCTGCTCCGGGCTCTCCCCATTCTCATCCGTAAAAGACTGGAGATGCAGAAGGTTTTAGCTGTGGGAGCTATTACCTACTGGCTCTACCCAGTTCTGAATCCATGTTTACACGAAAACTGCCTTTTCTCCAACCATCCTCCTCACTTTAGCTCTGCCTCCTGAAGATTAAAAGAAAGAAAACAATGCAGTCCCTTAAAATCTAGGAAGGCAAATGGTTTCCTCTGTAGACACCTTTTTCTGCATTCCCTGCCTTTCTTTGAAAGTCATGATTTCTAACCCTTCCACCGTCCTAAACAGTCCGCAGTTTATTTTTTTCAAGGGTCCAGAACCAAAATACCAGAAGAGGTAGGCAGAGAGGCTGCAGAGCACAGCTGACTACCCCTCCCCCTGGTAAAGGCAAGAGATTTCTGGAAAGGGGTCCAAGATCAGGGAGGAAGTTTCGCACCATGAATGGGGGTGCTCCTGCGACACAACCACAGGCAGCCCCAGACTTGGTCCCATCTGGGAAAGGACGTTCAATTTTGCCCCAGTTCTGGTGTGGCGGGGAGCCCCCATGCTCTGGTGATGATCTGAGAGCCCCACCCCAAACTGGGGAACCACGGGACCTTAGCGGGTTCTGCTGCCTCCCCTCACCCTGGACCCTTCTTCAGCCCATGCTTTATCCATCTGGAGTCTCAGTGCTGTTACTCATCATAACCAGAGTCCTTTATGTCCAAATCCTTACTGTCCCTCATGAGCGAGGGCTTCCTGTTCTGGGCACTGCCTCTTCACATGTGTTAAACACAGACATCTAAGGACTGCAAGGATGAAATCAAATGGCATTAAGAAAGCACCTGGCGGGGCGCCTGGGGGGCTCAGTGGGTTAAAGCCTCTGCCTTCAGCTCAGGTCATGATCTCAGGGTCCTGGGGTCGAGCCCCGCATCGGGCTCTCTGCTCTGCAGGGAGCCTGCTTCCTCCTCTCTCTCTGCCTGCCTCTCTGCCTACTTGTGATTTCTCTCTCTCTGTCAAATAAATAAAATCTTTGAAAAAAAAAAAAAAGGAAGAAAGCACCTGGCATGGGGCGCCTGGGCGGCTCACCTGTTAAGTGTCTGCCTTTGGCTCAGGTCATGATCCCAGGGTCCTGGGATCGAGCCCCCCATCAGGCTCCCTGCTCAGCGGGGAGTCTGCTTCTCCCTCTCCCACTCCCCCTGCTTGTGTTTCCTCTCTGTCAAATAAATAAAATCTCAAAAACAGAAAGAAAGAAAAGAAAAGAAAGCACCTGGCAGAGAGAGTTCAAGAGACTGACCCTCAACCTGGCTTTTCGTTTGCAGTCTCTCTGCTCCTGCTCCCTAAATCACACTGCCTTAAGACTGAAAACAGACCCGAGAACTCAGTTCAGCAGTATGCAGAAGTCTGTCTTACAACATCTGTTTTGAATGGCTAGACTAAGAGGTCTTCTAAGAATCAACATGCCCCTTAACATCTAGAGCGTTCTGAACAAAAAAATAATCAGCTCCAAAGGGAACTCTCGGTCTACAGCATACAAAGAACAGAAAGAGGCGTCCGCGGAAAACGCTCCCGCAGACCCTAGAGCTCCCACAGCTGGTGCCTGAAATGTCTCAAACGATCAAAAATAATCGCCCCAGGGAACACTGATATATACGTGAGAGAGAGAGAGAGAGAGGTGTCTGTGTGTGTGTCTGTCTGTATGTGTGTGTGTATACACGATATATCGTGATATATGATATACGTACCAACATTTGTTACCATTTGTATTTGGCTTGTCAGAAACAGAGATGATTTGCAATGGGGCTGTAATAACACATAAAGTAAAACAGGGTCTCACTAGTAAAACTAGCCCCTGTGCGGGTTCACTTAACTGTGTTCCTCCCAGTATTTATTTCAGATTTCCTGTTTCACAACACCTTCTGTAGCGCCCTGACGTTCTTAAGGTCTCAGGCGGTTCCTTTGTAGGTACCTTTAAAAACCACCACATCAAGTTCTTAGAAACGCGTTTAAACGCTGTAAAATCCAAAAAGAACTAAAGCCATAAATAATTGTGAAAAGTGAAAGACATGGAAAGTCGTTCTATCTTAATAGCAATTTCAAAACTAAAGGAGAGCAAGATCCTCTTTTGCCCCAGCAGCATGAAAAAATGAAAATAATGCCCAGACTGAGAAAACAGGAGTTGTATAAATAGATTATTTTCTGGAAGGTAGTCTGGCAAAATATAGGAAAACATGAAATATGCCTATTTTTTTTTTTTTTAAAGATTTTATTTATTTATGGGGCGCCTGGGTGGCTCAGTGGGTTAAGACTCTGCCTTCGGCTCAGGTCATGATCTCAGGGTCCTGGGATCAAGCCCCACATCAGGCTCTCTGCTCAGCAGGGCGCCTGCTTCTCCCTCTCTGTTTGCCTGCCTCTCTGCCTACTTCTGTTTACTTGTGATTTCTGTCAAATAAATAAATAAATAATCTTTTAAAAAAAAGATTTTATTTATTTATTTGACAGAGATCACAAGTAGGCAGAGAGGCAGGCAGAGAGAGGAGGAAGCAGGCTCCCTGCTGAGCCAAGAGCCCGATGGGGGGCTTGATCCCAGGACCCTGAGATCATGACCTGAGCCGAAGGCAGAGGCTTTAACCCACTGAGCCACCCAGGGGCCCCAAAATATGCCTACTTTTTGAGTCAGCTATTCTACGCTTAGGAATTCATCCAAAGAAACAATCAGAAAACTGTGCACATGTATTTATATGGCACAAGGATGTTGACATTTTAAGAATGAAAGATAAAAAGCAGCTAAAATGTCTACTAACCCGGGGTTGGCTACAAAATTAATTGCTCCACAGAATTCCTCTGGATTACTGTGTCCTAATTTTGTAACCACTGCCATTTCTCAATATGAATAAATGTATTCAAATTCAACACAACAAAATAACCACCCAAATCTAACATTATGTGAAGAGAAATAATAAAACACTGTACTCTCCCTTCCGTGTATGTGCACACAGGACACACCCAGAAGGTGCCGCACCGATCCTGCGAGGACCTGCGCTGGCCTCCATCTTCAGTGTATTCTGTTTGCAAAGAGATCTTCTTCTAAGTAACACTATTTTCTTTCTTTCTTTCTTTCTTTCTTTTTTTTAAGATTTTATTTATTTATTTGACAGACAGAGATCACAAGCAGGCAGAGAGGCAGACAGAGAGAGAGGAGGAAGCAGGTTCCCCGCGGAGCAGAGAGCCCGATGCGGGGCTCGATCCCAGGACTCCGGGATCATGACCTGAGCCAAAGGCAGAGGCTTAACCCTCTGAGCCAGCCAGGCGCCCAGTAACACTATTTTCTAACAAATGAAAACATCCCCCACATATAAGTATTTTAGCAATTAAAGACTCAGGTCTAAGTCAACATCACATTCATGAGGTGAATAATATAGATTACCCTGGGGCGCCTGGGGGGCTCAGTCATTAAGCCTCTGCCTTCCGCTCAGGTCATGGTCTCAGGGTCCTGGGATCGAGCCCCACACCGGGCTCTCTGCTCAGCGGGGAGCCAGCTTCTGCCTCTCTCTCTGCCTGTCTGTGATCTCTGTCAAATAAATAAACTCTTTTAAAAATAACAATAATAATACAGATTACCCTAAACTTACGTTTGGAGTCTATTTTTGAAACAAATTTGAAACACAGTAAAACGGGTCCAAGCACACCTACGACTTCTGACTCGGCGACGGTGGAGGCTCTCTCGCACCCCCGTTTCCGGAGACCCGCTGCTGTGCCGGCTACCACCGCTCGGAACTACACAAGGACCTATCGCCCTGCAGGGATCGTCTTGGGGAAGTATCAGATGGGCAAGTTTCATGACAAAACTACAGGTAGTTTAAAAAGAAAAAAACAAAAAAATTTCCCTCTCGTGGAGTGCACCCGACATTTGTTAGGCAGACAGTAGGAGCTTCCACTGGAGACCGCCGGCCAGAACCAGCACCACGCGGCGGTCTCCGACCCTCCTCTGACGGAGAACATTCAAGTTCATTTTCCTTGAGTGACTTCCCAGGAGGGTCAACCTTATGTTCTTTTCCTTAGATTCATGAACTTTAAATGCCTGTAAACTTCATGCTAGCACTTTCTGTCTTAAAACAAGTTTGCAACTGTACAGGTTTCTGCTTAGAGTCCACCTTCACAAGGAACCCAAAGGTCCAACACCTCCCATTCGGACGCAAGACGACAGCGGACACGGCGGGCAGCGCGGGTAGCTGAGCAAAGAGGACGCTCCTCAGCCGCAGACCCGCACCCTGGCGCGGAAAGGAGGAGAGAACGTGCAGAAAACCCCAAGTTCTCCCGGTTACCGAGGAAGGTGGTCGCGGAGGCGCCGGGGACGCGCCGGGAAGAGGCTTTCCGCACCAGGCCCCACCCGCCAGCGGTCAGCGTCACGGCCCGCGGGCCTCGCGGCGGAAACACGCTGTCCTACACACCCGCCGCCGCCAGCGCGGACACGGACCCCAGAAACGCAAAGCCGAAGCCCCGTGGGGCCCGGAAACGCGCGGCTGGCGGCTCTGGGCGCGGAGGGCGGTCTTGCCCCGGACTCGAACGCAGACACACATCCACGGCGTTAGCACAGCGGGCCGTGCCCGGGTTCGGGGCTGCGGCTTTCCGGCGGGGCCCGGGAGCGGCCACGCGGTCCGCACCCCGTCGTGGGACGCGACCGCCTCGCAGACGCGAACCCGGGGCCGGCCCTCACGGGCGGGCCGCCCCCAGAAGGGCCGCCAGCTCCAGCGGCACCGACGCGCGAGCCCAGCGGCTTCCCCGGGAGCTCGGAGCTTGGAGCGCCCGGAGCCTCCGGGCTCAGGACCCGAAACCGCGCGCGGACGACCGAGCCGTGGGGGCTCCTCGCTGCGCTCGGCCCCGGGGCCGACGAGCCCGGCGCGGCCCACCCGGCGTCCGGCCTAAGGGAGCGCGGAGCCGCCCGGCACGGGCCGGGCAGGACGCGGGGCCGCAGGGACGGCCGGCGGGCCGGCGTCCGACGGGGCGCGGGGCCAGGGCGGGCGCCCCCACTACCTGAGGATGTTGTGCGCCTCCATGCTCCGGTTCTGGTTGCTCGAGCACACCACCGCCACCCGCAGCGGCGACGACGGCATAGCGGCGGCCGCAACGACCGCGACGCAAGCGCTCCGGGACGCCCACCCGGCCGAGGCGCTTCCGCGCGAGCAATATGGCGGCCGCGGCGCCCGGAAGTCATGACGCCACGGCGGCGGCGCCGGCGACGTAGCGCGTCAGGACGTGGGCGCGGGCGTGTGCGCGGCGGCCCGGCGGCCCACACGCGCCGTCCCACAGCGCCCGGTCGCGAGGGCAGGGAGGCTTCGCGGGCGGGCGCCGAGCCACAGCCAGCGCGCCGCTGTTCCCGGAGTGCCCGGCAGAAGCCCGAGCTCCTCGCAGGGACCGCCCTCGGCCCTGAGCCCGGCGCTGGCGTGCTACGTCATAAAACCCGGCCGCCGTCGCCAGGAATGACGTGACGCCGCGCCGTCGCCCGGGACGCGTCCGACGTGCGGCCGTCGTCGACAGGACGCGCGCGCGCCGCGCCGGCCCGTCGGCGGCCAGAGTCGCTGGAGCGCGGCGTCTGCGCGGCGGCGGGCGGCGGGGTCCGGCTCCCGCGGCCTCCCGCCGTCGCCGGCGCGCAACGGGCTCCCTCTCAGCGGTCCCCGCGAGGCCCCGCCGCGAGGCCCCGGCCGCTCAGCGTCCGCACGTCGCTCGCGGAGCCCCGCACGCGGGTCGCGTTCAGGCCGAGTTCTGGAAGCCTTCGGGGAGCGGAGTCGTGCAGGGCCTCCCGGCTGGGAGCGCAGCTCGACCGGGGCCTCGCGCTGGCCTGGAGGCACGGCGGCCGGAGTCGCAAGGGTCGGGGTAGGACCGGCTTCGGCGCCCCGCCGCGCCCCGCCGCGCGGATCCGGCCGGAGGGGCCGCGCTGGCTTCCAGGGCCGCGCGGCCGGGGGCCGGGACAGGACGGCGCCGTGGAAGGGCGCGCTGCGGACCCCGCCGGAGCGGAAGAAGGCTGCGGGCGCGGGTGCCTGCTCGGCGCTGCGGGCGCGGGCCTGCGGGCTGGGGGCGGCGGCGGGCAGGGCGGCGGCGGAGCGCCCTCGCCGTGGCTGACGTTTCCCGGCAGTGCCGGTCTTCGGGGAGGAAGACGCGCAGAAGGCCCTCCGTTTTTCTACTTTTTATTTTGTTTTTTGGATCTGAGTAATCTCTACACTCACCGTGGGGCTGGCACTCACGACCCCCGGGAGCCGGCGTCCCGCGCTCGTCGGAGCCGGCCGGGCGCGCCTGGGCTGTCAGCGTCCTGCGGGACGGCCGGACGGAGGTGCCGCGCGGGGCAGGACAGTGCGGGCCTGCGACGAGCGTTCACTGGGACGGGCCTGGGGGTGCGAGGGCGGATCGGGAGGGAGGAGGACACTCCTGCCTCCGTTTGAGGGAACGCAGGGAAGAGAAGAGACACCAACACGTTCCCGGGGGGTGGCAGGCATTGAGGGCTGGTGGGATTAAGGGTGCTTTGAATGTTTCTGAAGTTTGTTTTTTTTAATTCCTTCACTTAGTATTTTATGAGGAACGTGTATTTTTTTTAAAGATTTATTTATTTAGTTATTTGACAGAGATCACAAGCAGGCAGAGAGAGGGGAAAGCAGGCTCCCGGCCGAGCAGAGAGCCCGATGCGGGGCTCGATCCCAGGACCCTGAGAAGATGACCTGAGCCAAAGGCCAACACTTAGCTGACCGAGCCCCCCCAGGCGCCCTCAAATATATATATTTTTTTACATCCACAGCAAATACTATTTTAGAAACAAAACGTCTCCATGGCTTCCCCAGTGTGCGCAGAACATACTAATCGGAACTCAGAGGCCTTGTGGTCTGAAGTACCAAGCTCTCAGGGGCGCCTGGGTGGCTCAGTGGGTTAAGTGTCTGCCTTCGGCTCAGGTCATGATCTCAGGGTCCTGGGATGGAGACCCACATCCCGTTCTCTGCTCAGTGGGGAGCCTGCACCTCCCACCCTTCTGCCTACTTGTGATCTCTCACTCTGTCAAATAAATAAATGAATTCTTAAAAAACAAATATTGAAGTACCAAGCTCTCTAATTTAATTTTATTTATTTATTTGACAGGGAGAGAGATCACAAGTAGGCAGAGAGGCAGTCAGAGAGACAAAGAGAGAGGGGGAAGCAGGCTCCCTGCTGAGCTGAGAGCCTGATGCGGGTCTCGATCCCAGGACCCTGAGATCATGACATGAGCTGAAGGCAGAGCCTTAACCCTCTGAGCCACCCAGGCACCCCAATGTTTTATTATTTTTTTTAAAGATTTATTTATTTGAGAGAGAGCAAGGGGGAGAGGGAGAACCAGGCTCCCTGCTTGAGTAAAGGTCCACACATCACAGTGTTCTGGCTGAGCAGAAAGCCGGTTGCAGGGCTCAATCCCAGGATCCTGGGGTCATGACCTGAGTCAAAGGCAGACACTTAACTAATTGGGCCACCCAGGTACCCCTCATCAATGTCTTTTTTTTTTTTTATTTTAAAGACTTTATTTACATATTTGACAGATCATAAGCAGGCATAGAGGTGGAAGCAGGCTCCCTGCCAAGCAGAGAGCCCGATGTGGGGCTCAATTCGAGGACTCTGGGATCATGACCTGAGCCGAAGGCAGAGACTTTAACCCACTGAGCCATCCAGGTGCCTCCATCAATGTCTTTTGAAGGACAAAAGTTCTTAAGCTTGATAAACTACATTAATTTGTTCTTTTATAATTTGTGCCAAACTAGCTGAATGAAGAGTCCGCCGGGTGGAAATGGCGGTAGATGAGACGTTATGGAAGAGGAAGTTAGCGAGATTGAAGGTGTACGAAGACAAACTGCAAATGGAACAGAAGGGATGAAAACAGGCAGCATCAGTGAGCCGCGCAGCAGTGCCAAGCAGCTGGTGCATGTGCTGTTAGGCCCAAAGAGCAGGTGGGCAGCCTGGCTGGTTGTTAGAGGGCCTTCTCCTGGCCCTGCTTAAACTCTAGGAGTTTTCCCTCTAAGCCTTTTTGCTGGTTCTTTTCTTGGCCTCCTGATTCCCTCACACTCATGCTAGTCAGTGCTAAGCTATAAACATCCACGCGTCCTTGTTGTTCGTCAGCATTTTGCCTTGTGAACTCGACACCTTGGCCTCCTGGCTTCCCAGATCCATCCGCTCAACGGGGGGCCACGGGGCTCTGCCTGAGTTCTCCCTCCTTGCCGCACATCCTGAAAACCAGGTGGAGAGCTGGAGGAGTCCTAGAAGTCAACGCTGTTGTTCCTTTCAGGGTCTCAGGACTTCAGTGTTCAGAACTGTTTTACGTATTTTGTGTTTTTAGTTTTCAGGTGGAAAATAATTCTGGTTCCTGTTACTTCATCTTCACTGGAACTAGAAGTCTCATTAAGTTCCCCCCCTTCTTAAAATTTTATTTGAGCGAGAGAGAGAGAAGGGGCAGAGGCAGAGTGAGAATCCCAAGCCAACCCTACACTGAGTGTAGAACCCGCCACAGGGCTCAACCACATGACCCCAAGTTCACCACCTGAGCTGAAACCAAGTCAGCCACTGAACTGACTGAGCCACCTAGGCGCCCGTCTTTAAATCCATTTTTAAAAGCATAAAATGTGGGGGCGCCTGGGTGGCTTATTTGTTGGGCGTCTGCCTTCGGCTCAGGTCATGCATGATCTCAGGGTCCTGGGATTGAGTCCCACATCAGTTCCCTGCTCCGCAGGAAGCCTACTTCTCTCTCTGCCTGCTCCCCTGCTTATATTCCCTTTCTCACTGACTCTGTGTTAAAAAAAAAAAAAAAAGTGTAAAATGTGGAAACTCACCTACAGATACTGAGATATTAAAGTTATAATAATAGGGGCACCTGGGTGGCTCAGTTGGTTAAGCGGCTGCCTTCGGCTCGTGTCATGATCCCAGCGCCCTGGGATCGAGTCCCACATTGGGCTCCTTGCTCGGCAGGGAGCCTGCTTCTCCCTCTGCCTCTCTGTCTGCTGGTGCTCGCTCGCTCGCTCCCCCTCTATCTCTGACAAGTAAATAAATAAAATCTTAAAAAAAAAAAGTTATAATAATAAAGATAATATAGTGCAACTGTAGGAAAAAAGCAGACCTACAGAATGCACGGGCCCATAAACAGACCCATGTAAATGTGGGAACGCAGTAAATACGGGGGCGCCACGTACTGGAAAAGAATAGATTGTTCCACACACTGGATTGGGAAAAGAGGCTCAGCGTATGAATACAAAAAGCTGTATCTCGACTTCACACCATATACAATGTGAGCTCTAGATAGATTCAGCACAATATAAAAGGTAAAATCATAGATCTAATTAAAAATAGGAAAATACATTTTTCTAATTCGCTAAATAATTTATTAAAAGTAAGCTCTACACCCAACACAGGGCTTGAACTCGTTACCCTGAGGTCAAGGGTTGCACACTCTACCAACTGAGCCAGCCAGGCGCCCCAGGAAAATATTTTTCTATTAGTGTGTGCAGGGATTGCTTAAGACCAAAAAGACGCCTACAACGTGGGAGAAAACGACAAGTCTTACGTCACCAAAATTTAAGGATTTCTTTTCAACAGAAGCTGGAGAGCAGCATGAAACAGATTTTCCCTCAGAGCCCTCAGAAGGAGCCGACCCTGCTGACTTCCGGATTTCAGACTTCTGGTGTCCAGCAGACTGTGCCAACGTCCTGCTGTTTTAGGTCTCCTGGCCTATGGTGACTTGTAGCCTGTAGTCAGCACAGATAAGAGTTCATAGTCTCAGAAAGTCCTATCAGATAGGGTTGGTTTAGAATATTTGTGGAGCTCTTGAAAATCCAAAGGAAAAATTCAGAGATAGAAAAATGTACCAAGAATAGGAATAAGCTGTTCATTCAGGGGAAATCCTACGTGATGGAGAGAAGGGACGAAATGTTAGTGCATTCTGCAGCATGGGTTAATCTCAGATGTGATGTTGAGTAAAAATAAAAATCTGCAGCCCAACTTTGGGGTATATATATATATATTTTAAAAGATTTTATTCATTTATTTGACACAGAGAAACCACAAGTACACTGAGAGGCAGGCAGAGAGAGAGAAGGAAGCAGGCTCCCCGCTGAGCAGAGAGCCCGATGCGGGGCTCCATCTCAGGCCCCTGAGATCGTGACCTGAGCCGAAGGCAGCGGCTCAACCCACTGAGCCACCCAGGCGCCCCCTTTTAAAAAAAAAAAAAAAAAAAGATTTTATTTATTTATTTGGCAGAGAGAGAGATCACAAGTAGTCAGAGAGGCAGGCAGAGAGAGAGAGGAGGAAGCAGGCTCTCGAGGAGCAGAGAGACCGATGCGGGGCTCCATCCCAGGACTCTGGGATCATGACCTGAGCTGAAGGCAGAGGCTTTAACCCACTGAGCCACCCAGGTGCCCCTGGGGTATATTTTTTTAAAAGGCACACACGTATCTGAGGGCACATCAGAGTGGTTGCGAATCAGGGAAGAGAGGAAAGGGTATGAACGCGTTTGTGGGGCTGGAATCCAAACAGCAGGATGGAGACACCAGGGGCAAAGGACAAGGAAGTCCAGATCAAAGTGGTCGAGGGGAGAGGCTGATCCCCGATACTGTGAGGCCATGTGTTTAATGACGTGGGAAAAGGGATGTCTGGGTGGCTCAGTTAAGCATCTGCCTTCAGCTCAGGTCATGGTCTCCGGATCCCAGCTAAGATCGAGTCCTGCACTGGGCTCCCTGCTCAGCAGGGACTTTGCTTCTGTCTCCCTCTCTTTGCCCCTTCCCACAGCTCATGCTCTCTCCCCTCTCTCTCTCAAATAAATCTTTCTGTATTTCTTTAAAGATTTTGACACAGAGAGAGAGATCACAAGTAGGCAGAGAGAGAGGGAGAAGGCTGAGCAGAGAGCCTGATGCGGGACTCGATCCCAGGACCCCGGGGATCATGACCTGAACCAAAGGCAGAGGTTTAACCCACTGAGCCATCCAGGCGCCCCCAAATAATAAACTCTCTTTAAGAAATGTTGTAGGAGGGCGCCTGGGTGGCTCAGTGGGTTAAGCTGCTGCCTTCGGCTCAGATTATGATCTCAGGGTCCTGGGATCGAGTCCCGCGTTGGGCTCCCTGCTCGACAGGGAGCCTGCTTCCTCCTCTCTCTCTCTCTCTGCCTGCCTGTCTGCCTACATGTGATCTCTCTCTGTTAAATAAATAAATAAAATCTTTAAAAAAAAAAAAGAAATGTTGTAGGAAAGACATTATGGTTTGAAGCCAATGGCCAATAAGGAATTCTTGAGACGTCTGGTGCAAAAAGATGGTTTTATTAAAACACAGGGACAGGACCCGTGGGCAGAAAGAGCTGATCTGGGGTCGTGAGGAGTGGCCCATTGTACACTTTCAAGTTGGGAGGGGGTTAGGATAGCCTAAGTCTCTAAAGAATTAGGAAGCACGGTTTCCAGGACCTTGAGGAGCTAGCTGTAGTTGGGAAAGGTCATTTATTACAGCCTAATAAAACCCGGGTCCTGGGGCGCCTGGGTGGCTCAGTGGGTTAAGCCTCTGCCTTAAGTTCAGGTCATGATCCTGGGGTCCTGGGATCGAGTCCTGCATCAGGCTCTCTGCTCAGCAAGGAGCCTACTTTCTCCTCTCTCTCTGCCTACTTGTGATCTATGCCTGTCAAATAAATGAACAAAATCTTTAAAAATAAATAAATAAAACCTGAGTCCTGACACCCTTCAGATGTATATCAGTGGGTCACATGTTTGGGAGATGATTGCCAACATGTATCTTGTTGGGGGCGGTGGTTAGAGAGGAAGGAAGTTTCCAAAGGAATTTCTGTATGTTAAAGTAGACTTCCAGGATCCTGGGGGTCAGATTAGGATTGTCTTTTGCTCTTAGCAAAGTGCCAACACCGAGACCGTTGAGTACCTAGAGGAAAGTCACTCTGCCTGTTTCGAGGACTTGTCAACGGGCTGTAGGTAGTAGGAAATTCAATAATTTTTTTTCTGCCTTTTTTCCCCACATCATTTAACAGTGCTAACAGAGTCGGGAGTTCAGGGAAGCTATCTTGGCTCACCCACTCCTCACCTAAGAGCCTGGGGAAATCCATCTCTTTTATCCGTGACCAAAAGAACGAGTAGCAGTTGAACCCCACGCAGACTTACGATGAGAAAAGCATAGTAACATCCCGACAGATAAGAGTCCTGGCAGAAAGCCATGCCCAGAAGCAGAGAAAAATTGTAACCGCCCACGGTATCAAAGCCAAACAGGAAACAGCAGCAGTTAGGAAAGAAATGGATGCGGCACGGGTGTGGCCCAGGTGGGAGGCTCAGTGTCCGGCCGAACACCCGTCCCCGGGCCAGGGCCTCCGAAGCTCCCGGCTGCCCCTGAACACTCACCCAACAGCCCTGACCGCGAGTCCTGAGCTGAGCTGGGAAACGCCGGCTCCACAACGTGCTCCTCAGCCTGCTGCCTGCTCTCCTCCCCCAGCCCACTCGAGCTGAGCAACCGCTGAGCGCCGGGGGCTTCCCTGCGGGGACCAGGGGCTCCTAGGATGCCGCAGGAGTCCTAAGTGGCCTTCGAGCATGGGAGGACCCATGCCCACCCTCAGGGACCAGGGGAGCAGGCCGTCGCCACAGGCCATGGGGAGGAATCTGGGGGGCCAGTCAGCACCCTCCTGTCTCTGCTGGGGCCCCAGGAGCTGGTCACATGGGGCCTGCAGCACGAGCTCATAGAGGTGCAGATCCTTCCTGTGAGCAGGGCAGGCTCTGGGAGCGCTTCGGGGCATGAGCTGGGAACCTGCTCGGTGTTGTACACAGAAGCCGTCACTCCGCGGATGGGCCACGGCGTGTCTAGATTTTGCATGGGGTTAGGCTGGGGATGTAGCTCGGGCAGGGTGGGGGGTCTCAGCCCAGAGGAGGCATGGACAGTAGTAACGAGGGCCATGACGTTTTCGTCTCTACCCGCCTGATCTCCGGTAAGCTTCGCCACAAGCCTGTGAATCCGGCTCCATTACTGATGCTATTTTACATATGAGGAAACAGAGGTTTTCAAAGGCTGCATGGCTCTTCGAAGGCTGAGCCGGGCCAACAGCCCCGGAAACCCCTCAGTGTTTCAGATAAGAGCAGTGGCTTCTGTTCCACATCAGAAAATCCCAAGTTGAAATATCTTCGGGCACCAATGAGAAAAGCAAAGTCTCAACCAACAGAGGAGGCATCTGGGCCCAGCTGCCTGGCCCAGGGAAGCCATGAAGACGCTCCCGGAGTGGGACATGTCTGCCCCTAGCCACACAGTCAGAGCGGAGAGCACGGTGAGGACAGGAAGAGGGAGAGAAGGGGGCGGGAGACGGAGGCTCCTCCAGAAGGCAGTACAGACGGAGAAGGTCCACTGGACAGGTGCGCAGCCCACTGGGTGGACTCGGGGAGCTAAGCGCCGGGGCGTCCCCCGTACCCGAGAGGACAGTGGGCCCCCGGGAGGAGCAGCTCCGGAGGATGAGTGTGAGCTCGAAAGCAGAAGTGCTCAGCCTGGGCACCAGCCCCAGGGCATCTCCCAAGCCCAGCAACCCCCACCCCCTGACTGGACCATGCTGGGACAGGACTCCTCAGCTCCCCCTCCGCAAACCCAAAGCTGGACTAGAGTCCTTCAAGAAGCCCCTGAATGGAGCAGAAGGCTGCAAGTCCGCGCGACCAGACTGCAGAGCAGCTGACTGGACAGGCGCTGGTATGTGAGCCCCAGCCCACAAAGGGGCCCCAGAGCCGGCGGAGAGCCAGGGAAGGGCAAGAGACGAGGGCAGGCAGGCCTCACAGAACCTCACGGGGGCTCCAGTCCTGCAACCCAACTGCAGCCGGGAGCGGAGGACGGACAGCCGGCTCCCACTTCCACCCTGGGGAAGACACCCAAGCGCACAGCGGGCCGGGAGGGGCTGCAGCAGGCAAAGGGCCCCGAGGAAGCCGGAGAGAAGGCTGCTAGAAGCTGAACTCCTCCCACTTCTGCCCAGCGATCTAGACACGTTGCTGCACCCTGCCCCCTCCAGAGGGATGAGTCACTTCTCAGATCTGGCCCACCCCCAGCTGTTTTTGATTCTCAGGGTCACAGCCAGCTCCAGGACCTCAAGGACATCCAAGGAGGGGGAGAGCTTTTGGGGGAGCGGGTCATGGTCTAGTGCCCGCCCCACTAGGGACTCAGGGTCCCCCTTCTCCGCAGCCCTAGCACTACAAAGGGAAGCCCATGCCGGGGAGGGGACCCTCCCGCAGCTGCCTAATTACTGCATGTCACAGCTCAACTGGGTCACCCATGAGACTGGGCTATTTCTAACTGCAGCAAATGCCGCCCCACACCCCCTACCCAACCCAGGAGGCCCAGAAACGACGCTTCCTCAAGGTCTGAGGATGGACAGAACTGCCTGTTCCCTGCTTGTAACAAGGTGCCTTGCAACTGGGGAAGAGCCCCCCCCCCCACTCTTCCTTCCCCTCTTGCCAATAAGCACACAAGACAGCGTTTTTGGTCTAAAATGATGGACATTTAGACATTGACAGGCTCACACCTGACCAGCGCCATGCCAGGGGCAGGCCGAGCAAAGACAGAGGTAGGGAGTGGGCACTGTGGGGGCGCAGGCCAGGACCCAGGGTCGCCACTGGCCGCCGGGGTGGGGGTGGGCAGGGGTTAGCCACAGTGACTCCAGAAGTGCCAGGTCCAGGATGGTCATAGTCGGGGACTTGCAGAGAGCCGAGTGCGCCTTACCCCTCCTGGTGAGGCCAGGTGCCCGGCTCAGGAAGCCACCTTGGCTCAGGCCGGCCTTCAGTGCGGTGGGTACCAGCTCACCAGCCAGATCCTGGGCTCTTGGCTGCCAGCACGAGTAAGCGATGGGATGGTGCTGTCCGTCACGCTGTGGTGGAGGCTTGGGATCTGGGCCGTAGTGGCAAGTTGTGCCGGGCCAGGCTGGCCTCAATTCTTCTGCTCTCTGGACACACGCTGTCGTCTGAGAGGAGCCCTCCTCTCCCCCCCAACCACTTGCCGCCACTCGCCACGGAAAGTCCTCATCAGAAGCAGCACCCACAAAAGAAAGAGAGGCAGCCCTGGAGAACTGCCAGCCTCCCGCAAGGTCAGAGGGCACCGCCCCTGGACACGCCCATCAGAGGCCCGGCCCTTCTCGGTTCCCAGCATGTCAGACGCCCAAGGAGGGAAGAGCGCGGGATGCTGCTTACCCACAGCTGAGGCCCCTGCAAAGCTTGCAGGGGCGTTTCCCAGGGGGCTCTGGCTGGATACGAACACAGGCCAGCCAGTGCCAGGGCCACAGGCCCCCTCGACAGCACAGGACCCGTAGCTGGCTCCTGCGGTGGCCCCAAGACACTAAGGCACGACGCTAATCTAAGCCCACTGGGGTGAGGCGGGGAGAGGACAGGCTCCAAGGGGCCTCCTCAGGTCGGCACAGCACACAGTGACCAAGCAATGACGACAGCCTGTTTTTTCCAACTTGGCACAGGCTGCAGGTACAGCGTGATGACCCAGGGATGCCAATGGCTCTTGCTAGAAGGGGCAGTAAGTCCCGGCGGCCCCAGTAAAGGCCTCTGGAAAGCAGGGAGAGCCCTGGTCGAGGCTGGCACCCCCTCGCGGGCCCAAGGGTCAGTCCCGACCTGGAGGGTGGCAGGCGGATGCCGGGCTAGGAAGGTCGTGCCATGACTCCGAGGCCCTGGCGGGCTGGGGCCCTACCGGTCTCCAGCAGGCCCCGCGTGGACATCCTAAGGAGGGAGCAGGAGCGGCGAGTGGGGAGCGGGCGCCAGTCTCGGGCGGGCGGAGCGCCGGTGGGCCGGCCGCCGGGTGCTTCAGGGCTGCCTGCGCAGGCCGGGGCGCCCGAAAGCCGGGTGCATGAGGTTCTCGGTGATGTAGGCCACGAGCAGGCAGATGACCACCAGCATGACGCAGATGGAGCCGCCCACCGCCGTCATGGCCACCACGATCTCCCGCATGCCGGCCGGCTCGGCGGCGAACTCCACGCACTCGGCGGGCCCGGCGGGCTCCGGGGCGGCGGCGGCGGGCTCGTTGCGCAGCGGCAGCGGCTGCAGGCACAGGCGGTAGCGCACGCCGTCGTGCACGTCGGGCAGCAGGTAGTCGCGGCAGGACGCGCCCAGCAGCACGCGCTCGCACGGGAAGCGCGTGTAGGCGCCGCGCCACGAGCAGTTGAGCGCGAAGGCGCGCACGCGGCGCGCCTCGGCCGGCGCCAGGCGCCACTGCAGCAGCACCGTGCGGTTGCGCAGGACGCTGGCGCGCAGCGAGCGGCCGGCCGAGGCGTGCGCCGCGCAGCCGGGCGCCTGGCAGCGGAAGCCGCGCGCGGGGCTGCGGAAGCACAGGCGCCCGCCGCCCGCCTCGGGGCCCTCGGGCAGCACCTTGTAGGGGCACCAGGGCGCGTCGGCCGCCGGCTCCCAGCCCGGCGGCGTCGGGACGGCGGCGGCGGAGGGCGGCGGCGCGCAGGCGGCCAGCAGCAGCAGCAGCGGCGGGGCGCGCATCCTGCGGCTGGGCGGCGCGGCGGGGCGCGGGCTCGCGGGCTCACGGGCGCGGCGGAGGGTCACGCGGGCCGCGCCGCCGCAGCCGCCGCCGCCGCCGCTCCCCGCGCTCCCCGGGCGCGCCGCCGCCCTCCGCCCTCCGCCGCCGCCGCCGCCGCCGCCGCCCGCTCCGACCCGCCCCCGCGCCCCGTGCGCGCTCGGACCCGGCGTGGCGGCGGGGGCGGGGCCGCCCCGTGCCCCGCCCCCCTTAACCCTCTCCGGCCCGCGGCCCCCGGAGCGCGGCTGGCAGAGGGGAGGGGGCGGGAATGCGTGCCGCGGGCGCGCGCGGTCCACGCGGCCTGTCCCTTCCTCTGTCGCCGAGGGGGCGGGTTCCCGCCCCTTCCTCGCCCCCGCCGGGCCTCTCCAGAGACTTTCCGGGCGGCCGGGGCCCCGGTCGTGGCCCCCGAGGGCAGCCCTTCGACTGGCCTTGGCCGTCCCTTCCGATTGGGACAGGAGGCAGCGGCCTGGAGCGCCCCGGATCACCGCAGCCACACCCCCCGCCCCCGCCCGCGGTGGGGACCCAGAGTCAGGGTCGGTCTGCTGCCCGGACGAGGAGACGCGGACGGAAACCTGCCTGGGCGGGCTGAGAGAGGGAGGGCGCCCACGGGGGTGGGGGGCGCCGGAGAGAGGAGGCTTCCCGCGGGGGAAACTTGAGTCGCTCTTCGCGTCCCAGAGCAGCCTCTGCCCTAACCAGCCCTTCGCTCCTCTCTGCCGTCCGCGGATATGGCCCAGGGCCAGCCCTGCCCACACCCCGAAGTGGGTCAGGGCTCCACAAAGGGAAGAGTCTCCCACAAGTTCACGTGGTGCACCCACCAGGGAAGGAGGGACACACGCCTTGTCTTGTCTTCAGGACCTGCCTGAGACCCCAGCCCCTCAGTAGCACGCCCGCCCGGAGCACCCAGCTCTCTGGGCAACCCCCTCCCCCGCCCCCGGGCGAGTGGTCTGCCTGACCTGACTGGACTCGATGCAGAAACACCTTAGGTGCAAGGGGTCTGTCTCTGGCGGAGGGGCCACTCTGTGCCCTGGGCAGGGAGGTGACAGTGGTCCCCACCAGCTGTCCTGCCGGCCCTGGTTTCCCTGTAGCACTGCCCAGGTGCAATTTTCACCTGCGGGGGAAGGGGAGGATGTACTCTATGGCTGCCCTGCTGGTTGAGTCCCCCCACCCGCCCTTACTAATTCCTGGTCATCCCAGAAAATTCTGGATCAGGTGGGCACCAGATGTCAAGGCTTCATTATGCCCTGGAGGACCCTCACCCAGACACTAGGCCCCTTCAGCTAGTTGGGACCCCGAATGGGGTCTTTCCAGGCCTCTGCACCTGGTGGAGAAGGCTTCCGAGTAAAGATTTGGGAGGGGTGTTCCCTGGTCCTGGGCCTGGCTTCTGCCCTCTCCTCAGGCACAGAGATCCTTGGGCTTGGACTCCCGCCCCAGCTTGGGGAGCGGGGGCGGGGGGAGCCCTCAGGAGCTTCCACAGGGAAGCAAAAAATGATGATGATCTAGCCCCTACTCCGAGCTCCCTGGCCCTCAGTTTCCAGTGGAAGCCTGAAGGAACTGCTGCCGCTCTGGTTCCAAGTGACAGGGGGTGGGGGCAGGGGGCGCCGTAGTCTCCAGTGGCCAGATCACTATGTGGCATCTCTGGGCCTGAGGACTGCTGGGTGGCCGGTTTTGTGAGCCGACTCCAGAGAGGAGAGCCAGGCGGAATCAGGAGGCCTGTGCAGGGTTTTGCAAAGCTGGCGAGGTAGAGAGCCACCTGGATCCAGCCCGGTGCCTCGCCTGGGGGTCTGGTGTGCATACCCTGAGCCTGTTTGGGGGCTTGGGGCTCACCAGGGCGGAGCTTTTCCTGGTCAGGGCAACTCCTGGCCAGGGCTGGGGACTCTGCTGTCTGTCCACCCCTGGTGCGGGCATTTGCTCTGCCCAGGGCCCCCTGCGTGTTGGGGGCACAGAGCAGGCGATGCTGAAGAGAGAGCTGTGCCCAGTGTCCCCATGCAAGCTCTGCTGGGCTGCAGCGGGGCTGCGGAAGAAAGCCTTTATTGCCAGGCGAAGCAAAGAACTGTCCCCAGAGACAGGGAGGGACTGGCCCACCCTTCACCCCACACCGGCCTCCACAGCTGCCCCGGCCAATGGCCAGCAGGGCTACCTTCTCTAGTCCTACTGAGGCCCAGTCCCAGCGCTCACCTCTGTGTGGGCCTGGAGCCCACAGGTCACCAGCCGCAGCCCGAAGGGAACATGGAAGGATTGGGGCCCTTGCCTCTGGCGCCGCAGAGACGGTCCATCTCCGACCCTGGGTCCAAGTCCTGAGAGTCCCTTTGACAGCCCCCTGCCCAGAAACGTAAGCGCTCGTGGCCTTCACAGGAGTGTCTGAGCCTGTTGTCATCTCTGCTCCGCTAAAGGGAGGGGTGGGGAGGAGGGATTGCGAGTCGGCGCCCACCCTCCCCAGGCAGCTGAGTGTGGCCTGGTGGCCTCCCTCCCACCAGAAAGGGCGTGTGGGCGTGACTGCAGGGACCAGGGTCTGGGACACACCACGCGGCGTGGACCGCCTCCCACGCTCAGAGACCACCCCGGAGAGAAGAGCCAGGCACTGTCCCAAGTCCACATGTGTACCAGAATCTTTCCCTCCGTGCACCTCTTTCCCGACCCCAGAGGCGAGGGGGAGGTGGGCTGGAAGAGGTGGCCCCTACTTCTGACCGGAGGGAGCCACCTTCCTGGGCAGTTCCCCTGGAAACCCGAGGCTGGAGCCTGGGCTCTGCAGGCGTGGCCGCTGACTGCTGGGGTGGCGCCGGGCCGACCTGAGGGAGGGAAGAGACAGAAGACCCAACCCGCCTGCGGAAGGGGACCCCAGGGTCCGCCCATAGCGGCACGGCCAGGATGTGTCCCCCTGCCCCGCAGCCTTTCTTTCTTTTTTTTTTTTTTTTTAAGATTTTATTTACTTGACAGAGATCACAAGTAGGCAGGCAGAGAGAGAGGAGGAAGCAGGCTCCCCGCGGAGCAGAGAGCCCGATGCGGGACTCGATCCCAGGACCCTGGGACCATGGGACCATGACCTGAGCTGAAGGCAGAGGCCTAACCCACTGAGCCCCCCAGGCGCCCCTCCCGCAGCCTTTCTAACTTCCGGGAGTAGTGACCCCCATTTCTCTCTGGGAACCTCCTTTCTCCATCCCCACTCTGTGGGGGTTTGGGTGGGGCTCACCCACCCCTGTCCAGGGGCTTGGGGGGGGCACCCAGGCCTGGGCCAGTGAGACCAGTGCAAATGCACACGCGCTCTCACTTGCTCTCTCTCAAGTAAAATCTTTAAAAAAAATCCATTCACTTTTTCACGCATAGATTTTTTTTAAGACCCTCACATTGTGAACATCCACATGTCGTCTCCTGCTCAGAGGCACCAGACGGACCTCAAGGGTGTCCCCGGGGGGCGTCTGGGTGTTGCAGTTGGTTAAGCATCGACTCTTGGTTTTGGCTCCGGGTCCTGATCTCAGGGTGGTGGGATCAAGCCCCACCTTGGGCTCCCGGCTCTGTGCGGAGTCAGCCTGCGGCTCGTTCCCCCTCCGCCTGCCCCTCCTCGTGCTCACACACTCTCTCTCTCCGATAAATAAATTTTTTAGAAGACTATTTGAGGGCACCTGGGTGACTCAGTGGGTTAAGCCTCTGCCTTCCGCTCAGGTCATGATCTCAGGGTCCTGTCGAGCCCCACATCGGGCTCTCTGCTCCGCAGGGACCCTGCTTCCTCCTCTCTCTCTGCCTGCCTCTCTGCTTACTTGTGATCTCTGTCTGTCAAATAAATAAATAAAATCTTTAAAAAAAAAGACTATTTGAGAGAGAGAGTGAGAAGGAGCACACGCAGGGGGAATGGGAGAGGAGGAAGCAGGCTCCGCTGCTGAGCAGGAAGCCCCATGCGGGGCTGGATCCCGGAACCCCAGGACCATGACCAGAGCCAATGGCAGACACTTAACTGACTGAACCACCCATGTGCCCCTAAATAAGTCTTTAAAACAAAGGCTGTCCCCAGAAGCCTCGTGGTTTTCATCCTCTCTGCGCCCCCAGTGCTGCCGGAGCCCGAGAGCTTCCCAGGCCTGTCCCAGAGCTTGGTGGACCGCGGCCACCCACAGCACCCCTTTAGCTGCCACTCCTACCTGGGGAGGGAGCCTCCCCGTGAACCCACCCAGGTCACGTCCTGGCTGCCCTGGGCTGGTGTCCGTCTGAGCTCCTGTGCAGAGTGGGGGGCCCAGCCCTCATGGTCCCCTGCCCAAAGAAATGCTTCTGCCCATTGGGACAGCCAGACCAGCCTGAGGTGACTACTTCCAGGGGCCATCCCCCACCCCCAGGTTTGCTTGCAGACAAGGTTGTCACGCTGGCGAGGGCCTGGAGAGAGTCAGGGGCCTCCCTGAGGCTGGCATCAGGCCTGCAGGATGGGGAGCACGGAGACGCAGGGACATGGGCTGGCAGCTGTTTAGGCTCTGCGAGGGCAGCAGCTGCCCATGTCCGTGGCCCCCACAGCCCATGGGGTCTCCCTGGCACAGCAGTTTGTGCGTGTGGCACACACCATCCCCAGGACTCTAAGGGCCACTGTCCCACTCCCTCTGTCCAGCTGCAGGGGCACCTTTCTCTCCTGGGGAAGCATGGCCTGAGAGGTAACCTCTGGTCGAGCCACCAGCACCAGGCGGGACAGGGACCTCAGCAAGGCGGGGGGTGGGCCCCGCATTGTGCCCCTCTCTGGGGGGCGGGGCGGGGCGGGACGTCAAGTCAGAGGGGACCTTGGTGGGAGCCAGACCCCATTCTGACTCAGGCACCAGAACTTGGCAAAGCTCTCCCCTCAAGTGGACAGCAAGTCCCCGTCCCCTCTGGGAGGCGGCCTCCTCCACGAGAGCAGACCATGGTCTGGTCACCCTGCAAGGTCCTCAGGCACCAGCAGACCAGAGTGTGCAGTGACCTGGGCATCTGTGTGGCCTGAGCTGGGGGAAGGGATGGTCTCCACAGCACCTCCCAGTCCCCTGTCCCTGGCAGGCATCCATGGGGGGCATCACCTTGTGTGACAAATGCTCCACAGACCCCAGACCCAGGGCACTGTGGCTGCTAGTGGCCAGCAGGGCTGGGGGCGGGTGCAGAGGGGACAGAGAGAACATGTTCCGAGTGGCCGCTCCTGACCTTGGATGCCAGGTCCCTCAGAGCCAGAGTGACCTCGGGGCCTGGGGTGCCACTGTTTACAGCAGCCATGGGGACCCTGCCGCTCGGTGATGCTCTGAGGCTATGTGGGGGGAGGCTCTGCCCACCTCACCCGTCACCTTTGCTTCTGCATGGGAGAAAGCTGGTGCAGCGGGTGACGGCTCCTGCCGCTGTCGCTGCTGGGTGGGGGCAGACCGGCTCTCCGGCCTGGACGTGACTGTGCGCTCCTTGTGGATGGAGACGTCCTGGGCTTTTGGAGCGCGTCTCCGGGGCCGTGTGGGCACAGGCTGGCGTCCGCTGTCCGCCTGCCGCCTCGTCCTGCTCGCTCACGCGTGCGGCGAGTCCCACCTGCTCTTGGCCGTGCACCTTCTCCGCACCTGCACTTCTTCTTCTTTTTTTTTTTTTTAGATTTTATTTATTGATTCGACAGAGATCACAAGTAGGCAGCAAGCCCGGCAGAGAGAGGAGGAAGCAGGCTCCCCGCTGAGCAGAGAGCCCGATGCGGGGCTCGATCCCAGGACCCTGAGATCATGACCCGAGCCGAAGGCAGAGGCTTACCCCACTGAGCCGCCCAGGCGCCCCTCGTACCTGCACTTCGGCAAGTGTGACCCGTCGCCCCCAAATCCAACATTCTGCTTGGATCCATCACAGTGACGCCGTGCCCTGGTGCCACTCTCCAAGTCAGCCTGTCTTTTCTTTTTTTTTTTTTTTTTTTTTTTTGGCAGATTCTTTTTTTTTTTTTTTTTTTTTAAAGATTTTATTTATTTATTTGACAGAGAGAGATCACAAGTAGGCGGAGAGGCAGGCAGAGAGAGAGAGGGAGGAGGAAGCAGGCTCCCCGCTGAGCAGAGAGCCCGATGTGGGACTCGATCCCAGGACCCCGAGATCATGACCTGAGCCGAAGGCAGCGGCTTAACCCACTGAGCCACCCAGGCGCCCCCAGCCTGTCTTTTCTAAAGGGCATCGAGCCATCTCCCTGCGAAGCCAGAAGCAAGCTCTGGGATTTCCCTCTTCTCCCTTTCTGCAAAAAGTTATGCTGAATCTCATCATTTCGTTGGTTTCGCTACTTGAAAATAGTCGAAAGTCTTCCTTTCTGGAAGGCGCCGCCCTTAGCATTGCCCTGCTGAGGGACACCTGTAAGTCAGCCGCCTGCACAGCAGCAGTCCTCCTAGCCTGGCGGGGCCCCGCATCCCCTGCGTGTCCGTAGCTACACAATACTGGTCACGTAGTCATTTAGACATGCAGGGCCCTACTGGCCAGGGAGTTGGGGGACAAGGCCCAGTTCCTCCGGCGCGCTAAGCCTGCCCCTGGCTGGCTCGCCACTGACGGTACCCCCGCCCCCCATGGGAGCCCTTGTTCCCGCCTCAGCCAGCTCCCCCCAGCTCGGTGCCAGCCCGCCTCTTCCTCTGGGTCGTGCAGCTCGCCAGGGTGGCCAGTTCCCTCCGTGCACCTCTCCGCTCAGCCCGGCGTTCGGAATGACGCTTTCTGTATCCCCACGGGTTCCCGTCGCTTCTTCAGGTCGTTCAAGGGGTCAGATCCGCCCCCTTGCGGGAAGTGGGACTCTTCTCGCTCAGTCGTTGATTTATTTCATCAGTGGACTTCTTCCCCGAGTCAGGCCTGGCTCACCAACACGACCTTACAGAGTTACTTTTGGAGAGCCCTGCCACTGGCCTGTTCAGCCACCGCGGTGCGCACACGCGTCTGCAGGGATGGTGCTCCCCGTCTCTACAGCTGGAGCATACTAACTGCTCTCCGCTCTCACCTGGAGGTGCGCCTGTGGGTTTGCGTGGGAGTGCGGCGGCCGCACCACGTCGGTGCCTTTGCTGGTCCACACCCCGCTGCACACACTGTGGGCACCTGCGCCGACCCCCGCCAGCCAAGCCACGCCGGGCTTCGCCGACCACAAGTGCTCTTTGGCAGGGCCCGGGTGCCTGTGGCCTGTCCTCTCTGGAGGGTGGGGCTCCTTGCCTTTAAAAGCATGAACTTTCAGGGCGCCTTGGGTGACTCAGTGGGTTAAGCCTCTGCCCTCGGCTCAGGGCATGATCTCAGGGTCCTGGGATCGAGTCCCGCATCGGGCTCTCCGCTCAGTGGGGAGCCTGCTTCCTCCTCTCTCTCTGCCTGCCTCTCTGCCTACTTGTGATCTCTCTCTCTGTCAAATAAATAAACAAAATCTTAAAAAAAAATAAAAAATAAAAGTGTGAACTTTCACTTAAAAACCCAAACTTTTCCTTTCTTGTCCTTTTGGTGTCCTTGGCCCGTTCTCTTTGCGTCTTACCCAGCGGTGTCCCTGTTCGTTCCTGTAAGCGGCAAATCACCCTTGGCCTTGTGGTCTTCGGGATTTGCTCTGGACTGGACGGTTCTGCCAGGCGAAAGAATGCTTTATTTACGTGTAAAATGTAACACCCTTTATCACTTCTGGATTCAGGGTCACGTTTAGAAAAGCCTCCCGAGGAGCGCCTGGGTGGCTCCGTTGTTAACTGTCTGCCTTCGGCTCAGGTCCCCATCCCAGGGAGCTGGCATCCAGCCCCACATCGGGCTCCCTGTGCCCACTCTCGCTGTGTCTCTGTCAAACAAATAAATAAAATCTTTAAAAAAAAAAAAAGGCCTTCCAAGTTGACGTTAAAAAAGGATTCTCTGGGGCCTTGGCTGGCTCAGTTGGTGGAGCATGAGACTTGATCTGGGGGCCCTGAGTTGAAGCCCCACCATGGGTGTAGAGATTACTTAAAAATACAATCTCAGGGCGCCTGGGTGGCTCAGTGGGTTAAACCTCTGTCTTCAGCTTAGGTCATGATCCCAGGGTCCTGGGATCGAGCCCCACATTGGGCTCTCAGCTCAGCAGGGAGCCTGCTTCCTCCTTTTTCTCTGCCTACTTGTGATCTCTGTCTGTCAAATAAGTAAATGAAATCTTTAAAAAATAATACAATCTTCAGGAAGAAAAAAAGGGGGGGTTCTCCTTTGGTTCCTCCACGCTGTCATAATTTTATTTATTTATTCCAGGTCTGATTTTGATCAGTTTGGGATTTGTTGTGGTGCAAGGCCCAGGCTCCCGAATCAGCTTCATGGATTAAATGGTCCCCCTTACCCCAGGGATTTATGATGGGGGGCCCACCCCCAACCCTATAGGAGTCCCTACAGTGTCGCTGGCTCTGCTCTGCCACACACTGTGTAATCATTTGGATCAGAATATGCTTTTCCATCTGGTAGGGCTCACGCCCCTTCATTTTGTTTGTCGTAAATGTTCTGGGTTTTCTTGCCTTTTTAATGGATGACCTTTAACTCTCTCTCTTTTTTTTCCACTTAAATTCAGGTTAGTGAACATTAATTCAGGTTAGTGTAGTATATGTCTTAGGAGTAGAATCTAGTGACTCATCGCTTATATACAATACCCCGTACTCACCCCAACAAGTGCCCCCCGGACACCATCGCCCAGTTACCCCGTCCCCGACCTCCGACGGCCCGCAGTTGGTTCTCTGTAGTTCAGAGTCTCTCACAGTCTGTCTTCCTTTCTGTTTTTACCTCATTTTCCCGTCCCTTCCCCAGTGTTCATCTGTTTCCTTAATTTCCATGTATGTGTGAAATCATGTTTTTCTCTGACTTACTTTGTTTAGCTTGATACACTCTCATTCTATTTTAACTGTCTTTTTTTTTTTTTTAAAGATTTTATTTATTTGACAGACAGAGATCACAAGCAGGCAGAGAGGCAGGCAGAGAGAGAGAGGAGGAAGCAGGTTCCCCGCCGAGCAGAGAGCCCGATGCGGGGCTCGATCCCAGGACCCTGGGACCATGAGCTGAGCCGAAGGCAGAGGCTTTAACCCACTGAGCCACCCAGGCGCCCCTTAACTGTCTTTTTTTAAACATACATTTTATCGGGGCGCCTGGGGCTTAAGTTGACTGAGCGTCGGACTCTTGGTTTCATCTCGGGGTGCCGTCACAGGGTCCTGAGTGGGGGCGCCTCGTAGGGCCCTGCGCTCAGCGGGGAGTCAGCTTGACATTCCCGCTCTGCCCTCCCCGCTTCCGCGCCCCAGCATGTGTGCGCACACACGCTCCCTCTCAAAGTAATTAAAATAAAATGCGTCCATTTTTAGAGTAAAGTTGGATGAATTGTGGCAAAAGCAGACCCCTGAGCCGGCCCTCCCGAACCCCAACACACACGGCCCCAGCTCCTGCCGGGCTCGCAGACCCTCCTCGTGCTCCACCTCTCGTGGCCACCGTGGCCCCAGGCCCTCCAGCCTTGCTCTTACGCTGTCCCACAGAGGGACGTGCCCTGTCCTTGGTGTAGCCTTCCCTCACTCCGTAGCTGTAAGCCTTTTCCCTGTCACAAGTTCCTCCTCCTGCTGCGGAGCAACGTCCAGTCCAGGACTTGCTCACAGGGTCCCCTGCTGGGGGACATGGGCAGGCTTTAGCAATGACAAATAAGCTGCTTATTTATGGGGCAGAGGGTGTGTATATGATTAACACAGCAATCGGCCAGATTATTTTCCAAAGTAGCCGCACTGTTTGTTTGTTTTAAGATTTTATTTATTTATTTGACAGAGATCACAAGTAGGCAGAGGGGCAGGCAGAGAGAGAGAGGAGGAAGCAGGCTCCCCGCTGAGCAGAGAGCCCGATGCGGGACTCGATCCCAGGACCCTGAGATCATGACTCGAGCTAAAGGCAGAGGCTTTAACCCACTGAGCCACCCAGGCGCCCCTGTTTTACATTTCTATCCACACAGGCACCTCGGAGCCTGACCCTGGGCTCTCAGCGTCCTTTTCGGTAGAACAGGACGGAGGCTCCTCCCCAGCTCCTTGGCCTGGGTAGGAATTACGTGTGAAAACACGCGTGAGGCAGTTCTAACAGGGGCCACTATGCACTGAGCACAGCAAACAATGACGCTGATGATTCAACTAAAGAGAATCGCGGAGGGCAGGTGGTGAAGACAGAGAGGGTGGGTGACGGGCGCCTGGGTGGCTCAGTCTTCGGCTGGAGTCACGGGATCAAGCCCCGCTCGGCGGGAAACCGGCTTCTCCGTCTTCTCTGTCTCCCGCTCCTCCTGCTTGTGTTCCCTCTCTCGCTGTGTCTCTGTCCAATAAATTAAAAAATCTTAAAAAAAAAAAAAAGAGGGAGGTTTAGTGGACAGCTGCCCTCCCCTGTGGGGCATACTGTCCAAGCTTCTTTCCCGCATTCTGCTTCCAGAAGGAAGCCTGCCAGGCATGCTCTCCAAGGGCGGAAAGAGAACGGTCCCAGAAGCGCAGAAAAGAGCCTCAGCTGTGGGAAGGGGCCCGGGAGGTGTCCGGAGGGGCTGGGCGGCTGCGTCCGGCCCAGGCAGGCGGGGCTCCGGCACAGAGGCCAGGTCCCCCCAACACCGGCTCCTCGCTCACCCCTGCAGCACCCGCACCAGCCGGCCCAGCGCCGGTCTCCACACAAGCCACACATCCCTGCCTTCCTTGCAGCGGCGCGTGCCAAGTTCTGGCCGGCGGGCGCTGCTGCTCGAAGTCCCCTTGCTACCAGGCACCTGGCTTCCGGGCAGGAGGGAACCAAGAGGACAGGAGAGCAGCAGAGGAGAATAAGACGGGGTCCCTGGGGACTTGGGACCTTTGACACCAGCCCCTGGCCACCTCCGCTCAAGAGAGCGACCATACTCTCTCTGTATTTTTTTTTTTTTAATATTTTATTTGGGGTGTGTGGGCGGGGAGACAGCAAGAGTAGACGGGAGAAGGAGAAGCAGACGCCCCGCGGAGCAGGGAGCCTGACATAGGACTTGATCCCAGGACCCCAGGATCACGTCCTGAGCTGAAGGCAGATGCCCAGGAGACTGAGCCACCCAGGCCTTCCTAAATCACTTTTGTCTGGAGGTTTTCCGACATGCCTGCTTGAGCCTGAGCCTACCCTCTGCAGTGTCTCTTAAATTTGAACAGAGAAAGAAGGCTCATCAGACATTCGAGGAAAGCGTTCAACACGGAGCAGAGGGACCAAAGCACGCAGAGGACAGGACACGGGACGGAAGAGAAGCAAAGAAAACGGGCTTGAAAACTCGATCGTTAATTATAGAAGTAATTCTAATTTATCCATAAGTAAGAAAAAGTGCATTTGTGAAAGAACATTGTCTATGAAAAGGAACCAGAAAAAAATAAACACGCACTCAGGAAGATAAAATACATGAGAGTTTCCGACTTGCCGTTCCAGCACCGCCGGACAGGTCCGCGACTCCCGGCAGACGCTCGCTTGGTGCTTTACAATTTAACTAAAAAAGAAAAAGAAAAAAACATTAGCAAAAATGAACTAAGAGGCTCTCCTCGGTGGCTCAGCTGTTAAGTGTCTGCCTTTAGCTCAGGTCATGATCCCGGGGTCCTGGGATGGAGCCCCACATTGAGATCATGACCTGAGCCAAAGTGAGAAGCTTTAACCCACTGAGCCACCCAGGGGCCCCAAAATATTTTATTTATTTATTTGGCAGAGAGAGAGACAATGAGAGGGAACGCAAGCAGAGGCAGTGGGGGAGGGGAAGCAGGCTCCCGTCCGAGCAGACCGCCCAACCCGGGGCTCCATCCCAGGACCCTGGGACTGTGACCTGAGCCGAAGGCAGATGCTTAACGACGGAGCCACCGAGGCGCCCCTTAATTTTTTTAAAATGTATTATTTGAGAGAGAGAAAGTGACAGTGATGGGGGCAGAGGGAGAGAAGCTGACTGCCGCACTGAGTGGGGAACCTGACACAGGGCTGGACCTCAAGACCCTGAGATCATGACCTGAGCGGCAGTCGGGAGTCGGGCCTTGACTCGCAGCCGCCCCGCACGGGACGTTTCCCACGTCTCGGCCGCTCGCCGCACCCTTCCTCGGCGGCTGGTCTTCACACTCCGGCTGCCCCACGAGGGGGTCCACGTTGATCGGCATCAGCTCCAGCTGCTACGAGGCCGGTGGGGTCGTGATCCCGCCAGCGCCTTCCCCCTCGGGCTCCCGGCGGGGTCCGCTCTGCCTGCCTCTCCCGTGGCTCTTCTACTGCTCCGACTGTCATTCTGAGGGAGTAACTGGGACGCCTACGACCTGTGGCTTTAATGTCACGGACCAACCACGCTCTTTTTCCTTTTAAGGAAGACCTAGAAGTGTGCCCCTACCTGGACAGTCACCCTTCGAGAGAGTCACCTTCTAGGACGGCGAGAAGAGCTGGAGAAAACACCTGCTCCTTCCTGGTTTCTCTTACGCTTTTTTTTTTTTTTTTTTTTCCCATCTGAAAATGATGTTGTTTCACTGGGAGTTGTTCTAACCACATCGCCGACCGGTTCGCTGACTTCTGGTGGTGACGAGTCATGGACGCACCCGCCCACCTCCTTGGTAACCCGTCTGTGGCTTTTCTTCTTCCCTTTGTTTATGCTGTAACAGCTACTGTTCTTTCCCCCAGGAAGTTCCCGGGCTTTGCCGGATCCAGCCCCGGCTGGGCCCTCATCTTCACGGTCTCCCGGCCCAGAAGCACCGGCGGGTCCTTCCAGGGAGGGAAGCTGGCGCGCAGGGTGCGTCCTCTTTGCAGGGGTTTTTACTTTCAGGGTGCCCCTTCGGCTATGTGACAAATGTCTTTGTGTGTGACATCCAGTAGTCAAGATCTATTTGAAGGTGCGCACACAGGCAGGCGGGGAGAGGGAGAGAGAATCCCCAGCTGGCTTCCCGCCCAGCACGGAGCCGGACCCGGGCCTGATCTCATGCCCCTGAGATTGTGACCTGAGCGGAAATCGAGAGCCTGACACTTCCCCGACTGAGCCCCCTGGGTGCCCCCAGTCAGGAGCACTTTTGTTGTTCGATTCCCTGTTCCTCGGTGCCCTCAGGTTCCCTCTGCTCCTCTTGGGAACGGACAGGGACCTCCACGGCGTGCAGCGCCAGCATTCCCAGTGTCTTGGTCTTGCCTCGTCATTGTAAATGTGCTTCTCTGAGGTGAACAGGGCCATCTCTCCATCATCATCTTCTGTGAACTTCTTTTCTGTTTCTGGAAAATTGTGACCATTATTGTTCCATTTTTTTCTTGCTCCAACTTCTGCTTTTCTTTTCTTTTTTTTTTAAAGATTTTATTTATTTGACACAGAGAGAGAGCCCGAGTAGGGGGAGCAGCAGAGGGAGAGGGAGAAGGAGGCTCCCGACTGAGCAGGGAGCGTGACGTGGGGCCGTTCCCAGGGCTCTGGGATCAAGACCTGAGCCGGAGACAGATGCTCAACCGACTGAGCCACCCGGGTGCTCCTCAGGTTCCAAACCCTCTTGAATCCAAGCTGGAAGAGTGCCGCGTTTTACTGCAGCAGTCTGTGGGGACTGCAGCTTCACAGAGTGGCCATAAGTGAGCACTGCTGGTCCCTGATGAAGGTGGCCTTTGTCTCCGATTCTGGGAAAGTGCCAGAAGTCCTGGAGGTTCTGAATGCCAATGAGAAGGATGAAAGTCACCTTGCAGGGGACCAAAAACAGCCCCATGCTGATAGTCAAACTGTTACACTGGCCCCATTGCAAAATTAGTGCGTGGCCACCGAAGCCAGGATTGTTCTGGTTGAATAGATCCCCACTGTCAGGGGCAAATTCCCCGCTGTCTTGGCTGCTGCTGTCTCCAGAAGGAGAGCTATGTTCTTAGGGCCTGGTGCTGACGGTGGCCGTGGCTGGACTGGGCGGTGGGGGTGGGCAGCATGGGCGTGCGGACATGCTCTCCTTTCTGGTTGCCGCATTCTGTTAAACTGTGAAGCCCCTTAAAATTTCCCACGACTGTTTGGACCAAATCCCATTGTGGACAGGTCCTGTCACTTCCGCATCATTCCCAGTGGTTATTCCACCAGTGTCTGCTGTCCTGAAGCTTCTCTTTGGTCAATCCATGTTTGAGCCAATGGACTCGGGTCAGTTCGGGTGCTTATTGGTACTGGAGTAACCACACCCATTGTGGCAGGTTCTAGGCCCATTGCTGCCAAGACTGACCACCTCGACCCCATATCCTAACCCCTTAATTTAATTTTCTATCTCGGAGGGTGGCCTTCTGTATGAGGGTTAGGTTGATTCAGACTACAGCTCAGAGGGGAGCAGCAGGCTCACTTGTGCCCTCCCTGGTTCAGGAACACACGGTCACCACATTTCCTGTAACGTCTCTCTGACCCTACAATGCTCCCACTTGCTCAGAAACGATTCAATTTAACTCAATTCTAACACTATTTATGTGGAGATAGCATCGGATCTTACCGGCTCATGGGTCAGTCCCACAAGACTCCCCCCCAACAAGGAAATATTTCATTTACTAGATTACTAACTTATGATCAGAGGCTGTAGCTCAGGAACAGCCCCATGGACAAGCTGCCTGCGGTCGGGGTGGGGAAGGGCGCGGAGCTCCAATACCTGTCCAGGCACACCACGTGTCCACCACCCCACGCTCCAGACCCCGTCCTTTGGGCTTTGTTTGGAGACCTCATAACAGGGGCACGATTGATTCGGTTGTTGGCCACTGGAGAATGAGTTCAGCCCCTTGCCCCTCTCCCATCCCTGGAGGAGGTCAGGGTGAGGCGAGTTCCAAGCCTCCACTCACATGGATGGTCTCCCCTCACCCACCCCTATAAGCATGAACATTTTTTTTTAAAAAGATTTTATTTATTTGACAGATATAGATCACAAACAGGCAGAGACGCAGGCAGAGAAAGAGAGGAGGAAGCAGGCTCCCCGCTGAGCAGAGAGCCCGATGTGGGGCTCGATCCCAGGACTCTTGAGATCATGACCTGAGCTGAAGGCAGAGGCTTTATTTAACCCACTGAGCCACCCAGGTGCCCCATGAACATTTTAAAAAGGGAAGCCTCACTGAAGTGGACTGCTAATGCTAGGAGGGGAGGCCGGAAGGAGCTGTACCCCCTCAACCTCAAATACAGGAATGCGAGTCTTCCTGAGGAAGAACCATCAACAAGAACCACCAATCACAGGCCCCACCAGGAGGTGTGCATTGCATCTCCTACAAGAAATCCACTGCCCTGCAGCTCAGGCAGTGAGAACCCATCATCGCCCTGACCTCCTGTTTCTCTCCAATACGCTTTCATTCACTCAGTGAAGCCTCTGCCTTTGGCTTGGGTCTGGACATGGTCCCAGGGTCCTGGGATGGAGCCCCCACCAGGCCCCCTGCTTGGTGGGGTCTGCTTCTCCCTCTGCCACTTCCCCTGCTTGTGCTTTGACAAATAAAAAAAATCTTAAACATGAAACCAAAACCAAACCACCCTCCCAACCTCTTCCTGCTCCCTAAAATAGCGTGAGCCTCCCCTTTGTTCTCTGGACTTGCCTGCCGTTTTGCCGTAGCTCTCTGGTCCCGAATCGTAATTCCCTGTGATTCCCAAATAAACCCATTTTTTGTGGGTAAAATAAGTTTTGTTTTTAAAGTTAACAAAGACGTTCCAAAAATCACCTTATTAACAAACTCAGATGCTGCTGAAAGAGACTTTTTATGTGTATCAAAACACACTTTTATGACTCTTCTCACTTGGGAAATTCAGAGGTTTTAGGAGCCAGGGATGGTTTAGGAACAGGGATGGAAACCAAGTGTAGGTTTCTCGGTGCGAGTCACACACCCGTCGAGGCCAGCGGATCAACAGAGGGACGGACGGCAGCTGCCAGGTCTCCCAGGAAGGCACAAGGTGAGAACCACGTTACAGGTTAGTGCCCAGAAGTCCAGTGACCACCTGAGAGGCGAGCACCCACCAGGAGCAGAGCCAGGGGCCTGGGGGACAGTCGGGGTCCTGACTGCGGTCATGAAGGCGCGACCAGAGCCTCGGGGGCGAGACCTCGTGCGAAGACCAGCGAGGACCCGGCGCAGGCCCGCCGCCGCCGCCACCCTGCGGGGCACCGCGGAGGAGGGAAGGGGAGGTCGGAGGAGAAGGCGCCGGCCTCAGTCGGGAGCGCCTCGGACTGCGCGGCAGCGTCGCGGGAGGCTGGACGCACAGCGCCGGCCCCAGACCTCCCCAGGAGGAAGGGTCCCCCAGCCGCAGGGCCGGTCCGAGCCGCGCTCCGAAGGGACCCTCTGCACGGAGCCCGGCGCCTGAGCGAAGGGGGCGGGAAGAACGGGGGCTCCGGGGCTCCGGGGGCTCCGGGGGAACTCGGGCCGGCGGACTCCAGGCGCCCCGGGGGAGGACGGCCGCGGCTCCGCGGCCCCGCGGGAGTCAAAGCCACCGGCCCGCGTCCCTGGGTTTCAGACAAACCCAGACCGAGGAGTCCGCGGCCAGGACGCCTCCACGCGCCCCCCGTCTCCACGGCAACGGGCAGCGTCCCCGCGCCGAGGGCCTCAGAGCCGCGCCCCGTCTCGCCGACGCGGGGTGACGCACTTCCGGCGGGAGTCCCGCCTCCTCGCGCCAGGGGGCGTGACCGCGAGCTCCGCGTCCCGGCCGCGCTGGCCTCGGTCCCGGCGGCGCGGCCCCCTTTGCCCGGTGCGCGCGAGCCCGGTCCTCGGTGGCCTCCCGGGTGCCAGGGTCTCGGCGCCCAACCGGACAAGCAGCCCGGCTCCTTCCAGTGCAGGCGCCGCGGCGCGGGGACAGGTCCACGAGGCCGCCGCCGCCTCTGACGCCGTGTACCACGCGCTGACGATGTGGACGCGCCTTCCGTCGGCGTCTGGCGCAGAGGCGAGCCCGGGCCCTTCCCCGGAGCAGGGCGGGAGGCCTCCCGTCACTCTCGGGACGCGGGCCGGGATGCCTTCCCTCAGGTCCCGCCTCCTGCGGTCGCGTGCGTCACGGCCGCCGCGGAGCCTCCTGGGAGTTGTGGTTCAGACTCTCCCCCCCGCCTCCGGCGCCAGTGGGCTGCAGACTACAACTCCCGGCAGGCCCCGCGGCGGCCCCAGGAGCCCCGGGCTCGGGGTCCTCGGCAGCCTCAGCCGGTGGTCGCGGCGCGGCAGGGCGGCCCGGCTGGCGGGGTTGAGCAGCAGCGGGGCCGCGGGCGGGCTGTCCCACACCCCGAGGCCGCTCGGCAGGCCACTGGCAGATAGACTCGGCGCTTTTCGGCCCCTGGCGCCCCCAGGCCTAGCGGGCGGGACGCAAACTTACGGGCAAGTGGAGGGGTCGACGGGGGCACGAGGGTCTGGCCGCGACCGGGGCCCGGGGCGGCTTCCCGAGGAAGGGGGATGGGACCTCAGGAGGCGGGGCGGCCCCGGGCTGGTGGGGCGGGGTCACGCTTGGGGGTGCGCGTCCGCCCTGCCCAGTCCGGCCCGGCCCGGCCCGCCCCCGCTGTCCCCGCGGAGCCTCGGCCGGGACGCAGCGCCGGGCCCTGACGTCTGCAGCGCCCAGGCCACCCGCCCTCCGGCTCCGCTCCCGGCGGCAGGTCGTGTTCGGGCGCTGCGGCTCCTGCGCGCGCCAGACGGACCGCTGCAGCGGGAGCGAGGCCGCCAGAGCCCAGGGAGCCCCGCGAGGCGGGAGGCAGGCCCCCGGGGCAGCGCTGGGCCTCGCGGTGCTGGCTCGGAAATGGGCATGTAGACAGCGGGCAGCCCAGGAGCAGAGCGGCCGGCTCCGTCCGCCCGCCGCGGTCCCGTCGGCGGTGCTAACTGTGCGTCTTGGCATCTCCCAGGCGCCACAGGGCTGGATGGCTCTGGGCTTGGACGCTCGGCGAGGCTAGAGGCCAGTCCCCCGGTCTCCAGGCGCCAGGGCTGCAGCCGCAGGCTCAAGGCGGGCAGGGGGGGCGACTGGACGACCAGACAGGTGAGCTCTTGACAAGCTTGTGCTGTGACGGTTTGGATCTGCTGTTTCACCCTGTGGTTTCTGTTCGAGGCCGTGTCAGAGGAGTTTGGGTTGTTTCTGAGCGTGTGCGTCTGTGTGCGGGGGGCTGATCACGCGGCTTGCCAGTCCTCTGCGTTCAGAACCCATTGAAGAAACAAGGCGGGGTGCCGCACAGGCTTTTTCTGGTGGGCACCTGCCCGGCAGGGGCTGAGGCAGGCCAAATGGGAGCCTTGGCAAATGCAGCCCTTCCTGGCAGGTCCCCTCCTGGCCTGTTGCTCCAGATGCAACAAGTGTCTGAAGGCCTGGTCCCCGCGCCGAGTGGCCCGTGCAGTGGTTGGGGCGGGACGTCCCCGTCTGCAGGGCTTCCATCTCGGCCGAGATTCAGGTGATGAAGCCCTGTCCTTCCTTCGGGTTTTCCACCAGCAGGTGTCTTGCTGGGCCAAGTTGGGGTTCCTGGGTGCTCTGTCTCAGGGCTTCCTCCCAGTCACTAAGGGGTCAGACTCCCCAGCACCCAGAATGTCCACCTTTGTCTTAGCCAGACCTGCTGCATGACAGGAGCCCGTGATGCACCAAGGTTTGCCGGTTGACTGTGCCCCACATGGTGTCGCTCAGACAGCATCGCCGGGCACAGCTGGAGGCGCAGGGAGAGGAGTGGCGGCCGCCTGTCGCACGTCATGTCAGCGTCATGTAACTGTGTTCTTCTGAATAAAGGCAACTTGCCAACCTCCTAGCTAAATGGGATTGGATCTTTATGGCTTTTAAAAGTTTTTCCAATAAAATATTCACAAATAGGGAAAACTTCTTGTTTCTATGCTGTCCTAACGTATGTGTTGGAAGTCGTTCTGCCCTCCCAAGCTGGCTGCTCCTTGAGACGAGAGAGACTAGTGCCCAACAAAACAGACCCAGACGCCTGCCTGTTTGCTTGAGGTGGTTAGACGCTAAACATGTAAAACTGCCTTTTAAAAACCGTTTTCTCCAGACTTGCTTGTTGGCTGCCTGTGTGGTTTGCTGTGTTCCGTGTCGGCATGGCTGCTAGTTTCCAACAGGAAATCTCGGTGGCTCTCCAACTTGAGACCCAAGAAGTAGCCGCCGAGTGTCCGGGGTGCTGACTTGAGGCTGGTCTGTGTTCTAAGGTGAGTTCACTCTTGCTGCGTGTGCATCTGTCCTTCCAGCCCTGTGCTTTGACCGGCTCAGAGTCTTTCTCTTTTTTTAGAGAGAGAGAGTGCCCGTGCGTCCTTGCATGTCAGTGAGGGGAGGGTCCAAGGGAGAAGGAGAGAGAATCTTCAGCAGACCCCGCTGAGCGTGGAGCCCGAGGGGCCTGATCTCACGACCCCGATGTTGTGACCTGAGCCGAAATCAAGAGTCAGATGCTTAACCGACTGAGGCAACCAGACGCCTCTGCTGCAGAGTCATTTTATTTTTTAAAAAAGATTTTATTTATTTATTTGAGAGAGAGGGAGGGAGAGAAAGCATGAGAGGGGAGAAGGTCCGAGGAAGCAGCAGACTCCCCGTGGAGCTGGGAGCCCGATGTGGGACTCGATCCTGCGACTCTAGGACCATGATCTGAGCCGAAGGCAGTCGCCCAACCAACTGAGCCACCCAGGCGCCCCCGCAGAGTTACTTTAAACAAATGTCTTGACAGCCTCTGCCGGGGTTTGGGTGCCAGGCAGGGTATGGCCTGTAAGCTCCGAGGAAAATGTCAGAATACAGCTTTTCCGGCAAAGGAAGAAGCAGAAAGCAGTCTCCCGGTGATTGTTCCCACTGAAGTGGGTGCCCCCTCCCTCTGTAGCCTCTCTGGGTTTGGTCACTGCCTCCCGACTCCTGAGCCTGGGCCATTCCCCACTTGCTTGCCACCCCTCCCCACACACCCTGGTGGGATCTGCCGAAGAAGAGTAGTGAGCCCTGATCCCAGGAGGGCTGGGCACTGCTGTCCCGTGGAGCGTGCTCAGCGCTGGGCCCCAGAGACAGCGGTGACAACAGTGACAGAGACCGGGCAGACGGGCAGAGAGAAGGGGTGAGACTTGGAGAGCTCCCCAGCCCCCCACGCTAGAATGCCGTGCCCGGATGCTTCCAGGGCCCTGCAGGAAGGGGCAGCGGAGTTGGGGGCGGGGGCTGCTGTTGGAGGCTCTGCTCAGGCCCGAGTCGAGGTGGCACCGTGCCGGATGGAGACGCTGAAGCAGACGCCAAGATCTGCGCGGGGCAGGGCAGGGGAGGAGACGAGGAGGCTCCTAGCGTAGCTTGCTGTCCTTCTCGGGTGCTCCTGTGTCCTGCTGGAAATGCTCTTGTAGCGTGTGGCCCACGGATCCCTAACGCCAGCGGGTGGGCAGGCTGAGCGGCCGGCCCTAGATTGGCCGGCCCTAGATTGGACCCAAGGACTTGGGTCCTTTCCTGCCCTGAGTCCTTTATTTCCATGTGGTGCCGATTTCTGGGCTCTGCAGGTGGGAGGGGCCTGCAGTGGGGCTGTCCGCTCACGCACGTTTGGGCTCGTGGTTGCCTGGGACGAGGCACACTCTGGCTGAGTGTAGCTCAGAGGGGTGTGTGGGAAGGGCAAGGAGTAGCGGTTCTGGTGGCTTCCCAGCGAGCAGGTTCCCAGCAGAGGGAGGCAGGGGAGGGGGCACGCAGGCCGCCAGCTCGGGCTGTGCTGCTCTGCCCAGCTTGCGTATCTGTAGCAGCTGCCGATGGGGACTGGGCCGGCGGGGGTCCACGGTGTCCCTCCCCTGTCTGGAGCTTGTTGGTGCCCGGGGGCTCCCAGGCTTTCTCGGGGGTGTTCTTGCGGTAGCAGGCCTGGGCTTGGCGCTGCTCTGTAGAAGAAATAAGAAGCTCTTGGCCCAGGTGCCCCATGTTAGCAGGGGCCGGAGCCCAGAAGGGAAGACAGCCGGGGAGTGAGGGACAGGGCCTGAGTGGCCCACGAGGTGAGGAGATTCTTCGTGGAAAGCCTCCGAGATTAGTCCATGGGTTGGGAAGGTTTATCGTTCCAAATCACCCACCTGCTTCTGCGGGAGCCCCTGGAGGTCCTGCATGGGCAGGGTGGAGAAGCCGCCGCCCCAACGAGCGTGTGCGGGAGGGAGCAGAATTCGCAGAAGGCGGAGCTGGATCCTACCCACGCGAGTCGGGCCGCAGACTGAGTCTGGCCCAGCCCTGCGCACCCTGTGCTGGACACGGGTCTCGGAGTGGAGCTGGGCAGAGGGTGGGTGTCAGATGGGCCTTGGGGCTCAGCTCCTACCCCTGGCAAAGCCTGGCCGCCAGCCCTCCTCTCTGCCCGCCAGTGGCCTCCAGTGGGTGGCAGTGTTTCCTGGGGGGGCCAGGCCTGGGATGCCTCGGGTCGGCCGTGGGGGTGGGGCAGGATGCAGGATCCTGGGGAGGGGCCCGGGTAGAGGGGTGATCCATGGTTTCCCTCCTGTGTTGTTGGCCAGTGTCCTGTGGCTGAGGGGGGGCCCCGGGCCCTAGTGGGAGCTGGCAGTGACCCGGCTGGTCCTCAGCCACACCCAGCCAGCCTCGGTCTGCCCCCAGCCTCTTGGGCGCATGGTGAGGAACGGTCATTTCCAGGTGCACCCTGGCTGGCTGGTTTTCTAGCCTTAGCGCCCTGCTGGCAGCATGACAGACCCCCTCCAGAAGTGGGGTGCTGACTGCCCTCTGACAGTCTGGGAGTCCCTGCACCTCTCCAAGTCCTGTTGATTTTTGCTCTTAACTGTCCTTCAAATCTAGCTGTGTCATTAATTACAAAAAAAATTTATTAAGAAACATATAATACCAGGTTCCAGGGGCGCCTGGGTGGCTCAGTGGGTTAAGCCTCTGCCTTCGGCTCAGGTCATGATCTCAGGGTCCTGGGATCGAGCCTTGCATCGGGCTCTCTGCTCAGCAGGGCTCCCGCCTGCCTTTCTGCCTACTTGTGATGTGTCTGTCAAATAAATAACTAAGTAAATCTTTAAAAAATAATAATACCAGGTTCTAGGTCATGAGCAATCGGCCTGTGCTGAGCTGCCGGACCGGGAGGTGGGACGGTCCCGTGTCGCAGAGCCCCGTGCTGGCCTGCGTCGCTGCCTCCTGCTTTGGGAGCCTCTTGTAATGGATTCCAGTGGTGCCACGTGGCTGCTTTCCTTCACCTTCCGCGGAGCTCTGCCTTCCAGCTGGGCTGCGGCTAGTACGGGGTGGGGTTTAGGCTCCCTTGGGGGTAAATCCCATCTCACGACCCAGTTCACCCTTGAGGAGACTGGACGGTGTTGCTGTGAACACAGCTGCCCCTTCTGGTACAGTCTGGAGTGGGTGGGCCGCAGTCCCACAGGAAGGGCCCAGAAGCTCGAGTGACCCCAAGGCACTGTCCCCCGACCTGGGTAGCATCCCCCTTGTGAGTAGTGGCCTGGTGACCGGAACCCTGAGTCTGGCAGGGGGCACCTGTGCCAGGGCTGTGCCCCTTTACCTCAGGGTGCTGCTCCGTATGCGTCTGCGTTCCCTGCATGCCGTGGAGACAGGCCCCCGTGGGCAAAGGCGGCTTCTCGGGGCTGCGGCCTTTGTAGTCTCTTGGTGGTGTCTTGGTGGACGCTGGTTCCTGACTCGGGCACAGACTAGCGCACCGTCCGCACGAAGAGTCTGTTTTCTTCTGGAAGCGTCTTCCCTTCACGTTGATCTCTGCAGTGCGAATCCACTGGTCTCAGAACAGTAGGTCCTGGTAGCCCACTGGGTGCCAACCACCCAGAACTGGGTCTGCCGGCACAGGTGGACCCTCTGTGGTCATTTCCAGGTCTTGTTCTTTGGGGGCCGCCGTCCTCTTACCAGGACTGCCCCCCCGCTTCTGCCTGGGATCACCTGGAGGCAGGGTCTCATGGCAGCTGGAGGGGCCTCTCCAGAGGTGCCCAGCTTTCCTCCAGGACAGGTGCCACTTGTGCTCCCCAGACTAGTGTGCCCCACTGCTGGCCGTGGGCCAGGTGAGCCTCCTTTGGCCCGTAGCGCAGGCACTTACCACGCTTCCTTCAGCCGCAGGGCATTGGCACAGGCTGTCGTCCCCTCCCTGCCTAGCTCTCCCAGACTTGTCCCCACCGCCTCCGCGGCAGCCCTCCCAGAGCCGGTGAGAGCCTGTGTAGCCTTCATGATGTGGCCTGAGGGTGCCGTCTGCCTGCAGGTCCCGGAGCGGCTCCACCCACCATGGACCCAGACCCCCAGGCAGGCGTACAGGTGGGCATGCGTGTGGTGCGCGGCGCAGACTGGAAGTGGGGCCAGCAGGATGGCGGTGAGGGCGGCGTGGGCACAGTGGTGGAGCTTGGCCGCCATGGCAGCCCCTCGACCCCTGACCGCACGGTAGTCGTGCAGTGGGACCACGGCACCCGCACCAACTACCGCGCAGGCTACCAGGGCGCGCACGACCTGCTGCTCTACGACAACGCGCAGATCGGTGCGTTTGTGAGTCCAGGGCAGCGCCTGGGGCGTGGGGGAGGGGCGGGGCCTGGTGCGTCCTGACCCTGCCCCGCCCCCAGGCGTCCGCCACCCCAACATCATCTGCGACTGCTGCAAGAAGCACGGGCTGCGGGGCATGCGCTGGAAGTGCCGCGTCTGCTTCGACTATGACCTGTGCACGCAGTGCTACATGCACGACAGGCACGACCTGGCCCACGCCTTCGAGCGCTACGAGACGGCCCACTCCCGCCCGTGAGTTCCCAGCCGGCGGCCCCCCAGGCCCGGAGCCAGCCTCGGCCCCGGCCACGCGCTCCCCAGGCTGCAGCTTGAGCCCTTCCTGAGCTGCTTCCTGGAAGAGTGACTGAGGTCATGGTCCCTCCAGAGGCCTGGTCACTGACACCAGCCCCCACGTCCCATGGAAGGTAGCCCTGTCCACTGGAGCGGGCCTGCAGAGGTTGGTGCTGGGAGGGGGGGCATTGTCTGTCCTGGCACCAGCCAGGCCGGCTCCCCCGGGCAGCTGGGCCGGGGCACTGTGATGGCCAGTGTGGCCAGCATCCCTGGTGGGAGCCCCAGTGGCCCGTGCTGGGAACTAACCCCGAGACGCAGCTGGGGACACCCTGCTGGCCGGCCTAGGGGCCTCTGTCACTGGAGGGGGCGTGCGGAGGGAACGAAGCTGGGAGGATCTCCTGGGCCGGGGCAGCCACGCAGAGGCCCCACCCACAAGAGGCTGCTGTCCCATCTCCTGGACCGGTCCCCGCGCCTGGGGGAGGGGTGTGTGTGCGACCCCAGCTGCCTGCTGGCCAGAGCAGGAAGGGGGACCAGCTGTCTGGGCTAGCCCGTGTTCCTCACTCTTCCGTTGCTCTGTGCTGAGCCCTCCCGGGGCCAGGCTGCGCCCTGAGCTCTGGGGCCACCCTAACAACTCAGCAGCTCAGTAGGGGCAGCAGGTGTGGAGGGAGGCGGCGCACGTGGAGGCCACGCTGGGAGGGGCCCAGAGTGGAGGGCACTGACCAGCGGGGCCAGCCCTCCTCCCCGAGAGCCAGGTGGGGCCAGGCTGAACCCTCGCCCTGCCTCCCTCGTGGCCCAGGACCCACTCGCTCTCTTGCAGGGTCACCCTGAGTCCCCGCCAGGGCCTCCCAAGGATCCCGTTGAGGGGCATCTTCCAAGGCGCGAAGGTGGTGCGGGGCCCGGACTGGGAGTGGGGCTCGCAGGACGGTGAGTGAGGGTCTAGGCTGCCGCCGGCTGTGTGTGAGCCTTGTGGCACAGGCTTAGCCTGCCATGGGGCCTTTGTCCCCCCAGGAGGGGAAGGGAAGCCAGGCCGAGTGGTGGACATCCGTGGCTGGGATGTGGAGACGGGCCGGAGCGTGGCCAGTGTGACGTGGGCCGATGGCACCACCAATGTGTACCGTGTGGGCCACAAGGGCAAGGTGGACCTCAAGTGTGTGGGCGAGGCGGCTGGCGGCTTCTACTACAAGGAGCATCTCCCAAGGCTCGGTAGGGTTTGGCCCCAGGGACGCCACACCTGCCTGCCCAGCTGCCCTCCTGCCCTGGCTGGGTCCCGGGGCAGCGCTGGGCCGGGGCTGGGGGCTGAAGTTGCGCAGTGGAGGGACGCCGCTGGCGGGGGTGATGCCGCTGAAGGGGGGCCTGTCGCCCGCCCCCAGGCAAGCCGGCGGAGCTGCGGCGCAGGGTGAGTGCCGACGGCCAGCCTTTCCAGCACGGGGACAAGGTTAAGTGTCTGCTGGACACAGACATCCTGAGGGAGATGCAGGAAGGCCACGGCGGGTGGAACCCCCGGATGGCGGAGGTGAGCCGCCCCGCCTGCTGAGCCCCCCTCCCCTCCCCACATCCTCTGGACCCCCAGCCCTCCCGCTCCACCCAGCCACAGCCTCCGTGACCCGCCACAGTTTATCGGACAGACGGGCACCGTGCACCGCATCACGGACCGTGGGGACGTGCGCGTGCAGTTCGGCCGCGAGACGCGCTGGACCTTCCACCCTGGGGCTCTCACCAAGGTGCATGGGGGGCTGGGCCAAGCCCCGTCTGTTCGCTTCTGCACCCCTCCGTGCACCTCGTCGGCTCTGGGAATGCCTTTCTCCAGTCCCTAGGGAACGGGGAGGGCTTTGTGGGGTCCAGAGGGGCTGAGTTCCGCAGGGAGGGGACCCCGGCGTGAAGGGGCAGAGGCAGGTGAGGTGCTGGGCACTGGTGGAGGCTGGGGGCCGGCAGCCCGGGCACCAGCTTTCCTCCTGCTGGGCCAAGAAGCCACTGCAGCATTACCGGTGGGAAGTCACCTTCTAACAGGTTCTTCAGTGGCGTGGCATGGGGATCACTTGGGGCAGTGGAAAGGCCCTTTAGGAAGAGGGTGGACACAGCCCAGGGGGGTGGGGACAGCGGTGGGCACAGTGTTATGCGGATCGGGGCCCTGGGTGGAGGCGTGTACCCCTAGCGCTGGGCTCTGGACTGGAGTTCTGGCCCCTAGAAGGTGGGGGGGTTGGGATGGGTGCCATGAGACCCCCGGTTTGCAGTGTAAGTCTCATGTAGGGGAGGGCACAGGTGTGGGGGAAGTGGCCAGGAAAGGATTGGGGATGGGGGAGAAGTGGCTCCTGACCCCCACTCCCATGGTCGTCTGGCCCTGCCCCCTGGTCGTCCCAGGGTCCCACCCCCACCCCCTGTGCCAGTCTGGACTGGGCCACGCCGTCTGCTTCTCCGTCTGAGTGGAGGGACAGGTCCACCTTGGCCTTCACCCCAGACTGACCTGGTCTCGTGCGACTCTCCTCCACCTCTGAGGCAGGGGCTGGGGTCAAGTTCAGGTCTGCCTGTTCAGTGGAGGTGCCTCCTGCTCCATGGCCCAGGGCAGCCACAGCTGCCTGGGGGTGCCCCTCACGGGCCTCTCTCTCTCCCTCAGCACAACGCCTTCTGGGTGGGCGATGTGGTGCGGGTCATCGATGACCTTGACACCGTGAAGCGGCTGCAGGCCGGCCACGGCGAGTGGACGGATGACATGGCTCCTGTGAGTGCCCCAGCGCCCAGCCCGCCTCCCCTCTGGCCCTGCCGGTGACCCGCGGTGACCCGCGGTGACCTTCCTCTCTCCCCACTCAGGCCCTGGGCCGCGTCGGGAAGGTGGTGAAGGTTTTCAGGGACGGGAACCTGCGCGTGGTGGTCGGCGGTCAGCCGTGGACCTTCAGCCCCTCCTGCCTGGTGGCCTACCGGCCCGAGGAGGACACCAACCTGGATGCGGCCGAGCGCGCCAGGGAAAACAAAAGTGCGCGGGCCCGGCTGGGGCGGCCGGCGGGAGGCGGGGCCGCCCTGGGCCGTCCCTGACCTGGAGCCCTGCCGCGCCTAGGCTCCCTGAGCGTCGCCCTGGACAAGCTGCGAGCCCAGAAGAGTGATCCTGAGCACCCGGGGAGACTGGTGGTGGAGGTGGCCCTGGGCAGTATGGCCGGGGCCCTGGACCTGCTGAGGCGGCGCCCTGAGCAGGCAAGCTCCCGACGCCCCCCCGCCCCGCTGCAGCCAGGCCCGGGGTTAGACCAGGGACTGACCCGGGGGCTCTCCCGGCAGGTGGACACCAAGAACCAGGGAAGGACGGCCCTGCAGGTGGCCGCCTACCTGGGCCAGGTGGAGCTGGTGCGGCTGCTGCTGCAGGCCCGGGCGGCCGCGGACCTGCCAGACGATGAGGGTAACACGGCGCTGCACTACGCCGCCCTGGGGTGAGGCCCGGGCCAGGGGGCGGCGGGGGGGTGGGGGGCGGCGGGGGGGTGGGGTGCAGCCCGTAGGCCAGTGGGCATCGCGGCTCTGCTGCTCCCTCTCCTGTCAGGAACCAGCCCGAGGCTGCCCGCCTGCTCCTGAGCTCCGGCTGCGGGGCCAATGCCCTGAATGGCACCCGGAGCACAGCCCTCCACGTGGCCGTGCAGAGGGGCTTCCTGGAGGTGGTGCGGGTCCTCTGTGAGCGCGGCTGTGACGTCAACCTGCCCGTAAGTGCTGGGTCCGCTGGCCCCAGGCTCAAGGACGCAATGGTGTTGGCCTTCCTGCCGAGTGACCCCTGGCCCCCCGCCGGCAGGATGCCCACGCCAGCACGCCTCTGCACTGTGCCATCTCGGCGGGTGCTGGCGCCAGCGGCATCGTGGAGGTCCTCACCGAGGTGCCGGGAATCGACGTCACCGCCACGAACAGCCAGGGCTTCACCCTGCTGCACCATGCGTCCCTCAAGGGCCACACGCTGTGAGTTGGGGGGGAGGGGCGCACCCAGTGGACCAGACTCCCGTGGTGCTGCTGGACCACTGCGGGCACAGTCTGGACCCCAGGCACATCTCCCCGCTCCCCCAGAGCTGTCCGGAGGCTTCTCGCTCGCGCACGCCAGCTGGTGGACGCCCAGAAGGAGGATGGCTTCACGGCCTTGCACTTGGCCGCCGTTAACAACCACCGGGAGGTGGCCCAGATTCTCATCCGCGAGGTGTGGACACGGGGCCCTGGACCAGCCCAGGGCCTTGCGGGGGGGTCAGGACCCAGCGGGGGTCCCTGGGCTGAGCCGGTGCCCACGCCCTCTGCCCCTTCCTCAGGGCCGCTGTGACGTGAACGTCCGCAACCGGAAGCTCCAGTCCCCGCTGCACCTGGCCGTGCAGCAGGCCCACGTGGGGCTGGTGCCGCTGCTGGTGGACGCGGGCTGCAGCGTCAATGCCGAGGACGAGGAGGGGGACACGGCCTTGCACGTGGCGCTGCAGCGTCATCAGCTGCTGCCTCTGGTGGCCGATGGGGCTGGGGGGGACCCAGGGCCCTTACAGCTGCTGTCCAGGGTGAGGAAGTGTGGATCTGGGTGCTGCAGAAGTGGGCCGGACTGCCCAGCTGCAGGCAACCGGCGGGGCGGGAGGGACTGTCCACTTCGGCTGTGGGCGTCTGCCCAGGAAGCCAGGCCCTCGTGGGGGTGGGTTGGGCTGGGGCGCTGGGGTTTGCCAGCAGCGTTTTCTGCAACCAGCCAGGGCAGTGTGGGGGCCCCTTTCCTGTCTGCCTCCTTCCTGTTCCCGCGGCCTCAGATGGCGAAGGGGTGCCCGAGGCTCTGACCCGAGGCCCAGGCAGCCAGGGGCTGGTAGGGCGTCCCCGACGGCCACTGGGCCGGCCCTGGGGCCTGCTCCGGCGCGCCCGCCCTCACCGGCCTCTGTCTGCCGCCCAGCTACAGGCCTCGGGCCTCCCGGGCAGCGGGGAGCTGACGGCGGGCGCGGCGATCGCCTGCTTCCTGGCGCTGGAGGGCGCCGACCTGAGCTACGCCAACCACCGCGGCCGGAGCCCGCTGGACCTGGCCGCCGAGGGCCGCGTGCTCAAGGCCCTGCAGGGCTGCGCGCAGCGCTTCCGGTGAGCCAGGCGGGGCCGGCGGTGGGCCCGGGCGCCCTCCCCCCACCGGGGCCGCTTTCAAGCCCCCTCCTCCCACCGCAGGGAGCGGCACGCGGGCGGCAGCGGGGGCGCGGCCGCGGGCCCGAGGCTGCTGCTGGGCCCCCCCAACACCGTGACGAACCTGCACGTGGCCGCGCCGTCGGAGCCCGAGGCCGCCGAGTGCCTGGTGTGCTCGGAGCTGGCGCTGCTGGTGCTGTTCTCGCCGTGCCAGCACCGCACGGTGTGCGAGGGTGAGTGCGGGGGCTGCGGGGGTGCGGGGGGGTGCCCGAGCCCACGCGCACCCGCCCGACCGACCCCCCGCCCCGCAGAGTGCGCGCGCAGGATGAAGAAGTGCATCAGGTGCCAGGTGGCCATCGGCAAAAAGCTGCGCCCAGGTGCGTGCCCGCCCCCGCCCCGCCCCGCCCCGCCCCGCCGGCTCGCGGCCCCGCCTCCCCTCACCCCTGCACCATCCCTCGGTGCCGGCCCGCAGACGGCACGGAGGTGGCCAGCGCGATCCCGGCGCCCGGCCCGCCGCGGCAGCTGGTGGAGGAGCTGCAGAGCCGCTACCGGCAGATGGAGGAGCGCATCACCTGCCCCATCTGCATCGACAGCCACATCCGCCTCGTGTTCCAGTGCGGCCACGGCGCGTGCGCACCCTGCGGCGCCGCGCTCAGCGCCTGCCCCATCTGCCGCCAGCCCATCCGCGACCGCATCCAGATCTTCGTGTAGCCCCCCCGCCCCGCGCCCCGGCCGCGCCCGCCGCCTTCCGGAGCCACGTCCCCCCGTCGCCTTCGCAAGCCCCCGCGCCGTGTTTTATAAAAAGATTCTCGGACTTTTCCGCTTGGTGCCTGCCTGGGGCGGACTCGGGGCGGGGGGCGGGGGGTTGTCCGCCCCGGGGTCCCGCCCCGCCCCGTCGCTGTCCCCGCCCCGGGCTGGCCTGCGCGGCGCCCCCCTCCGCCCTCTGCGCTTTGGCCCGTGCCCCGCGCGTCCTGCCCTTTCTAGCGCTGACGGTTCCAGAGCCCCGCGCAGACCCCGTCCCGGGAGCCCGAGTCCTGTCCCCGGGCCGAGACGCAGGCCGCCTCCCAGGTTCCCGGCCCGGGGCCGCGGAAGGATGGAGCCTGGGGACGTGGTGTCTGCCATAAGTCCCGGTGTCCGCCCCGCTTGTGGGCCCGACCCGCTGCTGCGTCGCCCGCACTGCCCCTTTCTCTTCCCCGGCGGGCTGTGAGGTGGTCTCTGACCCTGTTCTCTCCCGGCCAGTGGGGTCCCTGCTAAGCAGGGAGTTGGGGAAGGGGTTTCGGGCGGCGGGGGGTGGGGGGCACCGGTAGGGTCTTACCAACCCTTGAGCGTGGTTGGCCAGAATAGGGCCCTGGGGGGAGGCAGACCCGAGGCAGAAGGGAGCCGTTTGTTGGGGCAAATATTCTGCCATGAAGAGCGGGGGGTGCAGCTCTCCACTGGGCTCGGCAGCTGGACAGGGCGCTTTCCAAGAACCACCCGAAATGCTCCCCGAGAGCCTCCCAGCTGTCCGCCAGCAACTTGGCACTGACGCTGCTGGCCTGGTGTGCCGCTGTCACTCTGGGCAGAAGGCCTGGATGGAGAACACGGAGTGCCAAGCCCCCCGGCCTGGTCTGGCCCTGCGCCTCTTCCTCTGCTCCCTCCCCACACCAGTCCCTGTCTGCTCTGGCCCTCTCAGGCCTCCCGAACCCAGTTCCCCCGGCCCCAAGGAGCCCCCGCCAACAATCCCACCTGGCTCAGCTGCTCCAGCCCGCAGGCTGCCCCGTCGAGGCTTCTAGCCTCAGGACGCTGATCCCCTGGCCCCCCAACCCAGGCCCATTCCAGACCTTGGCCCCAGCCGGGGCTTCCCTGCTCCCACAAAGCCCGCACCTCGGTCGCTTCCCTTCTAGCTCCGTAGGGTCTGCTGCCTTCAGCTCCCCCAGCCTGGGCCTCTGCGGTGCTGTCCCCATGACCCTGCTTCTTGCCCGCCCCCAGCGCCCAGTACTCACACTCCTCACCACCCCCCTCTCCAGGACCTGGGTCAGGCAGCCGCTGGGACAGGGGACAGGTCCTGAGCGGGCGAGAACAGAGCCTGCTCTCCCCGGTCTCGCTCGCCGGTCAGGGAGCTGGAGGAGCTCCACCCGGTGGAAGAGCAGGACTCCGGACCCCAACTGCCTACCCTTCCCTCCGCCGGAGCCTCTGGCGTCTGTCCCTTCTCGCTGTCGGCCCTCCTCGCCCCCACCCCCCACGTGACCCCGCCCAGCAGGCCCTGCCCAGGCTGCTGCCACCGACCCACAGGCCCCGGGTCTGCACCCCAGGCTGGCGGCAGGACTGTCCTGACAGCGGGGACGGCCAGCCAGCTGGTTCTCTTCAGGGGCACGCACCTCCCCCAGCACCCATCCCTGTAACCCGAGCTGCTCGCAGCGCCTCCCCGTGCAGCCCCACTGGGCCCGAGGCCCCGACAGTGAATCCGCAGGCGCCATGGGCCTCGGGGCCTGCATGTCCTCAGCGGCGTCGGGGGCCCAAGTCCAGGCCCGCCGGCTGGAAGCTGTGCTGGGCGCCCTGTGCCTGCTGCCCGCGCTCCTGCTGCTGGCCCGGCTCGGGGCCCCTGCCGCCCGGTTGGGGGCCAGCGGGGCACAGGTGAGAGCGGGTATGGCCTGACGGAGGGGTGGGTGGCAGAGGGCCTGAGAGCCTGTGTGTCCCCGGGGGTGGGGGTGGGGGTGGGGTGGGGGTGGGGGCGGGGGGAGGAAGCCAGCCTCGGGCCTCCAGCTCCTCCCAGTCCGACCTGGGCTGCGGTTAGTAACCTTCTTTTCCTGGCTGTGAAAGCAGCACGCTGGCTGGGCTAGAAAACCCGAACTCGCAGAAAGACCAAAGGAGGGAATTTCAAGGCTCCCTGAAGCACGCACCCGCCTGCTTTCTTTAGTTCTTTTTCCAAGCTTTTCCAGACGTGGGCGTGGCCCTGCTGTGGCCCCACGTGCGCTCGCTTTCCTTGAAGGGGGCCGTCGCCGCACCCGACGAGGCGCGTGTCTTCGCCACTCCAGGACCCGGTCCTCCGCCCCTCCAGGTGCCCCGCAGACGCCGCTACACGCTGACCCCAGCCAGGCTGCGCTGGGACCACTTCAACCTCACCTACAGGTGTGACGGTGGCCCAGGACAGTGGGCGCAGGGGAGCGTGCCCTAGCCCTGCCACCACGCTTAACCTTAACCCCCATCCCAGGATCCTTTCCTTCCCGCGGAACCTGCTGAGCCCCAGCGAAACCCGGCGGGGCCTGGCTACCGCCTTCCGCATGTGGAGTGACGTGTCCCCCTTCAGCTTCCGAGAGGTGGCCCCTGAGCAGCCCAGCGACCTCCGCATAGGTGCGCGCCGTGCCCCCGCCCCCACCTGGCCCTGTGGCCCCCTCTCAGCCCTGTGCTCCCCCAGGCTTCTACCCGGTCAACCACACGGACTGCCTGGTGTCCGCACTGCACCACTGCTTCGACGGCCCGACGGGCGAGCTGGCGCACGCCTTCTTCCCTCCGCACGGCGGCATCCACTTTGACGACAGCGAGTACTGGGTCCTGGGCCCCACGCGCTACAGCTGGAAGAAAGGTGGTGGCCTGGAGTCCTGCGGGGACCTCTGCACCAGGGCGGGCACAGCGGGAGGGCTTTGGGGGTGGAGGCTGCGATTTGGGGTCAAGGAGGGGGAAGGGGGAGGCTGGGAGGAGGCCATAGGTTTGGGTTCCAGGAGCCCTGAGCACCCCCCCCCCCCCCCCCCGCCCTGCTGCCGGGAAGACGGAGCTGGAGCTGCATTCCTGGGGACCGAGCTCACTGCCTCTGGAACATTCTTATCTTCCCATGGCTGTGCTGAGGGAGGCTCCACGGGCCGCAGCCCTGGCAGGCCATGGTCGGCAGAGTGGGGAGGGCTGGGCCGGGGCTCGAGGGGCTGACCCGCGGGCCCCGCAGGCGTCTGGCTCACCGACCTGGTGCACGTGGCGGCCCACGAGATCGGCCACGCGCTGGGCCTGATGCACTCACAGCACGGCCGGGCGCTCATGCACCTGAATGCCACTCTGCGCGGCTGGAAGACGCTGTCGCAGGACGAGCTGTGGGGGCTGCACCGGCTGTACGGTGAGTGCTGTGGGGGCCGGGCGGGCAGGCGGGCGGGAGGGAGGCCTAAGGCCAGGTCAACCTCCTGCAGGCTGCCTGGACCGGCTCTTTGTGTGCACATCCTGGGCCCGGAGGGGCTTCTGCGACACCCGCCGCAGGCTCATGAAAAGGCTCTGCCCCAGCAGCTGTGACTTCTGCTACGGTGAGGCCGCGGCCCCGCTGCTGGCCGGCTCTGGCCGGAGGTGGGGCGGGGGGGGGGGGGGGGGTGGTGCCGCTGTGGCCCCCTATGAGCCCGGCCCCTCCCGCCGCTCTGCAGAGTTTCCCTTCCCCACCGTGGCTGCCACCGCGCCGCCGCCCAGAACCAAGACCAGGCTGGTGCCCGAGGGCCGGAACGTGACCTTCCGCTGTGGCCAGAAGATCCTGCACAAGAAAGGCAAAGTGTAGTGAGTGGCCCGGCCCTGTGCCCTCCCCACCGAGGGTGGGTGGCGGGGACCCGGGACCCCGCCCAGCCCCGTGCCCTGCTCCGCAGCTGGTACAAGGACCAGGAGCCCCTGGAGTTCTCCTACCCCGGCTACCTGGCGCTGGGCGAGGCGCACCTGAGCATCATCGCCAACGCCATCAACGAGGGCACGTACACGTGCGTGGTGCGCCGGCGGCAGCGCGTGCTCAGCACCTACTCCTGGCGGGTCCGAGTGCGCGGCTGAGCTGCCCGCGGGGCCAAGGCCGCTCATAAAGCACTTTCTCTCTGAAGTCTGCGCGCCTTTCTTGGGAGGGAGGGCGGCCAGCCTTGGGGCCTGCGGGGTGGGGCCGCTCGGCCTGTGCTCCGCTTCATGTGGGGAGCCTGGGGCCAGGACACCCCAACTTCCCCACAGCTCCTTAGGGTGAGGATGCGGCCCTCAGAGGCCCGGGCCACGGCGGGCTTCTCCTGGGGAAATGGAGTAAACGAACGTGCGAATGTGGAGCATCCCCAGGAGAGCAGGCCTAGCCCAAGCAGCCCGGGGTCCCTGGGAGTGTCTGGGGTTGCTCAGGGGCGCGGGAGGCAGGAAGGCCGAGGAGGGCAGGCCGCTGTGCCCACAAGGCCGCCAAAGGAGTGGGACGGGGGTTGGGGCAAGTGAGGCCCGAGAGCGAGGGCCAACACCGGAGTTGGGGGAGGAGCTGCTGGTGCCAACAGAAGGGACAGAGTGGAGCTGGTGGACACCCCGGGCAATGGCAAGCACCCCCTTTGCCGCAGCAACGCCCGGTCCTGCTAGACCAGGAGCCCGAGACCTGGCAGGCCAGGAGGAGCCCAGCCAGCATGGGGTCCGCGGCCACCCTTCTTTCCCTGGCCTCCACCCAGAGCACGTGGGCCCGAGGCCCCGCCAGGCAGCACGAGGGCAGGCCTCGTCCACTAGGGGCCAGCTGTGGAAGGACATGCCAGAGCTTTCCTCCAAGAACGTTTTACTGCCATCTTAAAACGTGTTAACAACTTTGTACAAAACCCACCGTAGCCAAGAGCTTGCACACCGGCTCTGCGGGGCCCGGGGCCATGGATGCCCTGACTGAGGGTCAGGAAGCTGTGAAGCAGGAGCCTGAAGATTAAGAGTGGAAAAAGTCCTGCCCCGATCTCACTCCACACCAAGGCCAGTCCGCCGGCGGCGAGCGCGGGACGCTGTGTGTCGAGGGTGTGCCGTCCGCACTGGCCTCTGATGGTCGCCCCCTCCACTCCCCGCACGGCAAGTCTGACACATTCGAAAAAATACAGCCTTCCCTTCCCCAGCAAGGAAAATGTGGTTTAATTCTACAAATTTACAAGCCGAGATGAAATACAACGTGAAAAAGCAAACGAGGCGGGCGGCCTGCGACTCGAGGCGGAGCCCCGCGGCCGCGCCAGCCTGCGGCAGCTGCGTCCAGGCAGAGCAGGGCCTGGGTCTGGACCCGTGTGCTGCCTCCGGCACCCGCCCTGGTCCCGGCCACGTCTTGCTGGGAGGCCCCCACGGGGCTGGAGTGGCCTCCGCGCCAGACCTCAGAACTTGAGGCTGAAGCCGGGGCCCGCGGCTGAGGCCCCCTGGCTGGTGGTCGTGAGGTGGAAGCCGGTCTCCTTCAGGTCGTCGTCGCCCTGGGGAGCAAGTGGCACTGTGGGGCCCCGGCCGGGCCGGCCTCGCCTCGGGGAGCCCCCACATCTTCCCTCCTCTGCCAGCCCGGCCCCTCACCAGCTGGCTGTACCCCAGGCCTCCCTCTGGGGGCCGTGGGCTTGTGCCACGCTTGACCCTTTGCTGCTCACTCTTGGCGGGCCACGTGGGGAACATCGAGGGGTCGATGGGGAGAGGGGTCTCTCGGAAATACTCATGCTTGAGGCCGTCCTCTGCACTGACTCTCCGCCCGGGGAAGTAGGTTAGGAACCTGGGGGAAGAAGAGCCCTTGGCGTTCAGCAGGGGGTGGGGGTGAGGGCACAGGGGAGGGGCTGCGCCCACAGGTTCACACACTTGTTCATGAGGTCAAAGCCCTGGTCTGACAGCAGCGCCCCAAAGCGTTTGCGGAGGTTGTTGTAGGGATACTCGGTGAAGGTCATCTTCTTGACTGCGGGGAGGTCATTGTAGCCGGGCCAGATCTTCTCACTGGGGGTACCCAGGTCCTGAGAGACAGACAGACAGGTCTCAGAAAGGCCCCCGGTCTGCACGGGAGGGTCCGGTCCCGGGTGCCAGCATGTACCAGGCAGGGCACTTTGCAGGCAGGAGCTGCAGACGCACCTTAAACACTTTGTTGATCTGATCGATTTCCGACTTCCCAGGGAAAAGTGGCTTCTGGGTCAGCAGCTCCCCAAAGATGCAGCCCACCGACCACATGTCCACAGCCGTGGAGTACTCCTGGGGGGCCAGGGGTGCGCTCAGGGGGCTGCATGGGCGGCGAGCACAGGTCAGGTCCCCCAGCCCCCAACACTCACCTTGGCGCCAAGCAGCAGCTCCGGGGCACGGTACCACAGGGTCACCACGACAGGGGTGTAGGCCTTCAGAGGGGACCCATATTCCCTTGCCAGCCCGAAGTCCCCGACCTGAAAGGACCGAGGGCTGTGGGCAGGACTGAGGCCCAGGTGTGGGCAGCCCCGAGGGGGAGCTGCGGGGACCCACCTTGAGGATGCCTGCGTGGCTGAGCAACAGGTTGGAGGTCTTGAGGTCCCGGTGCAGGATCCAGTTATCGTGCAGGTGCTTCACGCCGCGCAGCAGCTGGATCATCAGGGTCTTCACCTCCCCTAGAGGGCAGCGGGGTCACGGCCCTGGGTCATCCGCCTGCCTCGGCAGCGACCAGGCTCCCCAGGGCACATCCGAACGCGCCTGGCTCAGCACAGCCCTGAGGGGCGCGCCTCAGTTACAGGGTCAGGGACACGCCTGCAGCCCAGGTGGCCCGAGGGTGGGCGGTTCCCGTTGGGGGACAGCAGCCAGAGGGCCACGGCTGCAGGAGTGACTCGGGGCCATGCCCGCTGTGCCGTGGGCCCCACCTGGCAAGAAAGGCTGCTTCATGGTCTCCATCAGACTCTTGAGGTCGTGTTCCACGTAGTTCATCACGATGTAGATCTTGTCCATGTTGCTGCCCACAACGATTTCCTGAGAGACAAAAGCCAGCGGGTGGGTCACCTGGGGGTCCCCTCTCGGCCCCAGCCCCGTGACCGTGGACTCCTGGGGCCTAGACACACGCAGATAGCAGGGACCTGTTAGGGTCAGGTGTGGTAACCTTCAAGGGGCTGATGGGGCGGGGCCGCGAAGACTCCGTTTTTGCACAACACAGGTGAGCGCGACCCCCAGGCTGCCCTTGGGCACAGGCCCGGGAGGCCTTACCCGGACCGTGACGATGTTGGGGTGCTGCGCCTTCAGGATGGTGTTGATCTCCCTCAGAGAGGTGATCGGAAAGCCCTCTTTCTCCTTCTCCATCTTCAGCCGCTTCAAAGCCACAATTTCATCTGAAAACAGTTGGGAGGCAGGTTGAGGACACCTCCTTCCACACACACGCACGTGGCTGGGACTTGGGTGGCTGGGACTTGGGAAGGGCTTCCTGTGCACAGGGAAGTCTTGTTTTTTTTTTAAGTTAAATTAAATTTATTTATTTCACAGAGATCATAAGTAGGCAGAGAGGCAGGCAGAGAGAGAGGGAAGCAGGCTCCCTGCCGAGCAGAGAGCCCGATGCGGGGCTCGATCCCAGGACCCTGAGATCATGACCTGAGCCAAAGGCAGAGGCTCAACCCACTGAGCCACCCGGTGCCCCGAGAAGTCTTGTTTTAACGGATGTCTCACATCTGCACCAAGAGAAAAAGCCCAAACCCGAACGGAACATGAGGCCTATTTCCAAACCAGCTTTCCTCCAAAACAGGTAAGGGTGTCCCATCCTCTCTGTCCCTGCTGTGGTTCGCCAGGAGACACCGCAAACCTCGACATCCCAACACAGAAACATTCACCAGGGTCTCAGGATCTCAAGTGGCCTCCCTGAGTTTCCAAGACCCAGATGCGGTGCCAGGAAAGCTTCCAGGCCACGGCTCACGCACCTGTTCAGGTGCTAAGCACTCGAAGTGGACTCCACACCCCTCCCTGGAGCCGAGGCACCTGCCGCCACAAGCAAGCAGCACGGTCAGGCTGACCTCTGGACTCCACAGACATCAAGGAGTCAACTGCTCAGGGGCCCGTGAGTCCTTAGCTGGTGCTCGCCAGGTAAGGCGAGGCCGTGACTGGGCATCTGTGGAGGGAAGACTCCCAGGAGGGTAGGAACCGTGTGTTCAATGATCTAGACTCTGAGGGTGCCAAGGGCCAGGATGGCCCGGGCTTGGATCTCAGTCCCTGCAAGCTCCCTGTGGCTTAGGCAGAACGCCCGGCCTGCCTCCCTCCCAGAGTCCTCGTGGGCCCAGCAAGACCGTGCAGGGGAAACATGCCAGGCCTGAGAAAGTGCGGTGAGAACGCCCAAGGACAGTGCTCCTCAGGAGAGACTGCCTCCTGCCCGAGGAGAGGTTCCCTGTGCCGCCCCGCTCCTGCCCCACAGCTCCCTCCCCCGACCCTGGGGGACCACGCGACACTGCGCGCACCTGTTTTCTTGTCCTTTGCTCTGTACACCACCCCGTAAGTGCCTTCCTCGATCCTGTTCAGGCACTGGAACTCCTCTACGCTGCGACAACCCTGGAAGGAAGCAGGCCGCGAGGAGGCTGCGGCCGCGCTCTCAACACCGGCACGGAGCTGGGGCAGCAGGCCCTGCCCCCAAGTGTCTGGCGGGGCTGCCCAGCGGCCCTCCCGCCCGGCTTCCTCAGTGAGCAGTGCTCCTGCATCAAGAAATAAAACCCCTTGCCACAAAACCTGGTCCCGGGCGCGCCCTCCTGAGCCCGGCCCGGTCTGCCTGCTCTGCGCTAAGATAACACCAGGGATGACACCGCCAAAGCCCCGGCACCTTCCCCTGCGGCACGGGTGACCCCGGTGGCAGGTGCCCACAGCAAGAGGCCCCACTCTCAACCCCCAGCCCCATCCGCCGTCGGCCAAGCCGAGCCAGCCCTGGGGCGCAGGGACGCCGGACCTGCAGGGCAGGGAGGTACTTGGGCAGCTCCTGTTTGAGTTCAATGGGTGACAAGGCGGGAGAGTCGGGCACAAAGTCGCCTTCGGTCAGGGCGCTGCTCTGCGGCGTGCCCTCGCCGGCTTCTTCCTCCCCTTCCTCACTTTCTCCGGAGTCTCGGTCAAATCGGGACTCTGGAACTTCAAACGTTAAACCCAACTGTGGAACCAGGAATAAGCAATGTCATCGTCCCTCTCGTGCTCTGGGGTGGGGGGGGACACCAAGTGCATGCCAGAGCCGCAGAGGCGACCCCAGATGTGTGTACCCCACCACTCTGGACAGAGGGCACTGGGGTCCTGGGGTTCACCAGCGCAGCCGGGGGCCTGGGAGCCGCTGACCGGAGCCAGGGCTCAAAGGCGGCACAGCCGGGACTCGTCTCTCGGGCCGAGGGCCCAGCCCGGCTGCTGCGCCCCCTGCCGTGTCTAAGCCACGGGGATGCCGAGGACTCGGGGATGCCGGCCCTCCACGGTCACGAGCGGGTCTCTCAGGGAGCCGGCTGCCTGTGCCTCGGGCGAGGGGTACGCACACAAGACGGTGACCTGCGGGCTTTGGAAAGGGTCACGGAGCTGAGGGGCCGCCGAGGGGAGGGCTGCCTCGCGGGGCGCCGCTCACCGACCAGGACGTGGTTCTCGCTGCGCTCGCCGTCCCCGCTCATCTCGTCCTCACTCACGTCCTCTGCAAGACAGAGCGGGCGGCCGTCGCCCACACCTGCAGGCCCGGGCCCGAGGGTTCGGGCTTGGCCTCTCTCTAGGGCTCTTCAGACCCTCCACGGGCACAAACAAGGGTCTGCTTTAGCTAACGAAAAGCAAGAACCGCTGTAAAAACATCACTTTTGGGGCCTTATGGGAACCCCCGATACCAAAGCATTTTCCATTTGGGAGTAGTTTTGATCCGAGCGCGCCAGGGCTTCCTCCGAAGCCTGAAGAGACCGTGGGAGCCCCGCGCCTCCTCACCGGCCGACTGTCCCGACGCGTCCTCGGAGTTGCTGCCCGTCTCCTCCTCCTCCTCCTCCTCCTCCTCCTCCGACTCTTCGCTGCTGCTGCCCTCCTCCTCCTCCTCCTCCTCCTCTTCCTCCTCCTCCTCCTCCTCCTCCTCCGAACCCGAGCCCGACTCCGCTGTGGGAAGAAAGCAGCTGAAGCGCACAGCGGGGACGAGTGCCCCCGGCGCGGCCGCGGAGCGGCGCTTACCTGACGAGGACTCGGCAGAGCTGGTTTTCCTCTCGCTGTCGCTGACGTCCTGCAGGTCGGACAGCAGGTCTCGCTCCTCCGCCTTCTCTTCTTTCACTTAGAAACAAACCACCAAAGTTGAACGCGGGAAGCGTCTGACCACAACAAGACCCCACCGCATCTTTGCTGCGGAGGCCGACTGGGGCCTGGGTGACACGCGGCCCCCCACGGAGCGGGAGGACGGCTCTCGACCCCCCTACGAGGGTCTCCGACACATACAAGCTCCACACTAACGACGGGCCCACCGTGGGCTCCGGGAGTCCTACAGCCCATCTCACTGCACAACAAAAGCACGTTTTCGTGACGTCTTCGTTTGCCGAGAGCCAGGCCCCGCGCCCGCACCTGGCTTCCGGCCGTCGGTCAGCTCGAACCTCTCTCGGGGCGGCCGCAGCGGGCTGCGGCTCCAGTGGCCGGCTTTCACCTTGTCGCCGTAGTCCTCCCTCATCGCGCGGTGATGTGCGGACACTGGGGCACAAAACACAGTGGGAGGCGGGGCTGGCGGCACCCTCTCCAGCAGGGCCCTGCCCCGGTCGGGTCTCAGCTGCTCCCCTGCCGGTGGTGACGCAGAACATGTGCTCATAGCTCTGGCGACAGAGGCTGGAGGCTGTCCCTGAGGACCCACAAGGACCTTCCAGACTCCCCTCCATTGGTCAGAAAGGAAGGGGCCACGACCCACCTCTTCAAGCCTGTGCCGAGCCAGTGTGGGCAGCAGAAACGGCGGCCCAGCGCCGGGCCCGGGAAGGCCCCGCCAGGCTCAACTGCTGAGCCCCAGGGCCTGCCCCCGTGTCGCACGGCCACCGGCCGGAGCACCTCGTCCCTCGGTGTCACTCGCGCGGCCCTGAGCTCACCCCGGGAGCAGCACCCCAGCCACAAGGCGCGCCCGCCCCCACCTTCCCTGCGGGCCTCGCGCTCCTTGCGCCGCTCCTCGGCCCGCCGCTCGCGCTCCTTCTGCTCCCGCTGCTCCTTCTGCTGCTCCCGCATCTTCCGCTCTCGCTCCCGCTTCCTCTCCAGCTGCTCCAGGCGGTCCCTGCAAGGGGCACAGGCCAACGCTCTCTCCAGTTTCCCTTTCTGACCCCAAGTGCTTTCTGTTCAAATTTAGAAATTGCCCATTTAGGTTATTCAAACCATAAAGGGCTTTCTCAAAGCCACCAATATCCAGAGCACACGTCCTGACAGACGCGAGAGAACCAAGCAAGGGGTGCCTGGGGGGGGGGGGGGTGCAGCCGTTGAACCTCAGACTCTTGATCTGGGCTCGGGTCATGACCTTGGGGTCAGGAGACTGAGCCCCGCGAAAGGCTCCATGGTCGGTGCAGAGTCTGCTGAGCTCCCTATCTCTGCCCCCCTGCCCGTTTGTACACTTTCTCTCCCTCAAATAAAAGGTTTTTGTAAAACATTTGTATCGATTTGACAGAGACCGAGAGGTTGAGAGAGCGAGCTCACGCACAAGCAGCGGAGCAGCAGGCAGAGGGAGAGGACCCAGCAGGCTCCCCACCAAGCAGGGAACCCGACGTGGGGCTTGATCCCAGGAAGCCAGAATCATGCCCTGGGCTGAAGACGGAGGCTTCTCCGACTGAGCCACCCAGGCGCCCCTCAAATGAATAGTCTTTAAAAAAGAAGAAAGGGGCGCCTGGGTGGCTCAGGGGGTTAAAGCCTCTGCCTTTGGCTCGGGTCATGACCTTGGGGGCCTGGGATTGAGCCCCGCATCGGGCTCTCTGCTCGGCGGGAGCTTCCCTTCCTCTGCCTGCCCCTCTGCCTACTTGTGATCTCTGTCAAATAAATGAATGGAGGAGGAGGAGTTAAGCCAAGGCCGGCAGATGAGCCCAGTGCTCCGGACGCCGGTCTGGCGGGCCTGCTAGGCGTGGCCGGCAGCACAGCTTGCATCCACCTTTATGGCGGTCTAGGTCTTCAGGAGCCAAAGCGAGGATGGACGAGTCCACCTGCGGAAGGTGTGGAGGATCTGGACGCAGGCCTGGGCCCTGTCGCTCCTCCTCACTGGATTCTGTGGCAGACGGACCCCCAGCTGATCCGCCAGTCCAGCAGGCACAAGTGTGGCATGTGAAGGGCAGTGGGCAGAAGCTGCTTCATGAAGGCGGCGAGTCACCAAGGACCGCACGCGCGGCCTGCCCCACAACACAGGCAAACAGTGCACATGGGCCAGATGCAGTAAACTTTCATGTCCCTACAGTTATGTCCAAATATAACAGAGCCAGTACGTTGAAAAAGAAGAAAGTACGCAGCAGTATACTCAAACAGAAATGAGCACGAAAATGGTGAAAATGGAACAAGGCCCGCGGCCCAGTCCCCGGGCCTGTGCTGACTCTGGGGCCCATCAGAGGGCCCTGCTGCGGAAGCCCGGGGTTCTAGGAACTATTCTTAAGTGCCCGAGTCCAAACTGTTGTGAGATAAAAGCTGTAACATAACAGGAGGTCCAACCAGAGAATTCCATTTTTCATAAACTTATGAAGTCGTGCAACGACTTTACAAGCCATCGCCTGGCAGGCCCCCTCGCGCCCACCGGTGGCCAGCTCCTCGCCTGCCCCACGAGCCTGATTCTTTGTGTTTGGGATTCTGTGGATATTCCTTCTGCTTTCGTTGGTTTGAGTCTGCCTCTCTCTTCTGCTAAGGGTAGAGGCTCGGCTGCTGACCTGACAACTTTGCTGTTCTCAGTGCCTAAAAGCCAAAACATTTCACTCCCATGCACAGCCTTTTCTGCATCACTAACTCTGGGCATCCTGCTTCTGTTTTCATTCAGTTCAAAATGTTGTTTTTTCTTCTTCCAGTAGGTTTCATGCTCAGGGAGATGCCCAACGTGCGGCTTGAACTCACGACCCTGAGACCAAGACCTGAGTTGAGATCAAGTTGGAAGCTTGACCGACTGAGCCCCGAGGCACTTGTGTTTCCTTTTAATTTATTTGGGCCGTAGGTTATTCAGAAAAGGACTGTGGGATTTCTAAACATTTGAGGATTCCCTCAAGTTTGTTTCTTTGTGTTGATTTCTACTTTAACCCTTTTGTGGGAAGAGGGTATACTCTGTACGACCTCAGTTCTCAGATCTGAAACCCGCTGTGTGGCCCACGCAGGATCCACGCGGCACGACCTTCCCTTTCCGAGTGTGTAGCCTGCAGCTGGCTGTGGGGCGCAACGTGCAAGGTCAGTGAGACCGAGCCCGTGCAGGCTACTTTCGGGATGTTTTACATCCTTTTCTCTGGTTGTTCTGCCAACACGGACAACACGGTATTGAAACTGCAACTGGCACTGACGAACGACCCACTTCTCCCGTCAGCGGTCAGGCACATACACGTTTGCTGCCATCACTCCCTTCTGCTGTACGGACCCTTCTGTCCTTGGGAAGCCCTGTGTCGGCGCTGGTCTGACTTCTGTCAGGTAACTGATGTCTCGCCTGAGCCACCTGCGCTCTGCAGCTGCTGTGGGTGTGGGACATCTCTGTCCGTATGTTTACTTTTGACTTATTTTTGTCCTGGACTAAGAGGTTCTCTTTACAGACAATGTACTGGATCTTGCTTTGCTGTCGAAGAACCTCTCCTCTGGGGTACACAAACCATTCCACGTTTCATGTAATTATGGATTTGGCTAAATTTGCTTTCTGTTACTCTTTGAATTTTACACCTTCCGTCTTTTTGGTTTAAGTAAGGCTCTCCAGAAAACCCTGCAGAGTCCCGTTTGCACCAGTCAGTCCCGCTCTTCGTGGCTGCTCCAGGATGGGCAGCGCGCATCTTCTCAGACTGACTTCATCCCAGGGAATGCCGGAGCCCCGTGCAGAACGGCTCGGGCCCTCCCTGTTCTCCGTGCAGCCCACACGCGCGGGGTCCCACCACAGCATTTCACCCATCACTGTTTCATGCAATCGTGTCTCTTATGGAAACTAAGATGTGAGAAGAAACATTTGTAGATTCTGTTACGTCAACCTGAGCCTTAACCATTTCCAGTGCTCGTCTTTTCTTCCTGAATTTGATACCTTCTGCTGTCATTTCCACTCAACATGAAGGTCTTCCTGGAGTATTTAAGGTAGGTCTTGTTAATAATGAATTCCACTGGTTTATCTCTCTTATTCCCCTCACTTTGGAAGAAGAATTTTGCTGGACACAAAATTCCTGGTTGCCAGGCTTTCTTTTGGCAGTGGGGCCTGCCACGCCACCACCTTCTGGCCCCCACTGACTCTGAGAAGTCAGCCAGCAATCGCACTGAAGCCCTCCTTCTACGTAGATTTTTCTCCTGCTTCCTTTCAGGATTTTTCTCTGGCTTTCACCAGTTTCACTGTGATGTCACTCTATGAATCCTACTTGGGGTACTGAGCTTCCAGGATGTGTAGATAAATGCTTGTCATCCAATCTGGGACGTTCTCAGGCATCGTTTAAAGAAACATCTTTGTGCTGCTTCGCTCTTCTCTCCTGGGACTGCCAATTACATGGGTGTGGGCAGAACAGACGCTGCCCCACAGATTTTTGTTTTTTAAAGATTTTATTTATTTATTCGACAGACAGAGATCACAAGGAGGCAGAGAGGCAGGCAGAGAGAGGAGGAAGCAGGCTCCCCGCTGAGCAGAGAGCCCAATGTGGGGCTCGATCCCAGGAGCCTGGGATCATGACCTGAGCTGAAGGCAGAGGCTTTAGCCCACTGAGCCCCCAGGCGCCCCAAGTCCCACAGATCTTTGAGGCTCTGTTCATCCTTTGTTAATTCTCTCCATTCTTCAGAAAGCGTAATTTCTATTGCTCCATTTCAAGTTCCTTGCTAATGTGGAACACTCAGTTTCTACTGATGCTTTTCTTCCTTCATACAGAGTCACACTTTCCTATTTCTTTTATGTCTTAAAACCTTTTGTTGAAAACTGGACATACTTCAGGGGCGCCTGGTGACTCAGTGGGTTAAAGCCTCTGCCTTCAGCTTGGGTCGTGGTTTTGGGGTCCTGGGATGGAGCCCCCCCCCCCCCCCCCCGGTCAGGCTCTCAGCGCTGCAGGGAGTCTGCTTCCCCACCTCTCTCTGCCTACTTGTGAAATTTGTTGAATAAATAAATAAAAATCTTAAGAAAAAAAAAAGAAAGAAAGAAAACTGGAACTATTTCAGGGGCACTCTAACAAAATCTTTTTTTTTTTTTAAGACGTTGAGTGAGCAAGAGACAGAGTGCGCGTGCACACATGCAGGGGAAGCAGCAGGCAGAGGGAGAGGCAGACTCCCCGCTGAGCAGGGAGGCCAATGCAGGGCTTGATCCCATGACCCTGGGCTGAAGGCAGACACTTAAACGACTAAATGACCCAGCCGGCCCTCTAACAAAAATCTTAAAGAAAAGAAAGAAAGAAGAGAGAGAAAACTGGACATTTCGGGTAACACATTGTAGCAAGTCTGGATTCTCATTTTTCCTCTTAGTTGCTGTTTGGTAACACGCTGTGCTAATCTGTGAACTCCGTCTCCCGTCTCCCGACTAGAGTGCAGCCACTGCTCTTTTTTTCCGATACGTTTTTTATTTTCAAGCTTGGCTTCCTTGGGTCACCGCTGTGTGTGCACAGCTGCGCGGTCAGCCCATCCTAAACAGAGTCAGCACAGAGCCGGGCAAACGTGGGGGATTCACATGCTCGCCATGAACCTGGCCACAAAGCTCCGCTCACCTCGTGATCTCCGACCTTCACCTGAAGACTCCGTTTGCCCTGTCCCACACCACCTCCACAAGAACAAAGGCTCTTCTCCTACCTGTCTCAGTTCACCCCTTCGGCCTTTGTTGCCGGGAATGTCAGCAATATCCACCCTCCGACTTCTCCCTTCCTTGTAGCAGGCCAGCCACCAAGCTTTCTCTGGAAATGACCTCAACAGACAGAGGTGGCCCTCTTATTCATATCTGGCCCTTATGAACAGATCTGGGGCTATACCGATGCTTTCCTCTAGGAATCTGAGCCCACAGAGCTGTACCTGGAGACAAAGGTCCAAGAGTCTGGTGTCTCAGCTCCCAGGCCTCTGGATTTCCCTTTGTTTTGTTTCAAAGAACTACAGGGTAACCTGCAGTCTACAGTCTTTCAGAGAACCCCGAGCGATGGCTTAGGCCACCTAGAACAGAGCTTGGTACAGACCATGCACTCCGTAAGTACTTCTGCAGAGATCACCCTAAACCAGACTTCTCTTGGGTGTAGATTGTGTGTCAGAACTCCTATACGTGCACTGGGCTACCTCCGAGAGAGAGGGCACGCCCACCCCGTCCTCTCAAGAGGCGTACCCCACCCTGGCGCATCAAGCTCAGAGCATTTACGGCCCCGCCTGCCGCACCACCAGCCGAGAGGCCCAGGAAGATCACTTCTCCCTCCTCCATCTTCCTTCCCCTCCCCACGGTCAGGCGTTTGGCCCCAAAACTTCATTCTTTTGCCTGAATTCCTATCTCACACCCAGCTCC